>NC_136595.1:28464203-28494203 GCF_910589615.1 Taurulus bubalis | reverse complement strand
ATGATGAAAAGAAATAAGACAACATGTTTATACAAGAAGAACTATTAAAATATAAAATATTACAGAGATATATAATAAATACTGGATATATAAAGCAAGAAAAGCTTAGCTTCTGTGTAAAGTAAAGTAAAACTAAACGTGTGTGTGTAAACTTTTAACCCTTTAAGAAGACGTTGCTCTGATGTCTTTAAAAGGTCAAAATGTCTGCTCAAATAAAAAAGCCATAAAATGATTAGAACAAACATGAGAAAACAACTCAATCTAGTGGAAAATAGATGTAGAAAAGATTAAAAAGCTGATATGATAGAATGAATGATTTGCTGCAGTGATGGATCAGACATTGTGGTTTTAATGGGTTTCAAGGGAACATTTGTCCTTGTGTCCTTGTATTTTGGCTGCACAGTGTGTTATAAACGTATGATAGGGGCTATCATACGTTTATATACGTTGTATATACATATATATATGTATGTGTATATATATGTATGTGTATATATATGTGTGTATATGTATATATATATGTGTATATGTATATATATGTGTGTATATGTATATATATATGTGTGTATATATATATATATATATATATATATATATATATATATATACATATACATATATATATATATACATATACATATATATATATATATATATATATATACATATACATATACATATATTATATAATGTAAAGCAGTGAGCAGTGAGACTCGCCTGACACCACCACCAGGGACGGCATGTAGCTGCTGTCTGCCGGATCCACCGCCATCTTCAGCCGGTGAACGAGGACGTCAGGAAAGAGCTCCAGACGGATCCAGTGCTGAGGGAGAGGAGCGTCCTGTCAGGTGATCCATCTACAGACCAACTACAACCCTACAGACCAACTACAGACCAACAGACCAACTACAACCCTACAGACCAACTACAGACCAACAGACCAACTACAACCCTACAGACCAACTACAGACCAACTACAACCCTACAGACCAACTACAGACCAACTACAGACCAACTACAACCCTACAGACCAACTACAGACCAACTACAACCCTACAGACCAACTACAGACCAACTACAACCCTACAGACCAACTACAGACCAACTACAACCCTACAGACCAACTACAGACCAACTACAGACCAACTACAACCCTACAGACCAACTACAGACCAACTACAACCCTACAGACCAACTACAGACCAACTACAGACCAACTACAACCCTACAGACCAACTACAACCCTACAGACCAACTACAGACCAACTACAGACCAACTACAACCCTACAGACCAACAGACCAACTACAACACTACAGACCAACAGACCAAATACAACCCTACAGACCAACTACAGACCTACAGACCAACTACAACCCTACAGACCAACTACAGACCAACTACAACCCTACAGACCAACTACAGATTAACTACAACCCTACAGACCAACTACAACCCTACAGACCAACAGACCAAATACAGACCAACTACAACCCTACAGACCAACTACAGACCTACAGACCAACTACAGACCAACTACAACCCTACAGACCAACTACAGATTAACTACAACCCTACATACCAACTACAGACCAACTACAACCCTACAGACCAACTACAACCCTACAGACCAACAGACCAACTACAACCATACAGACCAACAGACCAAATACAGACCAACTACAGACCTACAGACCAACAACAACCCTACAGACCAACTACAGACCAACTACAACCCTACAGACCAACTACAACCCTACAGACCAACTACAGACCAACAGACCAACTACAACCCTACAGACCAACAACAACCCTACAGACCAACTACAGACCAACTACAACCCTACAGACCAACAACAACCCTACAGACCAACTACAGACCTACAGACCAACTACAACCCCACAGACCAACTACAGAACAACTACAACCCTACAGACCAACTACAGACCTACAGACCAACTACAACCCCACAGACCAACTACAGACCAACTACAACCCTACAGACCAACTACAACCTTACAGACCAACAGACCAACTACAACCCTACAGACCAAAAACAGACCAACAGACCAACTACAGACCAACTACAACCTTACAGACCAACAGACCAACTACAACCCTACAGACCAAAAACAGACCAACAGACCAACTACAGACCAACAAAAACCCTACAGACCAACTACAGACCAACTACAGACATGGGTCAAAACCGGGTTCATACACATTTAGACCAAACCTCCATGACTTCAGACCAAACCTCCATGACTTCTCCAAAACCTTTGGTATTTTTTTTATTTTTTGAAGGACTTTTCCAGGCCTGGAAATAACCATTTTAAAATGCCACGACTCGTCCAGGTTCTCCGTGGCCGTCATCCTCACCTTCCCCTGCGAGCCCGAGGACTGCCAGCTCTGGTCGCTGCAGTCCATGAGGCGCGCCGCCTGGTTCACGGAGGACGACACGCTGAGGCTCTTCACGGCGCGCGACCAGTCGTCGATCAGCATGCCGCGCTGCCCGCTCTGCTGCTTCTTCTGCTGCTTCCCCGAGCGGCCGCAGAACGCCGGCGCCTGGCCTGGAGGGACGGGAGGTTGGTGGAATAATGAGGTCAAAGAGATTATTTTATAGTCACCATTAGTGTTAGTGAAGTGTAACAATGAGCTCAGAGCTTTCGGAAGTTAAACATCATATCTAATCTCTAAAATCTATTTTATATTCCTGTGAAAACATCTGGATGTATTCTAGTTTATCACCAACACTACATTTTACTGGATTACATGTGAACGCATCATGAGAACGTCATCATTTACCTTCAGCCAGTACTCATGTTCACTGAGCAGAGCCTGAACGCATCATGAGAACGTGTGTGTATGTTTACAAAGTCACATGATCAGAGAAACATCCCAGATGCATTGTGGGTTGGCGTGCGACTAACCCGGCTCGTTGATTCTGCCATAGGAATGTCTGGTGTGGTGTTTGCGGGTCTTGAAGCAGCTTTCGCAGAAGTCAAAGTCGTCGCAGTTCCTGCATTTGAACCTGGGGCCGTTGATGGGGAACATCTGGCAGCCGTCACACCTGCAGGGACACGGGTTCAGGTTGAGGGACACGGCGGGGACATCATGATGTCTTTAAAACCTTTTAGAAACCAATCCTCCCCTAGGGGGGGCAGACTGAGTGATTGTTATATAAAACTGTAAATCATAGCTTGGTTTATGAATAAAAGCCCCAAACTGCTGTATTTGGATGTATTGAACGCCATAAGTAAAATACAAGAGAAATATATGTTTTTTTTATTTTATTTTTATTAGGCGGACCTGAAACCTTTTCATTTGTTTCTGTGTGTCATCTTCATTTACTCTTAACCAATAACATATAGACTGATATGTACACATCTGAACACAATCTCACATGTGTACCTTTTATTATAACCAACATTATTCAGATAGCTCTAGTGGTTGCAGAGATACACCCTTTTTAGTTTGGGGATGACGTTTAGAGGAAAGGGCCCAGAAATAGGGGGTGTTCTGTTGGTTAAATCAGACGGGACTCGTACCTCACTCCGGGATGCACGCTGGGCACCAGCTCCATCTCAGACAGCAGGCCGGTCCAGTGGGACTGCTGAGGGAAATCCACGATCACGTCCTTCCCGTTGGCGCTGAAAGCTGAAACAAGGAAACGGGACATTTAAACCGCTGACGGCATCTTGAACGGAGCCGTTCATTTAGATTGTAAACAGAAGAAAGATCGAAGACACGGTTAACGTTCTAAATAGTTTGATCGGAACCGACCAGATGAACCAAAACAAAGAAGACAATTTATCTTCATGAGGCTAAAAAACTCCACCGGAGGTTTGAGCTTCTGTAGAAACAAGAAAAGTCTGTAAACGAGGCGTTTTCTTAAATAAACACAACATAATTAAATAAAGAATGTTTAAATAAATAAGAATAGTTAATACATAAGAATATATAAATAAATTAGACTAATTAAATAAAAAGTTAAATATAAGAACAGTTAAATACATAAAAGTTAAATAAAAAAGATTAAATAAATAGGAATAGTTCATTAAATAAATAAGAATTATTAAATAAGAATAGTTAAATATAAGAATCATTAAATAAATACAAGTTTAATAAACAAGAATCATTAAATAAATAAATTATAGTTAATTAAATAAGAATATTTAAATAAATAAGAATGATTAAATAAATTAGAATAATTAATTCAATTAGAATACTTAAATAAGAAAAGTTAAATATAACAAGAGTGAAATAAATAAGTTGAACAAATAAGAATGATTAAATAAGAATAGTTGAATAAATAATGCTACACGATGAATAGAAAGCTTCATACGGTGATCAGAGGTACTGGCGCCCCCTTGTGGACTAAAGAGGTACTGTTTGGTTCTGGCGCCCCCTGTGGTCTAAAGAGGTACTGTTTGGTTCTGGCGCCCCCTGTGGTCTAAAGAGGTACTGTTTGGTTCTGGCGCCCCCTGTGGTCTAAAGAGGTACTGTTTGGTTCTGGCGCCCCCTGTGGTCTAAAGAGGTAGTGTTGGTTCTGGCGCCCCCTGTGGTCTAAAGAGGTACTGTTTCCAGGAGGACGCTCCAGAGAACGCTCACCTTTCACGACCCCGACGCTCCTGTGGGTGACGGAGCCCCACTTGTACTTGGGCGTGGTGACGGAGGGCTTCACTCTCACTTTGTCTCCGATCTTGATGTGAGAGGGAGAACTTTGTGGAGGGAATCCTGGAAGAAGACCAAGACTCGTCAGAGCGGGAAGAGAAAACAACAACAAGGCCTCGCTGCTCGTCAGAGACCCGGTCGCTCACCCAGCAGCTCGATGTGGATGTACCGGACCCAGTAGGTTCCTCCTTTCTGCTGCCAGTCGCACTGCACGTTCAGGTCGTGGAGCCCGTCCCGGTCCAGCTTGATCACTTTGCCCACGTCTCCGTCGTACACTTCCTCGTACGTCCTGCAGCACTTCACCATCATGCTCACCTGGAGAGAGAGGGAGCCAGGCCGGCCTCGTGTCACCAAGGAAGGCTAGCGAATGTTCAAAAGGCCGCTAGAGCCAAGGGTTAGAATGACCACCAGGGGGAGACTCCTCTGGTTGTATAGAAGCCTATGCTTCATGTGTTAAAGCTGCATTTTCTCTCCTGATCACCAGGGGGTGACTCCTCTGGTTGTATAGAAGTCTATGCTTCATGTGCTAAAGCTGCATTCTCTCTCCTCTGGTTGTATAGAAGTCTATGCTTCATGTGTTAAAGCTGCATTATGGTTGTATAGAAGCCTTTGCAGCATGTGTTAAAGCTGCATTCTCTCTGGTTGTATAGAAGCCTATGCTGCATGTGTTAAAGCTGCATTCTCTCTGGTTGTATAGAAGCCTATGCTGCACATGTTAAAGCTGCATTCTCTCTGGTTGTATAGAAGCGTTTGCTGCATGTGTTAAAGCTGTATTCTCTCCATGGTTGTATAGAAGCCTATGATCATGTGTTAGGGGGTACCTGGATGTTCTCCCTCACGTACACGGCGTAGTCGTCGTTGCTCTGGAAGTCCGATCTCTTCTTGAAGGTCTGGCTCTCCGTCACCACGGCGCCTGCAGGCTGAAGACGCAGAGCGCTGCGGTTACAGAAGAGCGACTCTGTTGTTGTTACTACGGCAGGAATGAAGGAGGAAAGCAGCGTACCACGGGGAACACGGGCTCGGCCTCCTCCAGCTCCTCCAGCACCTCCTCGTCGGAGTACTCGTCGGACACGGTGTCCACGTCCGACAGCTCCGTGACGTGGACGTCCGGGTGGTCCAGCAGCCAGCCCACCAGAGCCTCCACGCCTGAGGAGGACATCACTCTGAGCAGGGTTCACTGAACACACATTCTGACCAGTGGACTTCCAGGACTTTTCACCTAATGTCCATGACTTTTAACCAAATTTCTATGACTTTTAACCAAATTTCCATGGTAATCCATTTTTCATGGAAATTTCCATGACTTTTCCATGACTTTAAACCAAATTTCCATTACAAACATTTAGTAAAATCTGGGTGTAAACAGTAAAAAGTGAGTAAATGTAGTGTTTAAACTAACAATGAGAATACAAAGCATACAGTAAACCTTAAATGACTCAAATGAATGAGACAATAGTTTGATTAAAAGAATAAACATTTATATAGATGCCTGTATGTATGCCTGCTTATATTCTGAGTCTTTCTTTTCAAAGCATATTCATTATTTCAAACTCAACGTAAATGAACGACATGAACACATGAATATAACACATTTACATGAACACATGAATATAACACATTTACATGACTTTTACTACACTTTTGGGATTTTATTTTTTTAAGGACTTGGAAATAAGCATTTTAAAATTCCATGACTGTTCCAGGTTTTCCATGACCGTATGAACCCTGCCTGATATTATGTCACGCGGTGAGTTTCGGTGAGAAGGTAAATTCATGTGTGTGAACTCGTACCTGGGACGCCGGCGGTGCCCGTCGTTCCGGACAGCGACTTCAAGGCGAACTCGATGTTTTTCCGTACGAAGCCCATGTCCATGAGCTGCAGGACGATGGGCAGCGGCGGCGTGGGGGAGCTCTTCTGCTTCTTCTGCTTGGGCGGGCGGACGTGTTGCACGGTGACGGGAGTCGTGGCCTCGCTGGAGCTGCTCTCCTCGAACAGCGGCGAGGACGGGTGGGCGGATTCCACAGCGAGGTACTGACACACTGCCAGAGCTGCAGCCTACACACACAGAGACAGACAATCACACACACACACACACACACACACAACACTAGAGGTCAAACCCAATGACACCAGCTCTAAAGCATCACCCACATTAAACCATCGGCGTACACACAAACATGCCTGAACCAGGAGACGACCTCCGGTTCCATAAAGAGAAGTCTATGCTTCATTCTCTCTCTGACCACCAGGGGGCGACCCCTCTGATTGTATAGAAGTCTATGCTTCCTGTGCTAAAGCAGCATTCTCTCTCCTGGCCTCCTCTGGTTGTATAGAAGTCTACGATGACTCACCTCCATCTCCTGCCGGTCAAAGATGGCCTTGATGGGTGAGGGCTGCGTGGCGGCGGCCAGCAGCTGCTGCAGGAGGATCAGCGGAGGAAGAGGACCTTCAGGGGACAGATCTCCCACGTCGGGGGACGAGGCCACGGCGTCCTCTGAAGAACCAACACAGATCACGTGTTCATCAGAGAACATTCTGACTCTGAATTACTTACTTTCATTAGTTCAGGTTTAGTTAAAGGGAAGTAGGAGAATGTTTAGATCCTTAGTTCATGTTTAAAGGGAAGTAGGAGAATGTTTAGATCCTTAGTTCATGTTTAAAGGGAAGTAGGAGAACGTTTAGATCCTTAGTTCATGTTTAAAGGGAAGTAGGAGAACGTTTAGATCCTTAGTTCATGTTTAGTTAAAGGGAAGTAGGAGAACGTCTAGATCCTTAGTTCATGTTTAAAGGGAAGTAGGAGAACGTTTAGATCCTTAGTTCATGTTTAAAGGGAAGTAGGAGAACGTAAGAATATAAACCATCATTAACGCCTCATTACCGCTGGGGTTGGATCCCATGTCCAGCACGGCGGGCTGGGAGAGGATCTGCCGCAGCGTGTCCTGGTGGAAGAGCAGCGCCCGGCCGGCCTTCAGGACGTACAGACGCAGCTGCTGGCAGCGCAGCAGGTGCACGTCCACCTGGTCGGCTGCAGGAGCATCAAGCATAAACACACTGGTTATTGTTATGCTGTCTGGATGCACAACATTTCACTTACCGTTTTATCTATAATATAAATCTATAATGCATTATATTCCTGCTGCTGTAAATCCTGTAAATGTCTCAATGGCCAATAAAGGATTATCTTATTTTAATACAGTCTTCATTTTTCTATTTTATATGATATTCATGAGTCACGTGGAAAACGGCATCTTACTGCCACTGTAGTATAAAATAAATGGATAAAATAAACAGATCCCAGGAAAATAATCCCAGAAAATAAAGTCATAAATCTATGAGAAAAAACCCGTTTTGTTCTGAAAAGCCCGACTCAAGATATTGATGATTACATTCATCTGGTGCAATATAAATACATTTAAGTACTTTATATACTTTCTTATTCCGTCTGTATATTTAATATTGCTACAGTATTCTTATTTCTGTTTATTTACTGCAATTTCCCCACTGAAGAACTACTAAAGGATTATCTTATAACACTGTGATTCTGGGCTAAAATCACCAGTATTTTTTGGTGAAGTCGTCCTCAGCAGGTATAAACCCATCAAACTGAAGCAATGTTGGTAAAATAAAGTCTATGCTTCACGTGTTAAAGCTGCATTCTCTCTACTGACCTTCTCTGGTTGTATAGAAGTCTATTCAGATAATTTCAGAGTTTTCCCTCTTTATTTATTCAGCACCCGGCTCTGCTCCCTCAGAGCTCAGGTCTGATGTTATACCTGCGAGTCCTCGGCTGACGGACTTCTTCATGCGCTGCTTCTCCAGCTTGCCTCCAGCCAGACTGACCAGCTGAGCCCAGACCAGCAGCATGGGGTCGGAGAAGGGCAGGTTGTTCACGCTGAAGGTCACGGCCGGCAGCTGCGGGACGCGACCACAACAAGGAGACGGTCAGTTTGGTGGTCGCCGGTTCTCGTGAACCGGCGACCACCAAACTGACCATCGCCCCGCCTCCCTCTCTCTCTCACCGGCTTCAGGTGGCTCAGCAGGCAGACCCGGCTGGTCCTCATCTCGTGGAACTGGACCGTGATGCGGCCCCTCGCCGTGATGCGGGTCACGGTTCCCTCGCCGTGCTCCTCGTGCACCGCCTGGCCGCCGAGACGCAGGCGCCCGTCGATCCCTCCGATCACCGCCATCACCGCCATGAGGCCGCCCACCAGGGGAGCCTCAGAGTCCGGGAAGTACTCCTCCAGGAAGCACTGAGGGTAGGGGGGGGGGGGGGGGGGGGGGGGGGGAGAGAGAGGAGGAGGAGGAGGAGGGGGAGGGAGGGGAGAGAGAGAGGAAGAGAGAGGGGTCGAGAGAGAGAGGGAGAGAGAGAGAGAGGAGGGGTAGGGAGGGAGAGAGAGAGACATTTACAATCACCGTTTGTTGGTTTTATCAATAAGAGAATGAAAAGCCTTAACGTCTCTTAAAGGGACAGTACCGATGTTTAGAAGTGTTTGTAGGAGCTTCTTCTTCTTCTGCAGAGTTTCACTGCAGCAGACGTGTGAAGTAATGTTCCGCGTCCTCAGCAGAACATTACTTCACACAAACACCGTTACTGTCCCTTTAACACTTTACTTAAGACTCCATGATGCTTTAACACAGTAATGGCTCCATGCCCGGTACTGTCCCTTTAACCCTTTATTTAACACAGTAATGGCTCCATGCCCGGTACTGTCCCTTTAACCCTTTATTTAACACAGTAATGGCTCCATGCCCGGTACTGTCCCTTTAACCCTTTATTTAACACAGTAATGGCTCCATGCCCGGTACTGTCCCTTTAACCCTTTATTTAACACAGTAATGGCTCCATGCCCGGTACTGTCCCTTTAACCCTTCAATGCCTGGAGGGACCCTCACCGCTTCAGACTGGCAGCCCGCCATGACGTCTCCGATGGAGCTGAGCTGGGCGTTGACGTAGTCGTTGATCATGGCGTTCCACTGGGCGAGCGAGTGCAGCGTGCGCAGGACGGACACGATCTCCTCCGCCAGCGTGCTGCTGTGAGTGGCCGTGAGCGACGCCTGGGGGCGGGACTTCCTCCTTCTGAGGGAGCCCTCTGTGGACAGGAAGTAGCGTTACCAACACATCTAAAACCCTCTAAACAACCTTTACTTAGCCGAGTGCTGCGGACGTACCTCTGAGCAGCGGCAGGTCGGAGGAGCAGGTGCTCAGCAGGCTCCCCAGGAAGCTGAACAACTTCTCCACCAGGAACTTCATGTCGTGAGAGCGCTCCACCTTGTCCCACGAGGGCAGGACGGCCTGCAGGAGGCGCAGCGCCAGGATCTGGAAACACGGCAGGAAATGATTTAACTCGTAAACAACCCTCCATGTCTTCACTCGTAAACAACTCTCCATGTCTTCACTTGTAAACAACCCTCCATGTCTTTACTTGTAAACAACCCTCCATGTCTTAACTTGTAAACAACCCTCCATGTCTTTACTTGTAAACAACCCTCCATGTCTTAACTTGTAAACAACCCTCCATGTCTTAACTTGTAAACAACCCTCCATGTCTTTACTTGTAAACAACCCTCCATGTCTTCACTTGTAAACAACCCTCCATGTCTTCACTTGTAAACAACCCTCCATGTTGTCACCTGTCTCTGCAGCGTGACGGTCTGGAAGGACTGGTGTCCCTCCACGATGCGCACCAGCAGGCCGATCCAGGCCGAGGTGCTGAGCGTGCTGCACATCTGGGGCACGAGTGCGATGCTGCGGATGAAGCCCAGCGTGGACCAGCTGCGGTGCTGCTCCCGAGAGACCAGCCTGTGGGAGTGGCAGCCTGGAGGCGACAGAGTCCGTTTGTTCCCTACGTTATGGTTCAATAACTAACAAGCGGACTCTCGTGCGGTTGCGCTACCTGACTTGTCGTTGGCGCCGCTCTCCACCAGCGTCCTCAGGAGGCCGCACAGCGTCCGAGTGCCGTCGCTCTGCAGCGCCTCGGCGTGGATGCCGGCCGTCAGCGACAGCGTCTTCAGCAGGTTCACCGTGCTGGTGAGCATCATGGCCGTCGGGTGGCTGCTCTTCTCCAGCAGCTCCGCTTCTGCGACGAGGATTAGTGGGTAGGATGGTCAGTTCAGTGTGATCGTTAGGTCTTGCTTCCTTACAGCTCATAGGAAGTAAGTTCTCGTTTGTTTTTGGTGGAACGGATGAGAACTTTGACCATAATGTTAAAAACTTTCTTTTTCATCGGTCCTGATTAGCTCGGTGGTTAAAGATATTTAAATCATGTTCTTGCATTATTTAATTCTATAAAACCAGACTTCATGTGAAAAGTAATAGGGATTAACTGTGACCTCCAAACAAAGACAATTCAGAAAAGGATTAACATTTAACAGTAATTCATACTTTAAAAGTTGAACCACTCAAATATTGGCAATAATAACAACAACTGAATAATAGAAATTAGATTATAATAAGGACTCGACATCCAGTGAGTTGTTTTTTTCATTCTGCTAATCGACAAATTCTAGAATAAATAAAATGTGAAGTAAATTAGATATTAGAATCTCCCACAGATAAACCCGACTTCAGTTTAGTTTCCTACACTGAGCTCCGATGTGAACGGCTGCTGTTAAACTCCTAGAGACTGAAATAAAGTTCATTCATCTCAACCAGGCAACATTGGTTCAGTTTAGTTTTTTGGTTACATTTTGAACAGCCTCTAATAATAATAATAATAATAATAATAACAACAACGTGAACCGACCCGTGTCGTCCTCCGTGTCCGAGTCCTCCGTCGGCTGCTGGGCGGCCGGCGGCGGCTCCGCCAGCTTCAGGTCGTACTTGCCCTCCTTGCCCATCCTGTAGGAGTTGGTGCTGCTCGTGTCCCACTGGACCCGGATCCATCCGTCCTCGCCCAGCTCCCCGATGACCCGGCCGAGACCCGGCGCCGGACCGTCCTGCACAGAGCACGACACGGGTCACATACTGGACTTCACTCCACGGCTCAACGTGACCGCCGACCGGCTCCGCGGCACCGACCTGATCGCCCCACTTCCAGTCCACCCCCCTCATCACCCTGGTGCCGATCTTCATCATGGAGGCCAGCTCGGGGCCCGAGGCGGGCATGGGGGTCGGGGCCGCCTCCTTCCTGGACTCCTCCAGGACCGTGGCGGAGCCGCCGTGAGCACAGACACCCAGGTCCTCCTCACTGCTGTCTGTGCTGGGCCCTGGAGACACAACCACAGACACAGACACAGACACAACCACAGACACAGCCACAGACACAGCCACAACCACAGACACAACCACAACCACAGAGACAACCACAGACACAGCCACAGACACAGACACAGCCACAACCACAGCCACAACCACAGACACAACCACAGACACAGCCACAGACACAACCACAGACACAGCCACAACCACAGACACAGCCACAGACACAGCCACAACCACAACCACAACCACAGACACAACCACAGACACAACCACAGACACAACCACAGACACAACCACAGACACAGACACAGACACGTCAAGCATCGACGGCCATGAACGAGGACGGCGTCCCTCTGTTTCCTTCAAAGGTTCTCCTCCAGTATCATGTGATCAGGACATCATGATGTTTCTCTAGTCTCTGATCATGTGACTTTGTAAACAACCAATCAGTGTTTAGACCAACAGGAGGAGAGCTAGTAATGTTAGCAGCACCGCTAACAGAGAACCAACAGGAGGAGAGCTAGTAACGCTAGCAGCACCGCTAACGGAGAACCAACAGGAGGAGCGCTAGCAACGTTAGCAGCACCGCTAACGGAGAACCAACAGGAGGAGAGCTAGTAACGTTAGCAGCACCGCTAACGGAGAACCAACAGGAGGAGCGCTAGCAACGTTAGCAGCACCGCTAACGGAGAACCAACAGGAGGAGAGCTAGTAACGTTAGCAGCACCGCTAACGGAGAACCAACAGAGGTTTACTTCAGTTCTGCCCGTCTGCCTGCGCGTCTGTCCGCCAGTCTGCCCGTCCGCCCGTCTGTCCGCCCGTCCGTCTGCCCGCCCGTCTGTCCGCCCGTCTGTCCGTCCGCCCGTCTGTCCGCCCGTCCGTCCGCCAGTCTGCCCGCCCGTCTGCCTGCCCGCCCGTCTGTCCGCCCGCCCGTCTGTCCGCCCGTCCGTCTGTCCGCCAGTCTGCCCGCCCGTCTGCCCGCCCGCCCGCCCGTCTGCCCGCCCGTCTGTCCGCCCGTCTGCCCGTCCATCTGCCCGTCCGTCTGCCCGCCCGTCTGCCCGCCCGCCCGTCTGCCCGCCCGTCTGCCCGCCCGTCTGCCCGCCCGTCTGCCCGCCCGTCTGTCCGCCCGTCTGCCCGTCCATCTGCCCGTCCGTCTGCCCGTCCGTCTGCCCGCCCGCCCGTCTGCCCGCCCGTCTGCCCGCCCGTCTGCCCGTCCGTCTGCCCGTCCGTCTGCCCGTCTGCCCGTCCGTCTGTCCGTCTGCCCGTCTGCCCGTCTGTCTGCCCGTCTGCCCGTCCGTCCGTCTGCCCGTCCGTCCGTCTGCCCGTCCGTCTGCCCGTCTGCCCGCCCGTCTGTCCGTCTGCCCGTCTGTCCGCCCGTCTGTCCGTCTGCCCGTCTGTCCGCCCGTCTGTCCGTCTGCCCGTCTGCCCGTCCGTCTGCCCGTCTGCCCGCCCGTCTGTCCGTCTGCCCGTCCGTCCGTCCGCCTGCCCGCCCGTCTGCCCGTCCGTCTGCCCGTCCGTCTGCCCGTCCGTCTGCCCGTCCGTCTGCCCGTCCGTCTGCCCGTCCGTCTGCCCGTCTGCCCGCCCGTCTGTCCGTCTGCCCGTCTGTCCGCCCGTCTGTCCGTCTGCCCGTCTGTCCGCCCGTCTGTCCGTCTGCCCGTCTGCCCGCCCGTCTGTCCGTCTGCCCGTCCGTCCGTCCGCCTGCCCGCCCGTCTGCCCGTCCGTCTGCCCGTCCGTCTGCCCGTCCGTCTGCCCGTCCGCCCGCCCGTCTGCCCGTCTGCCCGTCTGCCCGTCTGTCTGCCCGTCTGCCCGTCTGCCCGTCCGTCCGTCTGCCCGTCCGTCTGCCCGTCTGCCCGCCCGTCTGTCCGTCTGCCCGTCTGTCCGCCCGTCTGTCCGTCTGCCCGTCTGCCTCTCAGTCTCACCGATGAGCCGCAGGATGCTCTGTGTGAGCGCCAGCAGCCCCGAGTTGAGCAGCAGGCTGAGGCTGTTGGATCCGTGCTTCAGGGACAGCATGTGGATCATGGACAGGAGGAAGCGGGCCTGAGGGATGGTGCCCAGACTCGGACCCGCCGGGTTCTCATTGGTGATGGTCTGCAGGGGGACCGGCTGCACGCCTGCAGACAAAGACATGCGAGTCAGTCTCATCATTATATTGATTTATAATAATAATAATAATAATAATATTAGGACCCAGACCCTCACCGAGCTCTTTGAAGCGGACGCCGGCCTCCAGCAGGATGTTGCGCACGTTGTGGATGGCCCAGGAGTACAACTTGCCGAAGGTGACCTCCAGAAGCATGCGGTTGAAGGGCGGGATCAGATCCACGTCCTTCAGGCAGTCCGACAGCGGCTCTCTGGAGAAGAGACCACAACACACCAAGAGCGACGCCCATCAGTGGAGAAACAAACCGGAGCCTCACCGGGACATTGAGGACTTTCAATCTCATTCATGTTTCTGTTGTAGTGGTTTATCTTTAATTATTATTTAATAAACTCTGATGCCAAATACAGTCGGACCAGGATGTCCCATTAACCCTTTAAAACCACAACGTAGGAAACGAAGACAGAGGAGAAGAAGGTGTAGGAAACAAAGACAGAGGAGACGAAGACAGAGGAGACGAAGGTGTAGGAAACAAAGACAGAGGAGACGAAGACAGAGGAGACGAAGACAGAGGAGACGAAGACAGAGGAGACGAAGACAGAGCGTCCCAACCGAGTCGTACCCGATGCCGGTGCCCTCGGGGACGACCCTCTGCCAGCCACACAGCATGGCGTACTGCACGGACGGCAGCAGGAAGCTCTTGGAGGCGAGCTTCAGCATGGTGTCGATGCCCTCCAGCCTCACCTCGGCTCGCTCCAGCTGAAACACAACCAACGGTCACATGACGCCTTTCACTTCTGTGTTTGTTTGTTGTGCTGAACGCTTTGTGTGATCGCCCCCTGGTGGTGAGGAGGATAAAGCAACGAACGCCTTTGCTCTCCACAAATCACCTGTTTGAGGAGACACTTCCTCATCTTCTCCACGTCCAGCGGCTCCTCCTTCAGGGCGAACTCCACGATGGTGACCATGAGGCTGCACTGGGAGAAGGGGCCCAGCACGCTGCGCTTCAGCCAGCGGTACTTCTGCACGCTAGCCGCGCCGTGGAGCAGCGGATGCCACCTGTCCTGCTGGAGAGTCACAGAACAACACGGGACGTCGTTTAGTCTGCGAGCTTCACCTGGAGGCAGAGCTTCACCTGGAGGCAGAGCTTCACCTGGAGGCAGAGCTTCACCTGGAGGCAGAGCTTCACCTGGAGGCAGAGCTTCACCTGGAGGCAGAGCTTCACCTGGGAGCTTCACCTGGAGGCAGAGCTTCACCTGGGAGCTTCACCTGGGAGCTTCACCTGGAGGCAGAGCTTCACCTGGGAGCTTCACCTGGGAGCGCCATCGCTATGCTGCGTCTCTTTGTTATGCAGCGTTCATACACACTCTGACCAATGGATTCCAGGACTTTTAACCACATTTCAATGACTTTAGACCACATTTATTCCAATGACTTTTCCATGACTTTTAACTAAATGTCATGACAAACATTTAGTGAAGTCTGGGTGTAAACAGTAAAAAGTGAGTAAATGTAGTATTTAAACTAACAATGAGAACACAAAGCATACAGTAAACCTTAAATGACTCAAATGAATGAGACAATAGTTTGATTAAAAGAATAAACATTTATATAGATGCCTGTATGTATGCCTGCTGATATTTTGAGTCTTTCTTTTAAAAGCATATTAATTATTTCAAACTCAGCGTAAATGAACGACATGAACACATGAATATAACACATTTACATGAACACATGAATATAACACATTTACATGACTGTTACTAAACTTTTGGGGTTTTATTTTTTTCAAGGACTTTTCCAGGCCTGGAAATAACCATTTTAAAATTCCATGACTGTTCCAGATTCTCCATGACTGTAGGAACCCTGTTGTTCTCTAACTGAATGCACATCAGCAGGACTGTGATTATTGTTATGAGAAGAAGATAGTTTTAAGATCTTAAAACATAAAATGGATGGGAACGTTCCAATAATGGAGCCCCGTGAAAAGCACCTTGGATGTCTTGCTGGTGGGAGACTTCCTGTCGGCCGGCGTGGGGCTGATGTGGACATTAAGCTCCTCCCCGTTGGTCCCTTCATTCTCCAGCTTTGGCTCTTCTATATCAGCGGACTCTGACTTCTTAGGCACTAAAAGAAATAATAATAAAACACGTTCAGAAGCCGGTCTGCGTGTGAAGGAAAGGAATCCTGTCGCAGGTTTTCTAAAGACCCTCACTTCTCTTTTTCCTGCGGTCCCGGATGAGCTTCTGGGTGATCCTCCTCCAGCGCGGCTGAGAGCTCAGCAGCTTCAGCTTGGACACGATGGAGAGGTCGTTGCTCACCGCCGGGCGCAGCTCGTTGAACAGGAAGCGCAGCCGCTCGATGACGGGGGCGCACACCTCCTTGTAGGAGCGACCCTGCTCCTGGTGGGTCTGAGGAGAGAAACCCTCATTAAAGCTCACGTTCCTCTTTGTTATCATTATGTACCTCCACCGAGTCAAATTCCCTGTTTGTGCAAAGTACTTGGCCCATAAATGATTCTGATTCTATACAACCCTACCTTGATTAAAGAGCACTTGGCCTGGTAGACCATGCGGCACACGTCAATCACAGATTTAGGGAGGGACCTCTGCTTCCCTTGGTCCACAAGGGACAGGGCGACGTGGCCTGAGGAGAGAGAGTCCGGTCAGACGAGAGGAAGAGACATGTCAATGAGAGGAAACACATGCAGGTGATCCATTTTCTAGGTTGGATTTTAAGAGTTTTCTCTCCTGTGTTTACAAGTTAAGAAAAGGGGGAAATAATAATTAGTATAAAGTTACTTTTTACTGTCTGTGAAAAAGTTTTACTTTGTTGTTGTAATACTCATTGTGTCCACCAGGGGCAGCAGTGAACCACTACCTCACGACCTAAACAGACCTGAAAGCATTCATGTTTCCTTCCAGGTTAAGTTTGACTGTCTCTTCTAGCGAGTTATGGAAATTAAAACTTCCCAAGAAGAAAACAAGAATGCTTTTAGTCTCATTCAGAACATGAGGTTGTGGCGCACTTTGCCCTCTGGTGGCCGAAATGAGTATTACAACAACACAAATAAAACACACTTGCAAAAACATCAAGAACGTAGGAGGATTATACTGGCAAAATACTTTCCTCTCAGAGATTCCGTACATAAATAATAAAAAAACATTTAAAAAAGGCAAAGGGAACCATATTTATCTCTCTGACGGCTCGTCTGCTCATGAAGGACAGAGGTCCTGGTGTGTGACTCTCTGGTCCTACAGAGGTCCTGGTGTGTGACTCTCTGGTCCTACAGAGGTCCTGGTGTGTGACTCTCTGGTCTTACCGAGGTCCTGGTGTGTGACTCTCTGGTCTTACCGAGGTCCTGGTGTGTGACTCTCTGGTCTTACCGAGGTCCTGGTGTGTGACTCTCTGGTCTTACAGAGGTCCTGGTGTGTGACTCTCTGGTCTTACCGAGGTCCTGGTGTGTGACTCTCTGGTCTTACAGAGGTCCTGGTGTGTGACTCTCTGGTCTTACAGAGGTCCTGGTGTGTGACTCTCTGGTCTTACAGAGGTCCTGGTGTGTGACTCTCTGGTCTTACCGAGGTCCTGGTGCTTGAGCAGGCAGCAGAGCAGCAGGCGGCCGACCTCTTCCACCGGGTGCTCTGGTGGGAAGGTGATGGGCGTGATGAGGTGGTACTGCTTACAGCAGCGCTCGATTTGGCACAGGAAGTCCTGCCAGAGAAACACAAAGGACCTGAGAGTGACGACCACCTTCAAGTTCACATGCTCATAATCCTGTTAGTCCAAATATGGAAACATCTTATTGTGAATGGATGATGTGGAGATGTTCACACACATGATACGTTGATATTCTTCAGGTTCTAGGATTATTCTTTGATATATATTTGAGATATACTTTTCAGCAACATTTCTGTATAAAAAAGTGTTTTTTTAAATCGGTCTCTCACTTTATGAGATACTGCATTTTGGGTTTTCCTTAGCTGTAAGCCACAATCATCAACATTAAAATAAATCAACGCTTGGAATATAAATCACTGTGTGTGTGTGTGTGTGTGTGTGTGTGTGTGTGTGTGTGTACCTTCACAGTGTGGTCCTGAGTGTTGTTGTCGGCGATGGCCTGCAGGAAAGGCTGGGCGTGGTCACTGAGGGTGATCCTGCGGGAGTAGAGCTTGACCTTGTCCGGGGTCGTGGTCCCCAGGGAGCTGCAGTGGTCTTCGTCCTTCTCCTCGTTGTAGTTGTAGTGGATCTGACTGGTCTGCAGCCCGCCAGAGAAGATGGAGGACTGGAGCCATTCTGTGCCACGAGGGGAGGAAAACAATATAAATGCATTCAATGAAAATACAGAGTTCTTCCAAATGTCTTAGAATAACCTGGACCCAAAGAATCTTAAAATGATCTGGACCCAAAGGGTCTTAGAATGATCTGGACCCAAAGGGTCTTAGAATAATCTGGACCCAAAGGGTCTTAGAATAATCTGGACCCAAAGGGTCTTAAAATGATCTGGACCCAAAGGGTCTTAAAATGATCTGGACCCAAAGGGTCATAGAATAATCTGGACCCAAAGGGTCTTAGAATAATCTGGACCCAAAGGGTCTTAAAATGATCTGGACCCACTGGCACACTCGATCTCCATGGTGGACAGCGGGGTGCTCTTGGCCAGGTAGGAGGCGTGGAGGCCCAGCAGCAGCCCCAGGTTCCTCTCCGTGTCGATGAGCGGAGACGACAGACTGCTCAGGTCCGGAGTGGTGACCGTCTCCTGGTTGGGCTGCAAACACAGACGGTTGCTTTGTGTCTCTTTGTAGTTATTTTGTGTGTCTTTGTAGCTATTTTGTGTGTCTTTGTAGTTATTTAAAATGCAGCGTACCTCCATGTACTGGCCCACGCAGAAGGCCTGCATGGACTCCCTGGTGTCCTCAAACAGCAGCGCAGCCTCCAGAGCCACCACCGGGTCCTCTCCTGCAAACTGGGCTGCAAGAGAGAGAGACTGGGTCAGGACCGGGACCAGATGAGAGAGAGACTGGGTCAGGACCGGGACCGGATGAGAGAGAGACTGGGTCAGGACGGGGACCAGATGAGAGAGAGAGAGACTGGGTCAGGACGGGGACCGGATGAGAGAGAGACTGGGTCAGGACCGGGACCAGATGAGAGAGAGAGAGAGAGAGAGAGACTGGGTCAGGACGGGGACCGGATGAGAGAGAGAGAGAGAGAGAGAGACTGGGTCAGGACGGGGACCGGATGAGAGAGAGAGAGAGAGAGAGAGACTGGGTCAGGACGGGGACCGGATGAGAGAGAGAGAGAGAGAGAGAGAGACTGGGTCAGGACGGGGACCGGATGAGAGAGAGAGAGACTGGGTCAGGACGGGGACCAGATGAGAGAGAGAGAGACTGGGTCAGGACGGGGACCAGATGAGAGAGAGACTGGGTCAGGACCGGGACCGGATGAGAGAGAGAGACTGGGTCAGGACGGGGACCAGATGAGAGAGAGACTGGGTCAGGACCGGGACCGGATGAGAGAGAGAGACTGTCAGGACGGGGACCCGAGCAGAGAAGTCCACCAGGAGGTGAGACCCGCTCCCTGGAGCTCACCGAGGACGCTGTTCCCCGCCAGCGACTGGGACTGCGCCTGGAAGTCCTTGATGTCGTACACCTTCCCGTCGATGACGGTCCAGAAGCCGCCGTCTTTGTTGTGGTTCTCCAGGTCGGCCTTGCGGATGAGGGAGACCTCCTCGTTGTTCTTGGAGCTCTGACCTGTGAAGAAGGATCCTGCCACAGCAGAAGAAGAGCTCGTTACATTCTACCAAGCTTCTCAGCGTCGCCGCCGGTTTGGAGAGTCCGGGGTTTTAATGGTTTACGTTCCTCTAATATTCATGTTTACGGCGAGATGGAGTCATGGTTTCTAACTTCATAACAATGAATAACCCATAACTATCGCTCTTTAACAGGGTAAAACATCACAACGACAATTTGTAACACTAATAATTGTACATTTATAAAATGACACCGCCTAACTGCATGCTGGGTAGAGCTCGCCCACTAACACAGAAACTCCGTCTAATATGTATATTGTCCCTTTCAGAATAAGAGTGAAACCTGAATCAGTGTATTATACCCATAATGCCCGGCCAGGCCAGGTCCTCGTTGTCGTCCCTCTCGTGACCCGGGGCCAGGTGGTTGAAGCGGTCCAGGTGCTCCAGGAGTCCGGCCAGCAGAGGGATGGAACCCGTCTCCTGCATCAGACCGGCATCGATGGTGAGCAGGAGGACGATGGACACCACCAGCTCAGGCAGCAGCACTCCTGTCACAGCACAAACACCCAGGACGGTCTCAAGTCATGAAAACAACAACAATCCGTCGTTAACGCTGCACAGAACCTCCCAGCAGGAGACTGGTTACCAGTTAGATCTCCTTCAATAACACGAGAGACTTCAGCAAAGTGGCGGCGGCCGGTGGAGGCGATACTCGTGGCCACCGGGAGGATGTCTCCGATGTGAGTGCACAGCAGGGCGATGTACTTCTTCAAGAGGGAGCCGACGCCCAGAAGCTCCGGGTCTGCAGACACACAAAGAAACGGACCGCTTTACATAATCACAGCGTAAATAAAGGTTCTCCTCTAGTATCCAGTAGAATCTACTGGATTCTACTGAGTAGATCATGTGAACAGGACATCATGATGTTTCTCTAGTCTCTGATCATGTGACTTATAAACAACCAATCAGTGTTTAGACCAACAGGAGGAGAGCTAGTAACGTTAGCAGCACCGCTAACAGAGAACCAACAGGAGAGCTAGTAACGTCAGCAGCACCGCTAACAGAGAACCAACAGGAGAGCTAGTAACGTTAGCAGCACCGCTAACAGAGAACCAACAGGAGAGCTAGTAACGTTAGCAGCACCGCTAATGGAGAACCAACAGGAGGAAAGCTAGTAACGTTAGCAGCACCGCTAACGGAGAACCAACAGAAGAGCTAGTAACGTTAGCAGCACCGCTAACAGAGAACCAACAGGAGGAAAGCTAGTAACGTTAGCAGCACCGCTAACAGAGAACCAACAGGAGGAAAGCTAGTAACGTTAGCAGCACCGCTAACAGAGAACCAACAGGAGAGCTAGTAACGTTAGCAGCACCGCTAATGGAGAACCAACAGGAGGAGAGCTAGTAACGCTAGCAGCACCGCTAACAGGAAACCAACAAGAGGAGAGCTAGTAATGTTAGCAGCACCGCTAACAGAGAACCAACAGGAGGAGAGCTAGTAATGTTAGCAGCACCGCTAACAGAGAACCAACAGGAGGTTCATTTCAGGTACATGATGATGCGTTCAGGCTCTGCTCAATAAAAATGAGTTGATAATGAAATGATAATGTTCTCATGATGCGTTCACATGTAATCTAGTCTAATGTAGTGTTGAGAGCGTTAAAATGATTTTTGGGATGATGGTTAAACTAAATAATAATCTGGATCCTTGTGGACCAGCTGCAATAATCAAACAGAGGGATCGGCATCTGTTAATATGGATCACGACTGATCAATAACGAGCATCAGCGCTGCAGCTGGACTCACTGTATCCGTTGGCGCTCTCCGTGCCGCTGACCCCCAGGTACAGCTTGCTGACCAGCAGCCTCTGGAAGCGCAGCAGCAGGTCCAGAGAGGCCGAGCGCTCCTTGCTCACGTGCTCCGCCTCCAGGTAGCTGGAGATGCGGCGGGCGACGTCCTTCAGCCGGGCGACGGTCTGGGAGGCGATGTTCCTGCAGAGGCCAGAAGCTTTCATTACCGATTACCAGCAACATGTTTCAGGATCAAAGCAACGCTCCAGCAAACACTGCAGGTCTGGACCTAGAGGGCCTCAGGTCTGGACCTAGAGGGCCTCAGGTCTGGACCTAGAGGGCCTCAGGTCCGGACCTAGAGGGCCTCAGGTCTGGACCTAGAGGGCCTCAGGTCTGGACCTAGAGGGCCTCAGGTCTGGACCTAGAGGGCATCAGGTCCGGACCTAGAGGGCCTCAGGTCTGGACCTAGAGGGCCTCAGGTCTGGACCTAGAGGGCCTCAGGTCTGGACCTAGAGGGCTGGACCTGAGAGACCGCGTGACTCGTACCTCAGCAGCTGCTGCACCAGCTGCACCAGCGGCAGGCTCTGCTTCCCGGCGGACTCGTAGATGCCGGTGTTGATGAGGTCTTTGTCCAGAACGGCACGGCAGCGCTGCAGCGTGGAGGCGTCGGCCTCCTGCTCGTCCACCTCCTTCTCCTTCTGAGCCTCCTTCTTGGCTTCAATGTCCTGCCGAGGAAAAATAAATACCCAGGGGTCATACACATTCTGACCAATGGTTTCCATGACTTTAAACCAAATGTCCTGCAGCCCCCAGTTATATTTTTTCTGATCCGAGACGAAGAAATAAAGAAATGAGATTCTCATCTCATCTCCGTCTCCCGCGTGAGCCTCGCTGCATTAACGCGTGACGTAGAGTGCAATACTGTTTATTTATATATATATATATAAAATGTATATATTTTGTGCCTTATTTTTTATTTATTTTGTACCTTTTATTGTAATTCTGTGTGTTAAGAGGACCCAGCAAAATAACATTTTCATTGTACAGAGTAACTTATCTGTGCATATGACATCAAAAATATCTTGAATCTAGAGCGGCGCTGAACACCGACCTGCATCTCCGCCGTGATGGCTGCGTTCAGAGCAGACTCCAGCCCGCCGTCGGCCATCAGGCTGCTGACCAGCAGGTCGATCATGAAGCGGCGGCCGGGACTCACGCTCATCTCGTTTCCAGACGCTGGGGAGAAAGGTACGTCTGGTCAGAAGCTGAAGCCGCATGTCGTTGCCCTCGCACTTGAACTGCGCAATGACGGTGAAGTCTGAACGGTCCTCACCGGCGTTGGGCAGCAGGGAGGACAGCGCCCTCGCCCGCTCCTCGGCGGTGGGCAGCAGCACCGACCAGCCGCTCTGCAGCACGGCCTGAGCGGCCGCCTGCACGGAGCCGAGGACGCCGGCGTTGCTCGCCAGAACCACCACCGTTTGTTTGAGGTTGTTCAGCAGAACGCTGCCGAGGCCCAGACCCAGGTCCTCCGGATCCACCTGGTTACTGATGGCTGCGTGGAGCTGAGGAGGAGAGTTACAGGTATCAGTCAAACGTTGTGATGATGAACAACAACAGAGAAGATGTGGAGGAAATATAAAGAGGAGTTTAAACTCGTCGCAGTGAAGCGATGCAAAATGTGACCGAAGTCTCTGCTGCTGGCTTTCACACAAACAAAAAGGGGACGACAACATTTCTACTCAAAAAACGATGATAAAGAATTTGGTATTATACATTTATTTACATGCATCTACCATTTTATTCATATATTCCATTGCTTTTTTAAACCAATTTCAAAAATCAAGCTTAAATTTTCAGCTTTAGGGCCATATTATCACTTTACACTGACAATGGTGCCTCATTACATAGAGAACTGAGATTGTTCTGTACCTGTTTATATACAACACATAAGTATGTATCATATGCAAGTGACTTAAAAACCAGAAGGTTAATATGGATCAACTATCGGCGGCGAACGTGATCGGGGATCTTGAAAAGGTGAGTCCAAGCAGAGGTCCAAAGGAGGCCTACCTGGAGCCGGAGCAGGTTGAGCGTGGCGACCACCATGCATTCCTTCTCCTGCGGCGGCGGCCAGTCCGAGCTGCCGTCCATGCCCTCGCTGACCTGCCGCAGCAGCAGGTCCAGCTGCTCGAAGGTCACGGGGCAGACGTCCACCACGAAGGGAACGCGCTGCCCCACCGACCACTCGGAGCACGAGGACCAGGCGAAGCTCTGCGGACGCAACACACGGCGTTAGGACCGCTCCGCCACGGGGGGAAAGAACCTACGACAACACCCTCACCTGTCCCGGGCCGCAGGAGATGCCCACGATGTGTTTGGCGTTGAGGCCGGGCAGCGCCTTGGGCTGCTTCTTGTTGGAGAACAGCGTGTCAAAGTGCTGCAGCTTGTCGTTGCTGCCCCAGCTGTGCACCTCCCCGTCCTCCGTCAGGGCGAGGCAGTGCGTGGAGCCCACGGCCACGTCCACCACCTTCTTCCCTGCTCCACAAAGACCAGGCCTCAGTTCAGTGGTGAGGTCCTTATAATACATGTTGGTCCTTATAATAAGGGCTAGTTAATGAGGTCCTTATAATACATGTTAGCTAATGAGGTCCTTATAATACATGTTAGCTAATGAGGTCCTTATAATACATGTTAGTTAATGAGGTCCTTATAATACATGTTAGTTAATATAGTCCTTATAATACATGTTAGTTAATGAGGTCCTTATAATACATGTTAGTTAATATAGTCCTTATAATACATGTTAGTTAATGAGGTCCTTATAATACGTGTTGGTTAATCAGGTCCTTATAATAAGTCTTAGTTAATCAGGTCCTTATAATACATGTTGGTTAATGAAGTCCTTATAATACATGTTAGTTAATGAGGTCCTTATAATACGTGTTGGTTAATCAGGTCCTTATAATAAGTCTTAGTTAATCAGGTCCTTATAATAAGTCTTAGTTACCAGGTAATCAGGTCCTCATAATAAGGGTTGATTACAGGTAATCAGGGCCCGTCTGTTCTAATAAAAGCCAGCTCACCCTGGAGGCTGTCGAGCAGCTTGGGGTATCGGACGTGCTCGTCGGTTCCGTGTCCGAGCCGCTGGTTGTCTCCCTTCCCCCAGGTGTACACCTGTCCGTCTTTGGTGAGCGCCGCGGAGAACTGGCTGCCGCAGCACACCTTCACCACGTCCAGGTCCTGCAGCTTCTCCACCAGCTTGGGGGTCTTGCAGCCGTCGCTGCCTCCTCGGCCCAGTTTACCGTAGTCCCCGTCCCCCCAGGACCAGACCTGGCCTGAGGACCCACCCACAGAGAGACAGTGAGTCACAACCCAACGGTCCAGTGCCCTTAAGGCCTAGAACCCTGAACCCTCAGAGACCTAAGGCCTAGAACCCTGAACCCTCAGAGACTTAAGGCCTAGAACCCTGAACCCTCAGAGACCTAAGGCCTAGAACCCTGAACCCTCAGAGACCTAAGGCCTAGAACCCTGAATCCTCAGAGACTTAAGGCCTAGAACCCTGAACCCTCAGAGACTTAAGGCCTAGAACCCTGAACCCTCAGAGACCTAAGGCCTAGAACCCTGAACCCTCAGAGACCTAAGGCCTAGAACCTTGAACCCTCAGAGACCTAAGGCCTAGAACCTTGAACCCTCAGAGACTTAAGGCCTAGAACCTTGAACCCTCAGAGACTTAAGGCCTAGAACCTTGAACCCTCAGAGACTTAAGGCCTAGAACCCTGAACCCTCAGAGACCTAAGGCCTAGAACCTTGAACCCTCAGAGACCTAAGGCCTAGAACCCTGAACCCTCAGAGACCTAAGGCCTAGAACCTTGAACCCTCAGAGACTTAAGGCCTAGAACCCTGAACCCTCAGAGACCTAAGGCCTAGAACCCTGAACCCTCAGAGACTTAAGGCCTAGAACCCTGAACCCTCAGAGACCTAAGGCCTAGAACCCTGAACCCTCAGAGACTTAAGGCCTAGAACCCTGAACCCTCAGAGACTTAAGGCCTAGAACCCTGAACCCTCAGAGACCTAAGGCCTAGAACCCTGAACCCTCAGAGACCTAAGGCCTAGAACCTTGAACCCTCAGAGACCTAAGGCCTAGAACCTTGAACCCTCAGAGACCTAAGGCCTAGAACCCTGAACCCTCAGAGACCTAAGGCCTAGAACCCTGAACCCTCAGAGACCTAAGGCCTAGAACCCTGAACCCTCAGAGACCTAAGGCCTAGAACCTTGAACCCTCAGAGACCTAAGGCCTAGAACCTTGAACCCTCAGAGACTTAAGGCCTAGAACCTTGAACCCTCAGAGACTTAAGGCCTAGAACCTTGAACCCTCAGAGACTTAAGGCCTAGAACCCTGAACCCTCAGAGACCTAAGGCCTAGAACCTTGAACCCTCAGAGACCTAAGGCCTAGAACCCTGAACCCTCAGAGACCTAAGGCCTAGAACCCTGAACCCTCAGAGACTTAAGGCCTAGAACCCTGAACCCTCAGAGACCTAAGGCCTAGAACCCTGAACCCTCAGAGACTTAAGGCCTAGAACCCTGAACCCTCAGAGACCTACCTGACGTCAGTGTGAGAGGCTGCGAGGGCTTAACATGGTGTAAATATGAATGTTGTGCATTGTGGGTATTTATTTTATACTTTTTACTCCCCGATTTGAACGTCTTCCGGGCTCTTTTCCTCACGACATGTCATTGTTAAATAATCTATTTACTTGTTTTTTTGAATCAAAGCAATGAAATGCTTGTATTGCTTCATGTGTTTTTATGTTCCATCTTGGATCCTTGATGTTTCTGTGTGAATCTAATATATTTAGCCTGAACTCACATGAGCCGTCCTCTTTGTTTACCTTTTTATTTAAGTCTCCCTGCTAACCGCGTCACGCCTCTATGAACTGTGGGTAATTCCCTTGGGTAAAGTCTGCAGAAATGCGGTTCATAAAGGGCTCGAACCACCAGCAGCCTTACCGTTCTCCGTCACAGAAAGCGTCTGCGCGTCGCCGCTGCCACACGACACGTCCATGACCTTCAGCCCCTTCAGCGCCGTCACCAGCATGGGAGTGGTCTGGTCCTCGCTGGAGCCTAGAACCAGCCGGAGAGACGACAAACAACCGACCTCGTTAGCTGCGTTTAGGGGCGCCGAGGTCCTGCGGCCGCTCGGTGCAGTGGGGACAAGCTTACTGGTCAACTGTGTTATTAATGCAGGTTTTCTTTATTGTAGAAGCACATGCTTTATATGTATGGCGTGTCCTTGACGCTATAGTGTATCAGCTACACGTACATTGGGATTATCAGGGCATGCTTACTGGAGGCTGTGCAGTTGGGGGAGGCGACATGGATACTGATTACTGGTCAACTTTGTGTATGAAGACAAGTTGTAGGGGAGATATGTAAGCTATCATATTGTGTACGTAAACACAATAGGAAGCAATGTGCTGGTGTATGTCTCTGGGGCTTTTATTGTGAAGGGGAAACGGAAGGAGGAGGAGGAAATGTTCGAGTGGAGAGTGAGAGGGGAATAAAAGTGGTTGTCGTCTAATGCAAACTAACGGCCCATCGTGTTGTTATTTTATTATTATAAAATAAGATAAGCCCCGGCTACACTGAGCTCTGCTCACCGTGGCCCAGCCGGCCGTAGTTCCCGCGGCCCCAGGTGTAGAGCTCCCCGTCGGCCGTGATGGCGGCGCTGTACGTGCTGCCGCAGGCGACGTGCACCACGTGCTTCCCCGTCTGCTTCCCGTTGAAGGCCGCGATCATCGTGGGCTCCTCCAGGTACCTGAGATAAAGCCGACGTGGAGATTAAAGCGCTTCAACGGCAGGCACAAGGTTCTTTTTCAGGAATCTTTCTCAACACAAAATATGACTTAAACATAGTAAAAGGACATATGTTTGTACATTGTCTAAAAGCCGATTAGAGCTGAGAAGAACCTGTTGAATAAAACAGATGACAAACGAAGGAAAATAGCTTAAAAATCCCAATATTTGAAATCGCGATATAAATCGTATCGTGACTTAAGCATCGTTTCCCACTCCTCATAATTGAATCCGCCTGATCAATAATTTAATTCTAAAACTATATACAGCTTTTGTGAAAGTCCTTTCAAGTCATTTTTTCAGGTTTTTCAGAAAACTTGATCAAATGTAATATAGTGCAGAAGCTGCCTCTAGACATGTTATGGTTACTAATATTATGTTTGAGTGAGATTTTCATTGACAAAAATGCTAACTAAATTGCTAGCTTAAATGCTAGCTTCAAAATGGCATATTTAAGATAGCATTTTGAAGCTAGCAATTTAGTTACTGTGACTTAGGACATTTTACAAGCATTTCAAAAGCTTGTAAAATTGCCAAAGTCACATTGTCTTCTGACTTAGTCCTAAGTCACCCTCTTGACATAGACCGTTATACTACAGGGGTAGAATCACATGATATTGGATGAGAAGCTGGAAATGCAAAAGTGTGTCCTTGAGGATGTCCGTGAGGCGTTTTCCACATTCTTACGTGGTGTCTCCGTGGCCGAGGCGCCCTCCGTCCCCGCAGCCCCAGGAGAACACCTCCCCGCTGGACGACAGGGCCAAGTGGTGCTGCCCGTCGGGATGAGCCGCGAGCTTCACCACCTTCCTGGAGCTCAGCCCGTGGATCAGCATCGGAGCCTGAAACCACACGACACAGAGACTCAAGCGGCGGCGGAGACGAAGGCGTCGGCCATGAAGCAGAAAGCGCCTCGGCGGGACTGACCAGGGTGGTGCTCTTGTAGTTCTGGGTGTAGACGGCACCGCTGCTGGACAGGATGAGGAAGCCCTTCTCCGAACAGACGACCTGGGCGACCCCGAGGCTCGACAGGCCTTTGCAGTGAATGGGCCCGTTGACGTTGGCGTAGAGCTTCCAGCCCAACAGACCCCAGGCGATCACCTCCTGCAGGGTTCCCTGAAGCAGAAGGACCGGGAGGGAGGCATTGATGTATGTCACTCCTCTGGTTGTATAGAAGTCTATGCTTCATGTGTTAAAGCTGCATTCTCTTTCCTGACCACCAGGGGCCGACTCCTCTGGTTGTATAGAAGTCTATGCTTCATGTGTTGAAGCTGCATTCTCTTTCCTGACCACCAGGGGGCGGCTCCTCTGGTTGTATAGAAGTCTACGCTTCATGTGTTGAAGCTGCATTCTCTTTCCTGACCACCAGGGGGCGGCTCCTCTGGTTGTATAGAAGTCTACGCTTCATGTGTTAAAGCTGCATTCTCTTTCCTGACCACCAGGGGCCGACTCCTCTGGTTGTATAGAAGTCTATACTTCATGTGTTAAAGCTGCTCTCTCTCCTGACCACCAGGCGGCGACTGCTCTGGTTGTATAGAAGTCTATGCTTCATGTGTTAAAGCTGCATTCTCTCTCCTGGTTGTATAGAAGTCTAGGAAGAGTAAAAACAAGCATCGTACTGGTCACCTTGTGCGAGGTGGGTGAGTTGCAGTGTGGCGGGCAGCAGGGGGAAGCCAGGCGGTCCAGGTGAGCCATGATCACCACGGCGGTCTGCCGCAGGTCGATAGCGAGGTCGTTGTCCTGAGGCAAGGTCAGGTAGCGTAGGAAGCTCTCGTTGGGACTCATCTGGGCCGTGAGGATCTGAAACCAGAGCGGTGATGAGCGTTGAAAACCACAACCTCATCGCCACGTCTTCAGCTTGTGATGATCCACATTAACAGATACTGATCCATATTGTTGTTTAATTATAGCAGCTGGTAGATTTTGTATTTATTGTCATCGTCCGTTTATTGTCAAGTCAGTAAACCATTAAAAATACTAAATGTTATACTTTTACTTTGTTTTAGGGATTTGACTTCATAAAAACACACAATTAACTTTTGTAATATGTGAAGTTCTCAATAAAAGGTCTTAAAATTCTGCATTTGCCCCAGCGTCCCACCTGTAATACCTCCGCGCCCCACTAGAGGGTCACGCCCCACAGTTTGAGAACCACTGAACTAAACACTGATTGATCAGAGACTAGAGAAACATCCATGATGTCCTGATCACATGTTCTACTGGTCACATGATCACATGTTCTACTGGTCACATGATCACATGTTCTTTTGGTCACATGTTCTACTGGTCACATGATCACATGTTCTACTGGTCACATGTTCTCAATACTCCTATGAATACTTTCTGTCATATTCATGTAATGTGCTGTAACTCTGTTACGTTATTCATTCTGGCCACATGACATCTATTCTTCTGTCCATCCGGGGAGAGGGATCCTCCTCTGTTGCTCTCCCTCAGGTTTCTTCCCCTGTTTTCCCTGTGAAAGGGTTTTTACTATCTTTATTGGGGGAGTTGTTCCTGATTCGATGTGAGGTCCTGGGACAGGATGTCATGTGTACAGATTGTAAAGCCCTCCGAGGCAAACTTGTATTTGTGATGTTGGGCTATACAAAATAAACTGAATTGAATGTTCTACTGGTC
>NC_136595.1:28391703-28456703 GCF_910589615.1 Taurulus bubalis | reverse complement strand
AACATTTTCTCTGTTTTTAAATATTTTTCTTCTGCAATTGAAAGCAACAAATAAATAGATCTTGGTCCCATGACTTCAGCTTCTTACTCGTATTCACCACATTCAACATCTCCCCACCGGCATCATCACAGCCTCAGTTCTGACCGGTTTCAGGACTAAATATAGAGAGAGGGTGTGTGTGTGTGTGTGTGTGTGTGTGTGTGTGTGTGTGTGTGTGTGTGTGTGTGTGTGTGTGTGTGTGTGTGTGTGTGTGTGTGTGTGTGTGTGTGTGTGTGTGTGTGTGTGTGTGTGTGTGTGTGGAAAGATGAGATGATCCAGAATAGCCGATCAGAACCCTCTTAATCTTCATGTAAGCCGGTCCGGCCCGATGTAGAGCAACAAGCATCAGCTGCACTCGGCCGTCACGTCGCTCTGTACTGAGAGAACGACCACAATGACCTCTGGGACACCTAGAGGTCAAACACTGAGGCTCAGAGTCAAAAAACAGAGTTTGGGCTCCGACTGCTGAGATCAAAGTTCCAGAATAAAAAAATAAACAAACTGAAAAGAGTAAACGCTATATTTAGAACATCTTCCTCTTTATCTTCTACCAGCCGCTCACGTTCTGTGTTCCACCAGGTAGAACCACGGTGTCTGATCCAAATCACTCCTGTTCCCCTCAGGGTTCCTCTGAGACCAGAACCACCTGCAAGTCCACCAAGTCTCTGAGACTCAGACTTCTTGTTGACATCAAGGTAAAGAGATTCTAGATATCTTCACCTCTTTAGTCTAAAATACGTCACACAGAACATCCCTTTCTGCTTCTGCTGCAGGAGAACTCTGAGTCTAAACATCGTACTGTCCCTTTAAGGCTCCGTGACAGAGAACTGGTGTAGTGATCCAGTTACTCTCCCTGTTAAATCAGACGGTGTGATTTCCTGGTTCAATAAGAAGAGAGCCAAGTGGCCGCTAGCGGAGCTGCACTCACCATCAGCGTGGCGCCTCCCTCCTCCCTCCCTTATCTCCCCCACCATGACACCGACCCACCCAGTAAACACAGCCAGCACCACCTCAACGTGCCGACCAAGATTACACTGAGGGGTAAAAATAACCCTTCAGACCGGCGGAGGGCAACTTGTCACGCGCCAGGAGAAACCGCAGGCGGCCGCGAGCCGCCGAGTGCCGGTGTTGAAACGGTCGCATCGTTGAGTCTAGTCCACATTTAAATGTTGTGAAAGCGCCTGCAGGGCATTGGTTACACTACCAGGAAACAGAGCGATGACAGGAGAGCGTGCAGCGTCACCGCAAAGAGTTCACAACATGAGACAACTCCAGAAACACTTTGTTTACAGACAATCAGAAAGATGTGGATTCTTTTCTCCATCAATCGTCTTTTTCTCTCAAAGTAAAAGCAGCAACATTGCGTCAATAGGAGTTCTGGTGCAGAGCCCTGAGGACAGGTGAGCTCACCTGGCTGCCGGCCCCAGTCCCAGGTCTCCATGATGGAGTGGTGGACAGACGTTGACGTCTCCTCCTCCTCCTTCTTCTCTTTGTCGTTGGGCTCATCTTTCTTCTGCGCTCCAAAGCAGTCGGTGCAGTCCTCTGAAAACGAGCAGAAGACATTCTGACTGACCTTCAGCTCCACCGGCAAGGTCACCGCGCCCACCTGAGACAGGTGTGTCACACACAGACGAGGAAAGGTGTGATGCTGGGTTCCTACCTGGGTGAGCCGACTCCTCTCCGTTGAAGGTGATCTCCTCATCTTTCACCATTTCATTCCACATCTCACACAGACCCTCTGGAGAGAAGGCCCGCTGCCGAGGAACACACAGGGTTACACATGTTACACACACATATTATACACATTACACACAGGGTTACACACAATACACACACATTATACACACAGGTCCTCTGCCGAGGAACACACAGGGTTACACATGTTACACACACATTATACACAGGGTTACACACACATTATACACACAGGTCCTCTGCCGAGCCAGGAGAAACAGACGGGGTTATACACACGTTATACACACATTATACACACGTTATACACGTGTTGTACGCAGACGTGTACACACATCTCATTTGCTTGTGCTTTACTCCTCTTTGGGCGTTTCTTCCTCTAGCTCTCCAGCAGCTTCCTGCTTTGCTTTTATGACCCATTTGGGCTCAGAGCTCTTTGCTTCTTCACGAGCACCAACCAGGAGACGGTTCCCTCAAACCCATCAGCGCTCAATCCAGAGAGCAACGAGGACGAGCGTCCTGCGATGCAAGCTCATCACTCACCAGTTACATACCAGTTACATACCAGTTACATACCAGTTACATACCAGTTACCGTCATGCCTGCTTGAACCGATCTGCTCCCTCAAACGGTTTTTTTTCTGACGTATAAAGTTCAGACAGAATATTTACTACCGTAACGTAACCAGAGAGTTTCAGTTTTTTTTCCTCCAGGCGCCACAAAGCGGGAAAAAAAACCACCTGGAGCGAACGGAAAACCTTCCACCTGTTAAATCTGTTGCGGTTTTTATAACCTACTCAGAAATTATACAAACCGACCAGCTAATAACAAATAAACAAGAACCAAACAGCAGCTTCGTCATCGCCGACTCGAGGACCGTCTGCTGTCAATAAGATGTCGTCACCGTCGGGCTCCATTCATGCTCACTGAGAATCGCTCACTAGTGGAAACACAACTCTTGCTTTCAGGGATCCGATGTCTTAAAATGTGAAAAGCAGGATCGCTCAGCGGACCAGACACTCAGGAGGGATCCAGCGACGGACACGTGACGCTCTTTCACAACGTCAGCGCTCAGCCAGACAGAAGGTCCAGGAGAGAGACGCGACCCAGAGGGTTCAGACCTCATAATTACAACCAACATGAGTTTGTTTTCACAACACGGATCCTTGAGAAGAAAAAGACTCCTTTCCCCTGACTGACGGGGATATTATGGGCTTCACCTCTTCCCACATCACAGAACAATAAAGCGTCCTGAAAGCGCTTGAAGGGATCAGGCGTGTCGGGTTAGAGCGACTGAGTTGAGGATGTTTATGATCTTTACTGAAATATGCATTCACTTTCTATGTTCCCGACATCGTGCAACACAATCAGTTACTTTCAACAAAGCAGCTTCGAAACAGAAGCGGCGCAGCACAGAAGTTCTAAGACTCTTTTCGTTACGTTTCCTCCTTAATGAACACAAACCTGGAGGTCTATCTTCAGCCATTTGTCGTGGAACCTCAGCTGAGCGTCGAGGGTGAACGACGGAGACGGCATCCTCCCCTCTCCTCTCCCGGCTGCAGACGCAGCCAACCTGCAGGACGAGAGGCGGAGGAGGTGACGAGCAATAACAATAACCCGACAACGACATCATGAGCAGCTCAAGCAGAGTTATGGATCAATCTCAGGTTATTGGTCACGTATGAAGGAGCGAGGATTCTTTCCTCGCTCCTTCATACGTGACCAAAATGTTATTTGCCGATAAATTGTCTTCCTTTGTTTCTCAAGCTTGAAGAAAGTAACGTCAGGATGGTTTATTTATCTTTGAGTTGCTACTCTGGAGTCTAGGCTCTCTTTCTAAATGCAGGTGACTTGTATGAATGCACGACACAATAATATAAAAAGGTGAAGGTCAAAGGTCAGAGGATGTCGTACAGATTGTAAAGCCCTCTGAGGAGAGTTTGTGATTTTGGGCAATATAGAATAAATTGAATTAAAAATAGGAAGTCTAAATCTTGTGTAATAAAGTAAACAAGCTTGTTTATGGTCACATGACATGTTATATGATACAACACGACCCTGGTCAACAAACTCCATCACCAAAACAAACAGGGAACCCAACAGGACGGACGCCCGATGTGTCAGATCTTTAATTAAAGTCCCAGATGTAGGAAGGTCTCACCTACCTGTACCGACACCTACATGACCATACACCTACATACATGTACATCTACCGACATACATGTACAACTACCTACACGACCCTACACCTCCATGACCCTACATCTACCTCCACACATGACCCTACACCTACCTCCACACATGACCCTACACCTCCACACATGACCCTACACCTCCACACATGACCCTACACCTCCACACATGACCCTACACCTCCACACATGACCCTACACCTACCTCCACACATGACCCTACACCTCCACACATGACCCTACACCTCCACACATGACCCTACACCTACCTCCACACATGACCCTACACCTACCTCCACACATGACCCTACACCTACCTCCACACATGACCCTACTCCTACACCTACACCTCCATGACCCTACACCTACATGACCCTACACCTCCACACATGACCCTACACCTCCACACATGACCCTACACCTACACCTCCATGACCCTACACCTACACCTCCACACATGAGCCTACACCTACACCTCCACACATGACCCTACACCTACACCTCCATGACCCTACACCTACACCTCCACACATGACCCTACACCTACACCTCCACACATGACCCTACACCTACACCTCCATGACCCTACACCTACACCTCCACACATGACCCTACACCTACACCTCCACACATGAGCCTACACCTCCACACATGACCCTACACCTCCACACATGACCCTACACCTACACGACCCTACACCTACACGACCCTACACCTACACGACCCTACACCTACACGACCCTACACCTACACCTCCACACATGACCCTACACCTCCACACATGACCCTACACCTCCACACATGACCCTACTCCTACACCTACACCTCCATGACCCTACACCTACACACATGACCCTACACCTCCACACATGACCCTACACCTCCACACATGACCCTACTCCTACACCTACACCTCCATGACCCTACACCTACACACATGACCCTACACCTACACACATGACCCTACACCTACACCTCCATGACCCTACACCTACACCTCCATGACCCTACACCTACACACATGACCCTACACTCCATGCTGCACACAGACAGCAGTGACGTCACCTCCATGTGAACACTTTCAAATCCCCAGAAGGAAACGAGACGGTGGAGGAAACAAGGAGACGATGCTAGCAAGGTCACATAGGACCACACCGAGATAACGGGTCTCCATAGGTGTGATGACGGGTAACACACAACATACACTGTACTGACACAACATACACTGACACACAACGTACTGATACAGACACACACACACAACATACTGACACACACACACGCTGGCAGATACACAACACACACACGCTGGCAGATACACAACACACACACGCTCGCAGATACACACACACACACACACACACACACACACACACACACACACACACACACACACACACACACACACACACACACACACACACACACACGCTCAGAGACGCATCACGTGACGTAACGTCTACGTTAGCTGTGCGGCTAAAGCTAGCTAGCCAGCTAGCTGAAGCTACAGTAGCTAGGATACATCATCATCATGCAGGGAAGAAGCAGCAGCGACCGGGACAGGTGACACCGACCGGACCGGGCCGTTCGCGAGACGACGACCCAGGTGTCGACATTCTAGAGAGGAACGCGGGAACATACCTGCGGGGTCTCTTATGCTCGAGCTGTTCTCCTCGAGCTGTTCTCGTCCCTTCAGCTGCTCCGCTGCGTTAAAACCAAACGCTCGTAATGGGGCTTGATTGACAGCTCGCGGACACGCGCGCGAGGCGTGGAAACGAGTTACGTAGACTGTCGCTGGGAGATTCGGTGCGTTTGATCTGTGTCACGGCATGCCGCCGAGGGGGGGCTTCTGAAGCGAGGTGTCCCCAGCTAGGCTTATTCCCGCCCGCTCGCACCGCGCCGTGTTCTAAAAGGTGCGCTTTTTGGGGTATTTGGAGGCGGGATATTGGAGGGGCGGGATTTGTCCTGGAGTGACAGCAACACCGTCCACTAGGTGGCGCTATTTATTTAGCAAATGTTTGATTTAGATGCAGAGGGACATATTACATATAGTTTTAGATGTTTATTTAATTATAAAGTGTATTCATTTAGATGCAGAGGTATGTCATGTAGTTTTAGATGTTTATTTATTTATAAAGTGTATTTATTTAGAAGCAGAGGTATGTCATGTAGTTTTAGATGTTTATTTATAAAGTGTATTTATTTAGAAGCAGAGGTATGTCATATAGTTTTAAATGTTTATTTATAAAGTGTATTCATTTAGAAGCAGAGGTATGTCATATAGTTTTAAATGTTTATTTATAAAGTGTATTCATTTAGAAGCAGAGGTATGTCATATAGTTTTAGATGTTTATTTATAAAGTGTATTTATTTAGAAGCAGAGGTATGTCATATAGTTTTAGATGTTTATTTATTTATAAAGTGTATTTATTGAGATGCAGAGGTATGACACATAGTTTTAGATGTTTATTTATAAAGTGTATTTATTGAGATGCAGAGGTCTGTCAGATAGTTTTAGATGTGTATTTATTGGGGTGGCTGTAGAGAGGTTTGATCCCTGGTCTCCCATAGCTCACATGTCTCAGAGTCCTTGGTAAGACCCTGAACCCCAAGTTGCTCCCTGGACGCCTAGCGGCAGCTCACTGCTCCTTAATCACTAAGGATGCTTAAATGTAGAAGACCTATTAATGTATGCTTGTAGAACGTCTGTAATAACTGCTGTCATAAGGACCAATAGGAGAACATTCCTGCCCACTATTATAATAAATCACCTCTGGCCAGATCCTCCGTCAATTGACTCAACATCAACAAACCTTGCACCGCTTTTAATTTAGTTAGTCACTGTACATACTTCACTTATATACACTGCACATACTTATATACACTTATATACACTGCACATACTTTGTATTTTTGCACTTTCTTATTATTTAATTTCCTAAATTAATACACTATGCTGTTTTGTTGTATATATATATATATATATATATATATATATATATATATATATATATATATATATATGTATATAGTATGTGTCTTTTTGTGTCTTCTATGTAAATTGCATGCTATCTATTGTTGGTACCTATCCATTTATCCATCTATCTATCTGCCTGTCTATCTAATATGACAAACGTAGTAAAGTCAAGTTAAAGTCAAGTTTTTAATTATAAAGTGTATTTATTTCCAGCTTCTTGTATTTTATCAACATTTTAAAGTTATTAAATCTGAATACTTCGACCTCATTATTGTTCTTAATTACATCCCTTGGAAAATATTTTCCCCAATCCTGCACTTTCCTTATTTATACATATATATATATACTAATAATATGTATTTATATTCTATATGTATCGCTTGTGACACATGCGCAGTATGCCAGTTTCGTTCGGGGACTCCATCTATCGTGGTCCATCCGAGGGCCACGGTGAAACGCGCATGCGCAGTGTCCCACTTCCCGGTCCAAACTACTAAACCGGACAGTGGCCCTTCAGTCGTCCCGCAGTGAAACACCGTAAAGAAAGGCCGCGGGGGAAATGGCGGCTGGGTCGGAACCGAGCGGCGGTTCGTTTCCGGTCTCCGGAGTCGCGATAGCAGTGGTGTCAAGTTTCATCAACGGCTCCACTTTCGTGCTCCAGAAAAAGGGAATATTACGGTCGCGCGACAGAGGTAGACACTTCCGGTTCCGGCCAGATCAGCTTTTATTATGACGCTCGTATTATTCACGTATTTTTTTTTTTTGGAGTAATACCTTAGTTTTTAAGCGTTAGTCATTGGTTTTAAATTATTCTTATCATTATTATTATTATTATTATTATTATTACTATTTATCCCTGTTGTTTAATATATATATACATATATATATATATATATATATATATATATATAAATATATATGTATGTATATATATATATATATAAATATATATGTATATATATATATATATATATATATATATATATATATATATATATATATATATATATATATGTAGGTAGAAGTGTAATCCATGTGAATCAGACTCCTCACAGACTGAACTTGCTTCCTCAGGAGTTTCGTACCTCACTGATGTGGTTTGGTGGAGCGGCACACTGTCTAGTGAGTATAGCGCCACCTATCCACTCTGGAGGAGTTGACGGGTTGATTCATATCAATAAGAACATTTCAGAGCTCCTCAATTGATTTTCAAAAAAATGTACATTCTGGATATGTACAATATGAATCTTATGAGGAAAAGATGAACTAATTAATACAAAAATAAACACGAGAAATCACCTTGGGGCTTTTGTGTAACGTCTCTTCCTTATTTAAAACTGAAATGTCCTGACACCTGTTCATTCATCTCACCAGTGATCGTTGGTCAAATTGGTAATTTCCTGGCGTACAACGCGGCCCCCGCTGTGGTCGTGACCCCGCTGGGAGCCCTGGGGGTTTTGTTTGGGTGAGTCCTCAAAGTCCTGAGCCTTCAGCTGGTTCCTCCTAAAGATCCTCATCGGAGCCACCGGGTCAGAACCAACACTACCTCTTTAGTCCACAGGGGGCGCCAGAACCAACACTACCTCTTTAGTCCACAGGGGGCACTAGAACCAACACTACCTCTTTAGTCCACAGGGGGCACTAAAACCAACACTACCTCTTTAGTCCACAGGGGGCGCTAGAACCAACACTACCTCTTTAGTCCACAGGGGGCACTAGAACCAACAGTACCTCTTTAGTCCACAGGGGGCGCTAGAACCAACACTACCTCTTTAGTCCACAGGGGGCACTAGAACCAACACTACCTCTTTAGTCCACAGGGGGCGCTAGAACCAACACTACCTCTTTAGTCCACAGGGGGCGCTAGAACCAACACTACCTCTTTAGTCCACAGGGGGCGCTAGAAACAGTTAAAGTTCAATGTCGTAACTTTAATTATTTGGTGCTGCAGAGACGTTATATAAACATCACAATCTCAATCTGCATGGACCATTTATGTACGATGACATCACGCCATCATGAACGCTATAAATAACTATTTATATATATATCTATAAATAACTCTATATATGTATAAGTCTGTGATTGACGTCCTCTGAGCACCGGACTTGAACCCGTGTCGTTGTGGTTCAGGGCCGTTCTGGCGTCCCGGGTCCTGCAGGAGCGTCTGGACCTGCGGGGGAAGCTGGGCTGCGCTCTGTGCTGCGGCGGCTCGGTGCTGCTCATCGTCCACGCGCCCGAGGCCCAGAGCGTCACGACCCGGCTGCAGCTGCAGGCCCGGCTGGCCGACCCAGGTGACCAAGTCCACTTTGTTGGTTCCCTGTCATTGTGTCCTCTGGGTCTCACATCCTGTAAATGCTCTCATCTTCATTTTACATGCTGTGCTTATTCACCACGTCACATCTCCTGCGTCTGCAAAAGTCATGGAGTTTATAAATGGTTATTTCCAGGCCTGGAAAAGTCCTTGAAAAAAATAAAATCCCAAAAGTTTAGTAAAAGTCATGTAAATGTGTTATATTCATGTGTTCATGTAAATGTGTTATATTCATGTGTTCATGTAAATGTGTTATATTCATGTGTTCATGTGTTCATTTACGCTGAGTTTGAAATAATGAATATGCTTTTAAAAGAAAGACTCAAAATATCAGCAGGCATACATACAGGCATCTATATAAATGTTTATTCTCTTAATCAAACTATTGTCTCATTCATTTGAGTCATTTAAGGTTTACTGTATGCTTTGTGTTATCATTGTTAGTTTAAATACTACATTTACTCACTTCTTACTGTTTACACCCAGACTTCACTAAATGTTTGTCATGACATTTGGGTTAAAGTCTTGGAAAAGTCCTGGATCCATTGTTCAGAGTGTATGAACTCTGTAAGATATGCCGTCCTCCCCTCAGTGGTGGTGGGCTACTTCCTGCTGGTGGTCCTGGTGGTTCTGGTGCTGGTGGTCTGGGTCGCCCCGGCTCACGGCTCCTCCAACATGCTGGTGTACGTGTCCATCTGCTCTCTGCTGGGCAGCTTCACCGTCCCCAGCAGCAAAGGCCTGGGCCTGGTGGCGCCGGACGTGTTCGGGTGGTCCGGGCCGGCGGCGCGCGAGGCGCTGCCCCTCTTCCTGGCTCTGCTGGCGGCGCTGGCCGTCAGCGTGCTGGTCCAGTTCTTCTTCATCACCCGGGCCCTGCAGAGCTTCGGCTCCCACGCCTTCGAGGCCGTCTACTACGCGGCGTTCACCTGCAGCGTGCTCGCCGCCTCGGCGCTGCTCTTCAGGGAGTGGACGGCGCTGACGGCTGGCGCCGGCGCCGCCCTGCTGGCCGGCCTGAGCGCCGCGTGCGCCGGCGTGGCGCTGCTGCGCTTCTCCCAGGATGCCTCTGTCACGCGGAGGAAGACGAAGAGCGAGTGATGAAGAGGACGACACTGACTTTATGACACCGTTTAACATCTAAACACTCTGCAGTTTAACACTCGGCTTCAGCCAATCAGCTCGTAGCTCCTCACAGCTGGAATGATGCTCACGGACAGCAGGACGTCTCTACAGCTCCACCTGAACTAAACACTTCTTTACAGACGACACCTTGAATACAGGAAGATGCACTTTAGTGGAAGTTAAATGTCTCTTACTGACAGCACTTTGTGGTTTAACTTTGTTGAAGAAATTGTACTTTCTTGATTCTCGTTGTTCTGAGTTTGTCCTCATGTTGATGAACTTATTGTGAGGGAAATGTAAACGTTTAACTCTTAACCATCGAACCGTGTTTTATAACTCGTCTCGGGATTTTTATTTGTGTTTTTCTTCAGACATTCTACATGTATGTTTATTTATTTATCGATGCAAAGGACAGAACACAAAACAGAGGAAGACTGACATACAATAGGAATAATAATAATAATATCAATAACAGCAAAAACAAGCAATGAAACCACAGAAAGCTCGACTTTGAGGCCCAACAGACAAACTGAGGTTTAAAGGTTCAAACCTGATTGTTGAAGAAAAACGTATTTACTCTTAATCAAGTGTTTTACTATTATATTCAGAATCAAAGGTTTATTAATGATATGTACTGTTGTAAATGCTAGTGACTCCTCGTGGACCTTTCCTGTTAAAACATGCGTGAGACGGGACGACGACACGCCTTGTGTCACGTTACCATGACGATGCAGACGATCATGAGAGCTTCTGAGGGTGATTCATGTATTAAAGATGAATGTATTAAAGATGAATGTGTTAAAGAGGTAACAAATGCAGTTTGTATTCCACGTTGTTGTTTCTGCTCCTTGTTTAAAGTTAAATGTTCATAATTAATGATTTCACCACCAGGAGTCGAGACATTTATCTGACTGATCAAACTAATAGATGACACCATAAACACTATCAATATGAAAAGAACAAACTAAGAAATAAAATAAATGAAAACTATTTAGTCAAATGAAATAATATCAGTGAACATAAAGCCAGTCTGTAGAAATGGGTTTTAAGAAGTGATTAAAAGATTAAAAAGAAAAAACAATGTAGAAAACTATTATTGTTATTATAAATATGCAAACTAGTTGTAGATACTTATGTACGTATTTATAACTGATGGAGAAGAAAGACTGAGCAAATGATATGTATGAATATAATAATAATACATGAATAATAATCATAACAGTAATATTCATAATAATAATAATAAAGTCTCCTCGTTTCACTGAACATTTTACTTGAATCTTCTTTTCAGTTTTCTTAGGGAACATTTCTTAGTCACTATGAAGATCTCCCAAAATAAAACTTTATTTTTATTTTTTGAATCATTCCGTCTTTAGTTTCATAAATAATCATAAATGAGCTCTGAGATGTTTATTCACCACTGAGGAGCGGTTCATGCGTCGACTTCATGTTTTTACTTATTGTTAATAGTTATAGTTTAAAAAAAATCCTTTCAGGCGTTTGATGATCGACAGATTGTTTAGTGTGAAGAAGAAGAAGAAGATTTATGATCTAATTAATGATAAATGATTTTTCTGGATATTAAACAAGTTATTCATGTCATTTAGATTATGGATTATTTATCAACATTACAAACAGTGAAGTTTAATTTTATTTTTTATTATATATATCTATATTTAATTTTGAATTCACATTTTTAGTTTAACCACATGTTTAAATGTATTATTTTTTTGTATTATTCAAACCATAAAATGTGCAATATAACCTTTTTATTAGTGAATGTAATGTTAGTTAAACGTTTATTAATTAGTTTAATTTACTTCTAGTTTTGGTTTCTTCTGTAGTTTATCATGAATATTATAATAATGAATAATGTGTGCTTTTATAACGTAAAGTGTAGAATGAGTCATAAAAAGAATGAACTTTGTCTTCACTTCCGGTATGTTTCTTCCTCTGTGGTGCTGGACTTCAACCTGCGGAGGAAACTGCGGCCACAGGTCCTCCGAGCAGAAGAAGAAGAAGAAGCTCTCAGCGCAGCCGAGAAGAGGAAGAAGAGGAAGAAGAAGAGGAAGAAGAAGAAGAAGAAGCGGAGGTGCGATGGTTAGCCCCAGACCCCGGAAGTAGTCTCTCTGTTAGCTCACCTCTACCTGCTAACACCTGAGTTGTCGTGAAGGAAAGCGGCCGCCACCTCCTCAACAGGTAGTAAACTCTCACGGAGACTTAGTTAGACCAGCGAGTTCATCATGAACTTAAACTGTGTTCACATTCTCCGTGTTTAACGCGAACTGACTGAGCTAGCCAGCTAAGCTAACGTGGCTAGCGAGGGACCCCTTCCGTTAAGAGCTGTTAAACTGACCCAGGACCAGCGCCCGGACTCCACTGGGTCCACTGGGACGGCGTACTGGTGTGGAACCGCCCGGTGGGAACACACTGGTAGTCTGCTGCTGGTTTACTGTAAGAAGCTGATCCATTACGCCCCAAAGCTCATGATCATGCAGCTAAACATGTTATAAACATGTTGTAAACATGTTGTAAACATGTTGTAAATGAAGTAGGGCTGCAACTAAGGATTATTTTAATAATCGATTAATCGGTTGATTATTTTTTCGATTAATCGATGAATCGGATAAAAACATGTTTTTATCAAAAAAGCGTTCATTTCCAACCCTTTATTCAAAAACAGAAGCCACAGTGCAAACATCCAGAAAGTGCACCAACGTGCTTCAGTCCAGTCTCAGAAACGCTGCCAGTCGCTGCGCTCGTTTTCTTCTTCTCCTCCGCGACTTATTGCCCGGCGTTGCCAACACTTTTGATAATCGATTTTTCTCGATTCGTTGTTGCAGCCCTAAAATGAAGGTGAAACAGTTAAACCAGAAGATTCAGGCCTCAAACGCCTTTCTATATGTTTTATTATCATTCACTGGGTTCTATTCATTAGAGTTTAATGTTATTTTATTATCAAGGGGGTTTTATTTTCCGTTGTCTGCATTATATTTCCATGTTTATCTTGATTTTAATTAAATGGTGAAGTGTGTTATCCTGCATGCTCCATGATGAGCTGCATGCATTGCATCACACTGGGTGTTGTCCTCCACCAGGTGGTCATGTGTCAGCGGTTCTGGCGGTTCTGTTTACGCATCGTCACCATGAGCATTGCGTGCGTCGCGCCCTGAAGGCCTCATGGTGTTGACCTAAGGCTCGAGTAGCGTAGACGTATGAAACCCGGACGGAGCGGCTCGCGCTTCAGTCCCGTCGTCGGCCCAGTGAGCAGAAACTGATCCGGTTCTGCTCTTCAGAACACGGTTCTGCTCTCTGCGGCGCTCTGATCCGTGTCCTCCTCTGCCCCCAGGTGTCCGGTCAGCACCGCAACACGTCCGGCCTCGCTATGGGTCAGGACCGCGGGAAGTACGACTTCTACATCGGCCTGGCGCTCGCCGTCAGCTCCAGCGTCTTCATCGGAGGAAGCTTCATCCTCAAGAAGAAGGGGCTGCTGCGGCTGGCCAGGAAGGGCTCCATGCGGGCAGGTGAGGCGGCGCAGCTCACAGAACACCTGAGTTCAGCCCACCTGCTGCTGTTGCGCAACAGTCGCTCGCCCGATAACGCCTCTCCTCCCTCCCTCCCATCTGTTCCTGCGTTTCTCAGCTCTGCAGTGTTTGTGTCTGTTAGTCATTCTTTATGCTTTTATTCTGAATGATTTATTTCCACAAACTTCTGAACACATCGATGAAATATGTAAAGTGCTTTAGTGTGAAGTTTTATAGGTCGATTAAATATTAAATTAATGAACCGATGAGTCAACGTCAGATTTTCTTTTTCCGACGTCGGCGTCAGAAAATACTCATAAATAAAACAAATGATCTTAAAGCATGTTTTTGTTTGAAGTCTAGTTTAAGCTTTGGGATTCAGGAAAACAAATATCCTCCCACTTTAATTCATTTGTATGAATGTAGAGCACTTAATGAAATGAGCCACACATTATTATTATTATTATTATTATTATTATTATGATAATTTTGAGGGAAGTCGTTGAGAGGAACTTTATTTCTTTGAGAGAAGTCGTTTATAATGTAAACATTTAACTGAAATATTGCTGTTTTTCCTGAGAAGAGTCTACACTTTGTTTGTTTCTACGTGTTCAACACAAACTGAACAAACGTTCTGTTACTGATTCTCTGCTTTCAGACTAGTTTGAGTTTCGACCTTCAGCTCCGACGTTTATGGTTCAGAATCCCGTGTTTTAGAGTCTGAGGTGTTGGTTTTCTCCTCAGGTCAAGGCGGCCATGCGTACCTGAAGGAGTGGCTGTGGTGGGCCGGCCTGCTGTCCAGTAAGTTAAAACTCTTTAACCGTTTACTTCATGTCTGTTTAAAATGCTGTTGAACCGCCTCAGACGAGGACACTGTCCCTTTAAGAGAACCAAACCCATGTTGATACGGCTCCACTCTGTTGTTGCGACACACTCGACCTTGAGCCCTCCGTGTTGACTCTGCCTCTGCCTCTGTCTCTCTCTCTCTCTCTCTCTCTCTCTGTCTCTCTCTCTCTCTCTCTCTCTCTCTGTCTCTCTCTCTCTCTCTCTGTCTCTCTCTCTCTCTCTCTCTCTCTCTCTCTCTCTCTCTCTCTCTCTCTCTCTCTCTCTCTCTCTCTCTCTCTCTCTCTCTCTCTCTCTCTGACTCGTCTCTCAGTGGGCGCGGGGGAAGCGGCCAACTTCGCCGCCTACGCCTTCGCCCCGGCGACCCTGGTGACGCCGCTGGGCGCGCTCAGCGTGCTGGTCAGGTACGGACGACCTTTGCCCCGGTCTGGATCCCCGTTGTGTCGGCGTGTTGTAACGTGTGAACTGTCCCCGCAGCGCCGTGCTGTCCTCCTACTTCCTGTCGGAGCGGCTGAACCTCCACGGGAAGCTGGGCTGCCTGCTCAGCATCCTGGGCGCCACCACCATGGTGATCCACGCGCCGCAGGAGGAGGAGATCAGCAGCCTGCAGGACATGGCCCAGAAGCTGGTGGACCCGGGTACGAGCCCACACTTTCATGTCCTCACAATGCAGCATTTAAAGGGCCGGTACCGATGTGTAGAAGTGTTTAGAGCTGAGTTTGAAGTAATGAATATGCTTTTAAAAGAAAGACTCAGAATATCAGCAGGCATACATACAGGCATCTATATAAATGTTTATTCTTTTAATCAAACTATTGTCTCATTCATTTGAGTCATTTAAGGTTTACTGTATGCTTTGTGTTCTCATTGTTAGTTTAAATACTACATTTACTCACTTCTTACTGTTTACACCCAGATTTCACTAAATGTTGTCATGACATTTGGGTTAAAGTCATGACTCCACTGGTCACTGGAGTGTTGAACCCTGTGAAGATATAAACAAGTACACTTCCTCTGCTTCTCTCTTCCAGGGTTCTTCGTCTTCGCCACCCTCATCGTCATCGTGGCGCTCATCTTCATCTTCGTCGTGGGTCCCCGTCACGGCCAGACCAACATCCTGGTGTACGTGACCATCTGCTCGGTGATCGGCGCGCTGTCGGTGTCCTGCGTGAAGGGCCTGGGCATCGCCATCAAGGAGGCGGTGGCGGGAAAGAGCGTGGCCCGCGAGCCGCTGGCCTGGCTGCTGCTGCTGGGCCTGGCGGCCTGCGTGAGCACGCAGATCAACTACCTGAACAAGGCGCTGGACATCTTCAACACCTCGCTGGTGACGCCCATCTACTACGTGTTCTTCACCACCTCGGTGCTCTCCTGCTCCGCCATCTTGTTCAAGGAGTGGGGCCGCATGGGCGGCGGCGACGTGGTGGGCACGCTGAGCGGCTTCCTCACCATCATCGTGGGCATCTTCCTGCTGCACGCCTTCAAGGACGTGGGCGTCAGCATGGCCTCGCTGGCCGCGGCCATGAGGAAGGAGGAGCGGGGGGCGTCGCCCGCCGCCAACGGCACCGCGGCGCGCTACGAGCCGCTGACCACGCACGGCGAGGACTCGGAGATGGGCGCGTCCTTTGAGAGCGTGTCCCGGAGGAACGGGGCGGCGGCCTCGCTGGACCACTGAGGACCTGGCCCACTGAGGACCTGGCCCACTGAGGACCTGGCCCACTGAGGCCTTAGTGGTCCAGAGAGGAGCCTTGGTGGTCTAGCAAGGATGTTCCATAGCCTCAGCAGTCCGGCCTTGCACCTTCCTGGCCCACTAAGGCTCCTTCCTGGCCCACTAAGGCTCCTTCCTGGCCCACTAAGGCTCCTTCCTGGCCCACTAAGGCTCCTTCCTGGCCCACTAAGGCTCCTTCCTGGCCCACTAAGGCTCCTTCCTGGCCCACTAAGGCTCCTTCCTGGCCCACTAAGGCTCCTCTCTGGCCCACTAAGGCTCCTTCCTGGCCCACTAAGGCTCCTTCCTGGCCCACTAAGGCTCCTTCCTGGCCCACTAAGGCTCCTTCCTGGCCCACTAAGGCTCCTTCCTGGCCCACTAAGGCTCCTCTCTGGCCCACTAAGGCTCCTCTCTGGACCAGACAATCACAGCGGTGGACGGACTCGGACCAGCGGATTGTACTTAACCTTTTGATTTGCCTTATTCAGACTGGGACCTGTCATCTTTACTTAATTTCATTCCTCTGTAGCTCTGTAAATATGAGTTTTTTAAAGATGTTTTGTTATATGTACATGCATCTCATGCACTGACTTACTGTCTATGAATCAAGACGATAAAGGTTTTAATATATATATTCATATTCTATGAGGTCCTACTGACGATATTAAACTAAAGGGCCGTCACTTTGATTTCAGTTTTTCGTGATACTTGAAAGTTTAAAAACATTTTTAGTTGGAAGTCGTTCTGATCTTGTTTTGTAGCGTCGACATGAAAAGCTCCGGATGAACCAACAGATTTGTTACATATTTATTGAATTAAAATGATTAAAAACAAGGCACAGTGAATAAATGCTTCACGAGTATAAGCGTTGTTACTTTCCATGTTTAAACCGTTCAGCATGCACGTTTCATCAATATAGAAAACACTTAAAATATAGTCCCCGTCCACCTTTAATATAACTCCACCACCGCAAACCCTTAAATATCATCGGATAAAACTAATCTCACCTCCCTACGTATAAAACAAATAGTTCATCCACAAAGGGGAAATATCTATATTCATTTCTGATAAGGCACAAGTGAATACAAAACATAATGATTGACAGGAATGTGACCCGGCTGGGTTCTGTACTGGTTCTGTACTGGTCCGCCTCAGCTGCTGGCGAGCGACTGGTGGATCGGCGGTTGGAAACACCGCACGTGTTCCACCGGCATGTTCTCCCCGTCGCCGGACTTCAGGTACTTGTTCAGGATGGAGAACACCTCGTTGTTGATGATCTGGAATTTGCGGATTCTGTCGACCATCTTCTTCAGAGGCTGGAGGGAAATATAGAGATAATACATGTTATTCTCCTGGTGTCCACTAGGGGCATCACTGCTGTATTATAGAGATAATACATGTTATTCTCCTGGTGTCCACTAGGGGCATTATATTATAGAGATAATACATGTTATTCTCCTGGTGTCCACTAGGGGCATCACTGCTGTATTATAGATAATACATGTTATTCTCCTGGTGTCCACTAGGGGCATCACTGCTGTATTATAGAGATAATACATGTTATTCTCCTGGTGTCCACTAGGGGCATCACTGCTGTATTATAGAGATAATACATGTTATTCTCCTGGTGTCCACTAGGGGCATCACTGCTGTATTATAGATAATACATGTTATTCTCCTGGTGTCCACTGGGGGCATCACTGCTGTATTATAGAGATAATACATGTTATTCTCCTGGTGTCCACTAGGGGCATTATATTATAGAGATAATACATGTTATTCTCCTGGTGTCCACTAGGGGCATCACTGCTGTATTATAGATAATACATGTTATTCTCCTGGTGTCCACTAGGGGCATCACTGCTGTATTATAGAGATAATACATGTTATTCTCCTGGTGTCCACTAGGGGCATCACTGCTGTATTATAGAGATAATACATGTTATTCTCCTGGTGTCCACTAGAGGCATCACTGCTGTATTATAGAGATAATACATGTTATTCTCCTGGTGTCCACTGGGGGCATCACTGCTGTATTATAGAGATAATACATGTTATTCTCCTGGTGTCCACTAGAGGCATCACTGCTGTATTATAGAGATAATACATGTTATTCTTCTGGTGTCCACTAGGGGCATCACTGCTGTATTATAGATAATACATGTTATTCTCCTGGTGTCCACTGGGGGCATCACTGCTGTATTATATAGATAATACATGTTATTCTCCTGGTGTCCACTAGGGGCATCACTGCTGCATTATAGAGATAATACATGTTATTCTCCTGGTGTCCACTAGGGGCTCCCCTGCTCACCACGCTCTTGATGACCTCGTCCTTGCCGTCGTGCTTCTGCACCTTCAGCAGATGGTAGCTGAAGTCCAGGATGTCGAAGCGGCGGTGCTGACCCAGCAGGGAGATGATCATGCAGCCGGCCCAGTGGAGGCCGTCCCCGAAGCACTGCCTGCAAGACGAGACGGAGTTAACACTGTGTGTGTGTGTGTCTGTGTGTGTGTGTGTGTCTGTGTGTGTGTGTGTCTGTGTCTGTGTCTGTGTGTCTGTGTGTGTGTGTCTGTGTCTGTGTCTGTGTCTGTGTGTGTGTGTGTGTGTGTGTGTGTACACTCACTCCACTGTGAACTCGTGGGCTCCCACTGGGATGCAGTAAACAAACTGCATGGCGCTCCAGAGGCGGTGGAACTCCACACACTCGTCTACGTGCATCACACCGTTGCTAGGCAGCGGGCCGCGCCAGATGGGGTCGTCAAGGAAACCTCGAACGCGAGTCAAGATGACCTCGAACATCGAGAGACCACAACACAGACGCTCCTTCGTCAGGAGGTCGCCCTCACGAGCGATGGCGATTTGCTGAAAGAGAAGCGAGGGTTGTATAGAAGTATATGTGTTAAAGCTGCATTCTCTCTCCTGACCACCAGGGGGCGACTCCTCTGGTTGTATAGAAGTCTATGTGTTAAAGCTGCATTCTCCCTCCTGACCACCAGGGGGCGACTCCTCTGGTTGTATAGAAGTCTATGTGTTAAAGCTGCATTCTCTCTGCTGACCACCAGGGGGCGACTCCTCTGGTTGTATAGAAGTCTATCTTCATGTGTTAAAGCTGCATTCTCTCTGCTGACCTCAATACTTCCACTGGTGACCCAGTGTTTAACGTCACATTGCTATGAATTGTGGGTAATTATCTTGAAGATGATGTTGGGTACCTGTGGGGTTCCCAGGCGTTCTATCAGTGGAACCAGGTGCAGGGCCGTGTATTTGGACTCCAGGCGTTTCATCTTGGCGTCCAGACGTTCCCCCTCTGCAGAGAGAGACACGACAGGGAGAGGTGGTGGTGTTGTTGTTGTTGTTATTATTGTTGTTATTGTTGTTGGTGGTGTTGTTGTTATTATTATTATTGTTGTTGGTGGTGTTGTTGTTGTCAACAGCACCCCTGGTGGTGAGCAGCATCATGCATCCTGAGTGGAGCTGTGATCAGTTGGTTGTAATGTGTAACTCCACCACTAGATGTCACTACGCCCTAAACGCTGCTCCTCTGTCACCCGTTCACCCCGTCTGTCCCTCAGCCGTGAACACATGAATCCTCATGGAGCTCAGACCTGCTGGCTCACCTTTCACGTGGACTCTGGGCAGGATGTTCTGGAACGGGGCCGCATGCAGCAGGTCACACACCTCCTCCTGGGACTGAGAGGAGGACAGGTGAGGAACGGAGCGCTGACGCTGATGAACACATGAGCGAGTGAGTGAGTGAATGCGCCTACCAGGCTCTGCTCGCTCAGCAGGCAGAACAGCATGGCGTTGCCGACCTCCCTCAGGTTCTGGAAGCACACCGTCTTCAGCTCAGCGTATTCCACGATGTCCTTCAGCTGGTGGTGGAAGAACTCCAGGATGCCTGCAAGCAAACAAGCAAAGAGAAGCTTCACGTCCTGAGGAGGCGAGAAAAATATACATATTTTAATAATAGTATAATCTCTGGTGGCGGCGCTCACCTGGGGATCCGTACTCGTGGCGCGGCAGCCTGCAGATCTTGGGCATCACCTCCATCAGCGTCTTCACGTACTGCATGATGGTTCCCTGAAGCTGCAGAGAGAGAGCGGTGAGCAGCAGCTTCACAGTTCATCATGATGGAAAAGTGGAAACAAACATCCTGTGGTTCTGTTAATAAAGCATGAGTTTAATGTTTCAACACAATCTGATTAAATAAACTTTATTGATGTCTTTGATGAAGCGTCACGTGACGCGTTCAAGGAGAATCAGGAGATAATGCCGGTCGCTCGGAGGGAACGGGCTTTGCCCTCCCGCTCGTCTCACCAGGCTCTTGACCACCTTCAGCAGCTCCTCCATCACCACGGCGATGCCCTGGTAGCCCAGCAGCCGGCACATGACCTTGATGTGGGGCGGGCCCACGAAGTTCCTGTAGGTGCTGAAGATGCTGCTGTACGCCAGGTTCAGGGTCTGCAGGAGAGAGGAGAGGGTGGTGATGGTGGTGATGATGATGATGGTGGTGATGATGGTGATGATGATGGTGATGATGGTCATGATGATGGTGATGATGATGATGATGATGGTGGTGATGATGGTGGTGGTGATGATGATGATGGTGATGATGATGATGATTAACTGAACGTTTCAATGCTAAACTAAACGTTCACTTTGGTACATTCCTCAGGAACGTCTGTTGATCTCCACGTCGTCACAGACATTTGAACACATCATTAAAGAAATGTTTAGCACTATTTATTATTTGTAGAGCGTGTTATAACAAGCCATATAAATATAATTAATCATAAGTTTAACTTGTGAACAGCTCTATAATTATAATGTACTTGCATACAGTCATAGACTGTATTTCTCTGTTTAGTTTAATAACATCCTGGTGATTATGAGAATAATAAATAGCAGTGTTTGTCCTGAAGGGGGCAGCAGAGAGACACGTCTGTTGGATTTAGATGTTTGTGTGCTGGTGATCATGAGCTCAGTGGGAACACTGGCATCAGGAGGATCATCCTCTGGGGAGCGTGAACAGAACCGGCCAGCAGCTGTTCAGAGCTCATGAGACAGACTGGACCTTTCAGCCGCTTCATTATCATACCAGTGTTTTAAAATGTTTTAAAGCTGTGTGTGACTGACATTTACAAGGTTTTTACTCTGAAGCTCTGCTCTCTTATAAAGATCTATATATAAAATAACAATATAACAGAACTTAACGTGAGACTCTTCTCTGATAACAGGTTTTATATATTTGTACCTGCTGGTTTTGTATTTTTAGTCTTACTGTTTATTTACATGTAAATATGTATTTATTTTGAATTGATTTATTTACATTTATTTATTTTTGAATTGATTTATTAACATAAATATGAATGTATTTAAACATCAGTATTTATTTATTTAAATATCAGTATTTATTTATTTAAACATCAGTATTTATTTATTTAAACATCAGTATTTATTTATTTAAACATGTATTCATTTAATTATTTTACATATTATTACATACGTCCTTATTTACATATGATTAATTTTCTTAAATGATGCATTTATATTTTTAGTGTGTGTTGTTGTGATGATATTCTCATTCTAGATAACGCCCTCTTTTCTAAACAGACACAGATTTCAGCTCCTCCCCCGATGATGCTGCTCTAATCCAGCCACACAATCCAGCTACACAAGAGAGGCAGCGGAGACAGACACACACCAGTGTGTCCCACAGGAGACAGACACACACTAGTGTGTCCACAGAGACAGACACACACTAGTGTGTCCACAGAGACAGACACACACCAGTGTGTCCCACAGAGACAGACACACACTAGTGTGTCCCACACAGGAGACAGACACACACCAGTGTGTCCACAGAGACAGACACACACCAGTGTGTCCCACACAGGAGACAGACACACACCAGTGTGTCCCACACAGGAGACAGACACACACCAGTGTGTCCCACAGGAGACAGACACACACCAGTGTGTCCACAGAGACAGACACACACCAGTGTGTCCCACAGGAGACAGACACACACCAGTGTGTCCACAGAGACAGACACACACCAGTGTGTCCCACACAGGAGACAGACACACACCAGTGTGTCCACAGAGACAGACACACACCAGTGTGTCCCACAGGAGACAGACACACACCAGTGTGTCCCACAGGAGACAGACACACACCAGTGTGTCCCACAGAGACAGGAGTGAGTAGATGTGAACACAGTGAGACTCTCAACACGCCGGCTGTGTTTCTCTGGTAAGTTACGCTTTGAAGGGATGAAAACTAAATATTCTCTTTATTAAATTCCTCGTTACCGAATCGGATCTTTGTGTTTTACAGCCGACGCACCAGAAAACGTGTGGAAAGATTTTATTAGTGGAAAGATTCATTGTATTGGTGGAGAGATGATTACCTCTTAATCATAACTGTTATATTATCTGAGTGTTTTTTTTGTTGAGAAATGCTCTTCTAAAAATACTGCGTTCTTTAAATTCTCCTTGTTGAAATCTTCCATTGGACAGTTTTAAGTCTTCTCCAGTTCCAGACCGTGTTGTTCTGTGTTCTATATTTTAATACGCATTCGCATCACCGCTGCCTCAAAGCTGGACACCACCTGTCCTCAGCAGGTGACGGCTGAGCCTCTGCATGAGGTCATGAGGTCAACATCTGTGTCCTCCTGCGGTCACATCATCCTTCATACTTATTATCCTCCATATTGTTCCTTCACTCGTTATGCTTTTGTGTGATGGGCGGCCATGACACCATGCAGGACCGGGCGAGGAAATCAAACATCGCGGCACTTTTACCCGTAACGTACTGATCGTACTGTACAGATCTTATTGTAACGTACTGATCATGTCATACTGACCGCATTGTAGCGTACAAATCGTGTCGTACAGATCGTATGGTAACGTACTAATCGTACAGATCGTATTGTAACGTACTAATCGTACAGATCGTATCTTAACGTACAGATCGTATCGTAACGTACAGATCGTAACGTACTAATTGTACAGATCGTATCGTAACGTACAGATCGTATCGTAACGTACAGATCGTATTGTAATGTACAGATCGTATCGTAACGTACAGATCGTAACGTACTAATTGTACAGATCGTATCGTAACGTACAGATCGTAACGTACTAATTGTACAGATCGTATCGTAACGTACAGATCGTATCGTAACGTACAGATCGTATTGTAATGTACAGATCGTATCGTAACGTACAGATCGTAACGTACTAATTGTACAGATCGTATCGTAACGTACAGATCGTATCGTAACGTACAGATCGTATTGTAATGTACAGATCGTATCGTAACGTACAGATCGTATTGCAATGTACAGATCGTATCGTACAGATCGTATCGTAACGTACAGATCGTATCGTAACGTACTAATCGTACAGATCGTAACGTACTAATCGTACAGATCGTAACGTACAGATCGTACAGATCGTATCGTAACGTACAGATCGTATCGTAATGTACAGATCGTATCGTAACGTACAGATCGTATTGTAACGTACTAATCGTACAGATCGTAACGTACTAATCGTACAGATCGTAACGTACTAATCGTACAGATCGTAACGTACTAATTGTACAGATCGTATCGTACAGATCGTATTGTAATGTACAGATCGTATCGTACAGATCGTATCGTACAGATCGTATTGTAACGTACAAATCGTATCGTACAGATCGTATCGTAATGTACAGATCGTATTGTAATGTACAAATCGTATCGTACAGATCGTATTGTAACGTACAAATCGTATCGTACAGATCGTATTGTAATGTACAGATCGTATTGTAACGTACTAATCGTACAGATCGTATCGTAACGTACAAATCGTATCGTACAGATCGTATTGTACAGATCATATTGTAACGTACAGATCGTATTGTAACGTACTAATCGTACAGATCGTATTGTAACGTACAGATCATATTGTAACGTACAGATCGTATTGTAACGTACTAATCGTACAGATCGTATCGTACAGATCGTATTGTAACGTACAGATCGTATTGTAACGTACTAATCGTACAGATCGTATCGTAACGTACAGATCGTATTGTAACGTACTAATCGTACAGATCGTAACGTACAGATCGTATCGTACAGATCGTATTGTAATGTACAGATCGTATTGTAACGTACAAATCGTACAGATCGTATCGTAACGTACAGATCGTATTGTAATGTACAGATCGTATTGTACAGATCGTATTGTAACGTACAAATCGTACAGATCGTATCGTACAGATCGTATCGTAACGTACAGATCGTATTGTAATGTACAGATCGTATCGTACAGATCGTATCATACAGATCATATTGTATCGTACAGATCGTATCGTAACGTTCGTATCGTATCATACAGATCGTATTGTAATGTACAGATCGTATCGTACAGTTCATACAGATCATATTGTATCGTACAGATCGTATCGTACAGATTGTATCGTAACGTACAGATCGTATCATACAGATCGTATTGTAACGTACAAATCGTATCGTAACGTACAGATCGTATCAACAGATCGTATCGTACAGATCGTATCGTAACGTACAGATCGTATCGTATCATACAGATCGTATTGTAACGTACAAATCGTATCGTACAGATCGCATCGTAACGTACAGATCGTATCGTACAGATCGTATCGTACTGTACAGATCGTATCATACAGATCGTATTGTAACGTACTGATCGTAACGCACTGATAACGTCTCTCTCTCTCTCTCCCCAAAGGCCGTAGCGACTGAGGAGCCCCGTTGCATCATGGGGGTCGCGGTCTACAACGTGTCCGCCACCTCGGCCCGCGTGAGCTGGCCGGTGTCGGCCGGCTGCCTGGACACCTTCTACAGCGTGATGTACGACCCCAACTGGAACAGCCTGCTGATGGGCTACCAGCGCAAGAGCTTCCTGCACGAGGAGCGCATCCCGGTGAGCCAGACCAGCGCGCACCTGGCCAACCTGCTGCCGCAGACCGCCTACTTCCTGTGCGTCACCTGCCAGGCGGCCAACCCGGTGCGAGACCAGTGCCAGGTGTTCAGCACGCCGAGCGACAGCGGCGAGGGCCACGACCGGGCGGGCTGGGAGCTGGCGGTGGCGGCCTGGCTGACCTGCTGCGTGCTGCTGCTGGTCATCGCCGGCATCCTGCTGTGGGGCTGCCTGCACACCGCGTGCTCCGCGCCCGCCGGCTGCCGCGGCGCCGCCCGCTCCTCCCGCCGCGGCACGGCCGGCTCCGGCCGCCTGTACGCCCCGCGGCGCGCCAGCGAGGGCGGCGGCCTCGTCGTCGCCCAAGACCACGAGCTGAGGACGCTGGCTAAGCGGTCCGGCAGCGAGCCGGTGTGAGGCGGCGGATTGAGGTCATCGGCATTGTTCCGCCTGAGCTTCTTTCATCCGCTGGCGGAGTCGCGGAGAAACAAACTAATCCGTGCTCTTGAATGACCGATTCTTTATTCTTGCTCCTGAAACCGATATGATGACGCCTCTCTTCACCGCCACAGAGATTCACGATTAAAAACACGATAAACAAGTCTGAATATTTAGAAAGACAGATCATTACTTTTTACATCTTAATTACAATCATTTGAGTAAATATTTTGCAGCCAATTAATTTTCTTTATATAAAAATATCTCTTATTTGGAGGGAAAATACTGACATGGAGAGGAACATAATTTCTCGGATAGAAGTCTTTTTATTTGTCAATGAAAGTGTAATATAATGTGAAAGGAGTCAATCACCTCATTTAAGTTCAACTTCAAAACTTTGTAAAAAAGAGAACTAGGTTCATTCCATCAACGTGTTTGGAGCGAATTCACTTCATAATTCTTGAGTTTTTCTCCATGAAATCCTATTTGTGTTCCTGAGGACTCTGAATGGAAACATTCAAACTGAATCTCATTATTTATTTCCACTCAACTCTTCTCATTAGAAACTCACGAAAGACGTTTTTCTTTCCTTTAACTCGTTTTAAGACGTTCATATTTTCCCGTCGTCTCTCTTGTGCTGACGTCCTGTAAAGTAAAGAAGTGTCTCTAAGGGAGCTGCTGACCTTTGACCCGTACAGGTACTGGGGCTGTGCGTTGGGCGGCTTGTCCCTCTGGAACTCCTGAGAGAACGGCAGCACGGTGCGCACGAACCTGGAACCCCACACACACACACACACACACACACACACACACACACACACACACACACACACACACACACACACACATCAGCCTTCAGAACCCGGCTTCACATAGACCGCAGGCGGCGGCGGCGGCGCACCTGTTGGTGGAGCCGTTGTAGCAGTAGTTGGGCAGGAAGTCGTAGTTGAGCTCCCAGAAGACGTGCAGCGTGATGCGGCCGTACGGCGCCGACACGTTGTGGTTGGCCTCGCGGAACATGGCGTCCAGGCTGTCCAGCGTCAGGAACTTACTGAGCAGCTTGTGCGTCATGCGGTTGATGTCCAGGAGGCCTTCCAGTTCCTTTGGACCACACACACACACACACACACACACACACACACACACATTAGAAACCACGCCAGCGGGGCGTAGCGGACTCAAAGATGGCGGCGAGGCGGCGCACCATGATGGAGGTCAGGTCCTCGCTCTCGAAGCGGTTGATGGCAAGCTCCAGAGACTTGTAGAGCGCGGCGGAGATCCTCTGCGTGATGAGCCGGTTCAGGTCGATGGAGCGGCCGAGGAGCTGAGGGCCACAAGGCGGCGGTCAGTGAGGCGCCGCCTTGTGGCGGCAGAAAGGGGGCGGGGCTAACGGACACCTACCTGCACGTGGCGCTGCTTCAGCAGCGTCTCGTAGCGGTTGGAGGCCGGCCAGGGGATGTTGGCGCCTTGGTTCTTACAGTCGGTCCTCAGGCGCTTGTCCAGCAGGAGGCTGAGGAGCAGAGAGAGAGTCACCTCGACCACTCATAGAACCAGAGTTACATCCGTAACCTTTTTTCTTTTTTAAAGCACATCATCAAAACAAAGATAAAAGACTTAAAATAAAAAACAACACAAAGAAATCTAGCAGCTTCCTGACATATTTCAAACCTCTAAAATGTCCCGGTACTGCTTCCACTTCACAATAAAAGTCTGTATATTTAATATTGCTATTGTATTCTTTACTGTTTTTATTTTAGATTCCTTTTTTGTTTTTACTTCTTATGTGTCTCTGTGTGCTCTGCTGCTGTAATCCTGCAATTTCCCCACTGCGGGACTAATAAAGGATTATCTTATCTCATCTTATCTTAAGTCGACGGCTCGCCAGTGAAATGCTTTTAAAGTGAAGCTGCAGCAGGAAGTGTTGCATTAGCAGTAAATTAATGCAGAGTCAATTTAAAGTGTATGAAAAAACACATGTTGTTTAAAGTGGAAACGTTTGACGGAATCCAGATGCTTCAAACTTTTATCTGTTACTTTCAGCTGTGACATTTTAAATGTGTTGATAAATCACATGGTCATTTCCCTTAGCATGAAGCGCTTCACAGACCTTCCTGCTAGAATCTTGTAGTAGGCGAATATCTGGTCCGCCAGCTTGTAGACGAACTGGTCGAAGCACAAATTCACCTGAGACGACAACAACAAGTTTCATCTCAACGAGGAAGGAACCATCCAAAATGCCCTTTTCTTAAGGCATTGCTTTTATATACACATTAAAGGATGGATTACCTCGGCCTCGATCTCGTCGTAGAGGAACTGCTTCTTGAACTTGGTGAGCGCGTAGTGAGCGCTGTCGTTGTAAAGGTCCAGCGGGTACAGAACATACCTGCAGAGCTCAGGTGTGTTAGATCACAGGTGTGTTAGACCACAGGTGTGTCAGAGCTCAGGTGTGTCAGAGCACAGGTGTGTTACATCACAGGTGTGTTACATCACAGGTGTGTCAGAGCACAGGTGTGTCAGAGCACAGGTGTGTTAGAGCACAGGTGTGTCAGGTCGTGTGCATCATGTTCTGGTCTTTTCCTTTAATGCAGATTATTAGAGACTTTTCTTGGCGTTAAAACAGTGATGATCTAAAACTGAGTGTTCTTGTTTTCAGCTTGAATGTTTACAATGTGGAGATGAATCACCATCAATTATGACAAAAGGTTTCACAATGTACTCTAGGAACCGAAGAGGAGTTTCATCCTGATTTCTGTTATGAAGACCAACATAACCTGAGTTTCATGACATGTTTAAATTGCTCTTTAATCTGAATGTAATCTTCCTTTCTGCCTTTTGTGTTTTTGTCCTTTTGTTGTAGTTTTGAAGTCTTTGATCAGCAGAAGCCTGTTCATGTTCAAACAACATAAGATAATTCACTTCAGAGCTTATTCATTATTAATAATTATTATTATTAAGTCAGCTTCATAAACTGTGTGACTTTATAATTTGGTTTCCTAAAATGATTACCGTCAATATTAAACATCCAGATGGTTGAATTACAGAACAGTAGAAGAAATACAGCACTTATGATTGCTGCCGATCGGTGTGCTTAATGGCTTAAACCTGCATAATCCTGCAGGAGAGATTTAAAACTCGCATGACAACATTTACGGTTAATCCCATTTTTTTAGGATTCTGTTTTACCCAGAGTCCTTTTTTTAAAACACAAGATGAGAAGAAAACAAAACACGATAAATGTCACAAACAGAAGTCTATGCTTCATGTGTTAAAGCTGAATTCTCTCTCCTGACCACCAGGGGGCGACTCCTCTGGTTGTATAGAAGTCTATGCTTCATGTGTTAAAGCTGCATCCTCTCTCCTGACCACAAGGGGGCGACTCCTCTGGTTGTATAGAAGTCTATGCTTCATGTGTTAAAGCTGCATTCTCTCTCCTGACCACCAGGGGGCGACTCCTCTGGTTGTATAGAAGTCTACGCTTCATGTGTTAAAGCTGCATTCTCTCTCCTGACCACCAGGGGGTGAATCCTCTGGTTGTATAGAAGCATATGCATCATGTGTTAAAGCTGCATTCTCTCTCTTGACCACCAGGGGGCGCCTCCTCTGGTTGTATAGAAGTCAATGCTCCATGTGTTCCCCAGAAGAAGAAAGAAAGGTCCCCTGTTCCCCAGAAGAAGAAGAGAGCCTCACTCCATCATGGACGCCTCCTTGGTCTCCAGGATGTGGTCCGTGAGGATCCAGGGCATGGACATCTCGATGGGGAACTGGATCCTGCGACCCATCGTGAGCTCCAGGAAGAACTCCCTGAACCAGAGCTGGGACAGATCACAGCACTGCTGCAGGGTCTCTGAGGAAGAGCAGGAGAGGACTCTTCATCTACTGAGGGACGGTCACGAGTATTAGGAAATATTATAAAGGTCTTCACGACTTTACCGTAGAATATATATCTACTATATATATAATTTACCTTCAGCCAGTACTAATTTTCACTGAGCAGAGCCTGAACTCGTTCTCACACAACAAACACTAGATTATTAGGGGATGAACCCATGCCTTAAAGCATGAATATGTGATGAACCTGTTGAGGATTGGTTATGTAAAATATGAGTTCTTTCTCTATTCTTTTCTAAGTTCTTTTCATTTTCTCTTTGTGCATTATAACTAATTGTTTTGAGTGAAATTGTGCTTAAATACGCTGTACATCCCTGTTTTTTTATGACATTTATATATGGTCAAAGTAGATGGTATCCTGTTGTAGATGGAAGACAGGTCTAAATATGGTCCTGCTGTTTATCAGCTGACCTTGAGTAGCTTTTGCAGCTGTAACCACAAACACGCTATTGAGCGTGTGACCAAGGTCAAAGCATGTTGTAATCACACACACCTGTTACTCCCACTGTGTCTCAACAGAGATCTTCCCACACACTTGACTTTATATAATGTGATAACTGCACACTTCTTTAGTTCCTCTTGGGCTCTGTCCCTGAGATGGAACCACTCAGTTTGAGAAATCAAACCGAGACTTTCCCATATTGTAATACTGGTAACTGCTTCTAAGCACTGAGGGGTTTCCTTCCAAGACAAAAAAGAAGCGGTTTATAAACTACAATGTGACTTTTACTCTTGTAGCTTTTTAAACATATGATACTGGTGAACTGACTCTTAGCTAGTGAGGGGAATCCCTCCAAGTAAAGAAAAAGACTCAGTTATGGTACTGTGTGTATAATAACTCTTGTTGAAATAAAATGTATACTCTCAAATAAGAGTGTAGAATTCTACTCAATGGGGACTCCCGTTTAATGGAATAAGATAACTTCCAGGTAACTTCCAGGTTAGACGAAGAAGGTAACATTGACCAGGGAAGACAATCCAGCACGATCCTGCCTTGTTTCCAGATCCAGACAAATGTAAGTAATTGTTTGGGTTGCACTGTGTGTAAAACGGTTCATCTTCCTTTCCTGTTAGAGGAAACAGTTCGGGGGAGACGTGGCTCAATAGTACAGGTAGGGAAACCGAACGAATGGGGTTTTTAACATCCGTCATTGTCTCTATAAATTGTAATCGAAAGCAAACTGAGAGGGAAACCTCAGGGTTCTAAAACGGGCCCTCCTTACACGGCTGGCGTAAGGAGTAGGCGCTCCCCCTAGGTTCTGACCAGGTCAGGGCCGAGCCTGTTACAAACCCATGACTTAAAGCATCAGTAGGTGATGAACCCATGACTAAAAGCGTCATTAGGTGATGAACCCATGACTTAAAGCATCAGTAGGTGATGAACCCATGACTTAAAGCATCCTCCTCACCACTGAAGTTCAGCAGGTGCGTGTAGAAGAAGGACTCGCGGTGGAACCTCTCGATGTCCAGGATGGTCGGACTCTCCAGTCCACTGCGCAGAGTCTTCTTAGAACCACTCTTATCCGCTATGAGGGACTCCAGCATCGTCCTCACCATGTAGAGCTGAGGAGGACAGGAGGACAGACAGGGGGACAGACAGGGGGACAGACAGGGGGACAGACAGGGGGACAGACAGACAGGAGGACAGACAGGGGGACAGACAGACAGGGGGACAGACAGGGGGACAGACAGGGGGACAGACAGGGGGACAGACAGGGGGACAGACAGGGGGACAGACAGGGGGACAGACAGGGGGACACAGCAGGTGAGTCAGTGAAATCCTCCAGCGTCCTGCAGGTTTGAGTCCTGAAACTCTTCTTAGTCTGAAGAGAAGTTCATCACACGTTCTCTAGATAGTGATGTCATGATGTCATGATAATGCTCAGTTGACCTCTACCCGTTCTCTGACCTCTATGTGTTGATCCAGGAGATAAACAGGTTCTGCACCTGGAGGACAGATGAGCTGTTGGCGCTAATCTGATGAATCTGTGTTTATGCAACGAAGAGACGCTAATACAGTAACTAAAGAATGACGTCACATGAAGCACAGATGTGTTCAGCTCCGTCAGGTATGGATTAAATAAGGATAAAGGCTAATTAATAGAAAAATAGGCTCATATTAAAGTGGACTTTCATCCGACGTGATTATCAGAATTCTACTTTCTGGCCGGTCCTTGAACACATTGTGTGTGACGACCGCTTCCGTCAGGAGAAATGACTTCATTCACCAAAAATAAACATTAGCTCGAACCAAATACTGTAAAAAATAAATAATAATACTAATAATAATTCTGTCCTTCCAGGAAGTCATGATTGAGTCAGCTGAGACCCACCCGTTTGTAGAACCCACCTGTGAGCTAGAGAACCCACCTGTGTGCTGGAGGGTCCCACCGCTCGGCGAGGGACTTTGATATCGAAGCCTCCCTTTGGATCTTTCTCTCCACGCAGCGCCGGGTCGTTGTGCGGCTCTCGACCCGCCTCCCAGTCACACACCGTCTTCCTGATGGCCTGCAAGACGCTGCAGAGGGAAGAGGGAGGAAGAGGGCAACGAGGGAGGACTTTATAAACTGACTTTGTTGTTGTAAACATAACTGTTGTTGCAGTTGGTTTACAACTTCACACTAGATGTCCCTAAATCTAACACAAATGAAATCGAACACGCTGTCCCTTTAAGAGATGGAATAGTTCACACACCCCGCCCCCCTCATTGGGCGACGCCCCCCACAGCCCGGCCCCTACCTCTGGATCACGTTCTTCTTCTTCTTGATGGCCTGCCTCAGCGGGTCGCGCAGCGTCACCTGAGCGAAGTCCTGCAGGGCGGAGTAGATGGTGTGCCGGATGGCGTGGTTGAACACGCTCTCCATGCGGCCCATCAGCACCTGCAGACCCTTGATCATCGCCATCACCTGCAGGCGGAGCCGCGGTTAGCCAGACGGCAACAGAGGAGGAGGAAGAGGAGGAGGAAGAGGAGGATGTCGTCACTCACCTCCACCAGGGCAAACTTCTCCTCGCAGGTGTAGTTGTACCTGGTGGCCCTCTCGTACTCCTCGGCGTTGTCGGGACACTCCTTGTTGGAGTATTTGTCGGTCGGGTGGACCAGCTTCCAGGAGTACTGGAGGAGAACAGACATCAAGGCTCTAGAATCTAGATCATGGATCATGCTGAGGCCTAAAGCGGAGTCCGTCTGCCAGAAGGTAACCGTGGTAACCGCGTTCTCACCACTTCCATGACGTGGGCGCTCCACTGGGACAGCAGCTGGATGCCCTGCAGGGACAAGTCGAACAGCTTCCGGTACTCAGAGTCCGTCTTCTGGGCCTCCTGGCGGCCCGACCCGGTCACCACCTGGAGCACGACCACGGGGAAACACAGCAACGCTCTTTACCTTGATGACAGACACACCTGATCTCTCCCCCTCTCCCTCTCCCTCTCCCTCTCTCTCTCTCTCTCAGAAGCCACACCCCCTCACTCACCTCACTGTTGCTGTAGCGAGCGAGCTCAGAGATGAAGCGCATGTGATCGTCACGGATCTGAAGCATCTGCTCACAGATGTTGTACTGAGGACTGCTGGAGATAGACGTACAGGTCCACCTGAGGAGGAGGAGGAGGAGGAAGAGGAGGAGGAGGAGGAGGAGGAGGAGGAAGAGGAGAAGGAGGAAGAGGAGAAGGAGGAGAGAGGAAGACCAACAAGAGAGAGAAGAAGAAAAAACACAGTTGGAGGAGGAGAACAACAACGTCCGTCTGTAGGTGCGTGAGAGAGTGTGTGTGTGAGTGTGTGTGAGTGTGAATGTGTGTGTGTGTCCCTCACCTGGACTTGTTCTCCTCAAAGTGAGCGCTGGTCTTGATGTAGCGTGACAACTCGATCTGCATGTCTCCGAACAGAGGGACCACCTGCAGCTGCTGCAGCCGCACAACACACACACACACACACACACACACACACACACACACACACACACACACACACACACACACACACACACACACACACACACACCGATGATGATCGTCTCGGATCAATTAGTAAGTTAAAATTTAAATTGTGGAAAATCTCTTTTACTTTCTTGTTGACATTTATCTGCAAACAAACCGACAATTCAAACGATAAAAAATAATAATGGATCCAAACGTGGCTGTGGACTGGATGACACAGACAGTTTCTGTTGAATTGTTAAACCCGTGTGGTGAATGAATACGTGATGAAATAAGTTCAGCGTCTCTGTGACTTCACCAGCGTCCCATACCTTGAAGAACTTGTCTATCTTGGTCAGGTTGATCCTCTTCTTGGCATCCAGCTTGTAGATGTTGCTGCTGTTTCCGTCCATGAGGTACAAGCCGAAGCCCATCACCTGGGAGGGGGAACATGTATTTATATGTATTTATATATACATGAATATATAATACATGAGCCTCGCCGCACCTTGAGCAGCGTGTGCTTCTCGTTGGGCGTGAGGTACATCTTGTCGTCGTAGTATTCCACACACAGGTTGACGATGTCGGCCAGCAGCTCCTCGTATCCGTTGATCACCTCCAGCTGCTGCTGCAGGGACTGAAGAGGAAGTTTATATTATTATTATAGTCACGTTTCAATCATTCTCTCTTCATGTTTTCTATGCAGGGTTCATACACATCCTGACCAATGATTTCATGACTTTAACCCAAATGTCATGACAAACATTTAGTGAAGTCTGGGTGTAAACAGTAAAAAGTGAGTAAATGTAGTATTTAAACTAACAATGAGAACACAAAGCATACAGTAAACCTTAAATGAAACTCAGCGTAAATGAACGACATGAACACATGAATATAACACATTTACATGAACACATGAATATAACACATTTACATGACTTTTACTAAACCTTTGGGGTTTTATTTTTTTCAAGGACTTTTCCAGACCTGGAAATAACCATTTTAAAACTCCATGACCGTTCCAGGTTCTCCATGACCGTGTGAACCCTGTATATTGTATGTTTTGCCTGAAACGAGCTCCAGAGAGAAGCAGCTGAGATCTTAAATGCATCCTGAGGAGCAGAACCAACCTGAGTGATCTTGTTGTGGTTTGCCAGGAACATGGACAAGTTCTGAGACTCCTGGATGGACGACGGCTCCGACATCTTCCTGAGGAACTGAGCGGCTCTGAAGACCAAGAAGAGCAACGCTCAATAACCACAGAGGAATGTAGGAATGTGTTTATCATATTAGACTTGTGTTCTTAGGTTTTACTCTCAACACACGGCACATATTATAATAATATTAATAATGTAAAGTTATGTAACTTAAAACTCACCTGGGATAAAACTATTGCTTTTATTTATGTTTCTGTCCGTAAGTCATAAACACAGGAGAGAAAACTATTTGTAAAACATAAACTTAGCGGAACTAGCAGGCTAGCTAGCTAGCTAGCCTGCTAGTTCCGCTAAGTTTATGTTTTACAAATAGTACTAGCTATTTGTACTAGGTGACGTCAGGTGAAGCTTAGTTTATATCAGTGAAGCGTCATTAAAGGGTATTGTAATGTCTGAGGATTTAACAAAGAAGGACTTTTACTTTTTATCTGTTTCATAAACAGGAAGTGTTAAAAATCTCCATATGAGTAAATATTTATCAACCAAATCTAATATTTTACAGGATATTCAACCTTAGTTTCTTTATAACACATGTAATACTTGACTTGTTTAAAGGTGATAAAGTAGTCTATGAATATGAGATATGAGTTTATAATTATAATCCTCTCTATAGTGGAGGTTGGTTCATGGAGCTTAGTGGTTACTCCCTCAGTCTTGTTCACATCTCTGAGTTACTCTCCTCGTCTTCTTTCACAGAATCGTGCAGCTCAGAGAGCAGAGAGGATGAAAGCTGGCCACCATCTGCAGAGGCTCGAGCGCCAAGTGGGAGTATAAACAAAGCTTAAGCCGATGGGTCAGAGACGGGACTCGAGCCTTTGAGACTCTTCCTTCAGTCCAACATGTGCTCATACTCAGAGTGAAGACCGTGAATCTGCTGAGAACTCAGTGAAGATAATGCGTGCTGCTGCCCTCTAGTGGCTGCTGTGTGAATGCGTGATGCTGCCCTCTAGTGGCTGTGTGTGAATGCGTGATGCTGCCCTCTAGTGGCTGTGTGTGAATGCGTGACGCTGCCCTCTAGTGGCTGTGTGTGAATGCGTGCTGCTGCCCTCTAGTGGCTGCTGTGTGAATGCGTGACGCTGCCCTCTAGTGGCTGCTGTGTGAATGCGTGATGCTGCCCTCTAGTGGCTGTGTGAGTGTGTGACGCTGCCCTCTAGTGGCTGCTGTGTGAATGCGTGATGCTGCCCTCTAGTGGCTGTGTGAGTGTGGGACGCTGCCCTCTAGTGGCTGCTGTGTGAATGCGTGACGCTGCCCTCTAGTGGCTGTGTGATGCTGCCCTCTAGTGGCTGCTGTGTGAATGCGTGCTGCTGCCCTCTAGTGGCTGCTGTGTGAATGCGTGCTGCTGCCCTCTAGTGGCTGTGTGTGAATGCGTGACGCTGCCCTCTAGTGGCTGTGTGTGAATGCGTGCTGCTGCCCTCTAGTGGCTGCTGTGTGAATGCGTGACGCTGCCCTCTAGTGGCTGCTGTGTGAATGCGTGATGCTGCCCTCTAGTGGCTGTGTGAGTGTGTGACGCTGCCCTCTAGTGGCTGCTGTGTGAATGCGTGATGCTGCCCTCTAGTGGCTGTGTGAGTGTGTGACGCTGCCCTCTAGTGGCTGCTGTGTGAATGCGTGACGCTGCCCTCTAGTGGCTGTGTGATGCTGCCCTCTAGTGGCTGCTGTGTGAATGCGTGATGCTGCCCTCTAGTGGCTGTGTGATGCTGCCCTCTGGTGGCTGCTGTGTGAATGCGTGACGCTGCCCTCTAGTGGCTGTGTGATGCTGCCCTCTAGTGGCTGCTGTGTGAATGCGTGATGCTGCCCTCTAGTGGCTGCTGTGTGAATGCGTGACGCTGCCCTCTAGTGGCTGCTGTGTGAATGTGTGATGCTGCTGTGTGAGGGCGTGTGGGTTAGCATGCCCTGGGTACCGTTTGTAGGCGGAGTGGTCGTTCTTCACGCTGCACTTCATGTTCTTCAGCTCGTCCAGCACGGCGAACATGTTGATGAACTTCCCCAGGGTCAGCAGGTACGCCTCGGACACAAAGTCCTTCCTGCGCTCCGTGTGGCAGAGACGCCGGACCTCTCCGCAGAACCGGTCGATCGCCGTTCTCTGGAGGAGGAGAAGGAGGAAGAGGAGGAGGAGGAGGTTAGGTTTCTGTGACTCAGCCAGAACAAACCGTTGGAGCTGAGCGTGAATCACCTGGAAGTACATGAAGTTCATCAGCTTGGTGACTTCTGGCTCCAGAACCTCCACCGTCTTCTCATAGATCTCCACTCTGTTGGGCTGCTCGTTGCACTTCACCTGAGGACGTGGGGGAGGAAGGGTAGGGAGGAAGGGTAGAGTCAGTGGTTACCTGTGGTGTCAGTGGTTACCTGTAGTGTCAGTGGTTCGTGTCAGTGGTTGCCTGTGGTGTCAGTGGTTGCCTGTGGTGTCAGTGGTTACCTGTAGTGTCAGTGGTTACCTGTGGTGTCAGTGGTTGCCTGTAGTGTCAGTGGTTCGTGTCAGTGGTTGCCTGTAGTGTCAGTGGCTACCTGTAGTGTCAGTGGTTACCTGTAGTGTCAGTGGTTTGTGTCAGTAGCTACCTGTAGTGTCAGTGGTTACCTGTAGTGTCAGTGGTTCGTGTCAGTGGTTGCCTGTGGTGTCAGTGGCTACCTGTAGTGTCAGTGGTTATCTGTGGTGTCAGTGGTTAGTGTCAGTGGTTGCCTGTGGTGTCAGTGGTTGCCTGTGGTGTCAGTGGTTACCTGTAGTGTCAGTGGTTACCTGTGGTGTCAGTGGTTACCTGTAGTGTCAGTGGTTGCCTGTTGTGTCAGTGGCTACCTGTAGTGTCAGTGGTTCGTGTCAGTGGTTGCCTGTTGTGTCAGTGGCTACCTGTAGTGTCAGTGGTTACCTGTAGTGTCAGTGGTTACCTGTAGTGTCAGTGGTTAGTGTCAGTGGTTGCCTGTGGTGTCAGTGGTTGCCTGTGGTGTCAGTGGTTGCCTGTGGTGTCAGTGGTTAGTGTCAGTGGTTACCTGTGGTGTCAGTGGTTGCCTGTGGTGTCAGTGGTTGCCTGTGGTGTCAGTGGTTAGTGTCAGTGGTTACCTGTAGTGTCAGTGGCTACCTGTGGTGTCAGTGGTTAGTGTCAGTGGTTGCCTGTGGTGTCAGTGGGTACCTGTGGTGTCAGTGGTTGCCTGTGGTGTCAGTGATTACCTGTGGTGTCAGTGGTTGCCTGTAGTGTCAGTGGTTACCTGTAGTGTCAGTGGCTACCTGTAGTGTCAGTGGTTACCTGTAATGTCAGTGGTTCGTGTCAGTGGTTGCCTGTTGTGTCAGTGGCTACCTGTAGTGTCAGTGGTTACCTGTAGTGTCAGTGGTTTGTGTCAGTAGCTACCTGTAGTGTCAGTGGTTACCTGTAGTGTCAGTGGTTAGTGTCAGTGGTTACCTGTGGTGTCAGTGGTTGCCTGTGGTGTCAGTGGTTGCCTGTGGTGTCAGTGGTTAGTGTCAGTGGTTACCTGTGGTGTCAGTGGTTACCTGTAGTGTCAGTGGTTACCTGTGGTGTCAGTGGTTAGTGTCAGTGGTTGCCTGTGGTGTCAGTGGTTAGTGTCAGTGGTTGCCTATGGTGTCAGTGGTTGCCTGTGGTGTCAGTGGTTACCTGTGGTGTCAGTGGTTACCTGTAGTGTCAGTGGTTATCTGTGGTGTCAGTGGTTAGTGTCAGTGGTTGCCTATGGTGTCAGTGGTTGCCTGTGGTGTCAGTGGTTACCTGTAGTGTCAGTGGTTACCTGTAGTGTCAGTGGTTCGTGTCAGTGGTTGCCTGTTGTGTCAGTGGCTACCTGTAGTGTCAGTGGTTACCTGTGGTGTCAGTGGTTAGTGTCAGTGGTTACCTGTGGTGTCAGTGGTTGCCTGTGGTGTCAGTGGTTGCCTGTGGTGTCAGTGGTTAGTGTCAGTGGTTACCTGTGGTGTCAGTGGTTACCTGTAGTGTCAGTGGTTACCTGTGGTGTCAGTGGTTAGTGTCAGTAGTTGCCTGTGGTGTCAGTGGTTGCCTGTGGTGTCAGTGGTTAGTGTCAGTGGTTACCTGTGGTGTCAGTGGTTAGTGTCAGTGGTTGCCTGTGGTGTCAGTGGTTGCCTGTGGTGTCAGTGGTTAGTGTCAGTGGTTGCCTGTGGTGTCAGTGGTTACCTGTAGTGTCAGTGGTTGCCTGTAGTGTCAGTGGTTAGTGTCAGTGGTTACCTGTGGTGTCAGTGGTTAGTGTCAGTGGTTGCCTGTGGTGTCAGTGGCTACCTGTAGTGTCAGTGGTTGCCTGTAGTGTCAGTGGTTACCTGTGGTGTCAGTGGTTAGTGTCAGTGGTTGCCTGTGGTGTCAGTGGTTGCCTGTGGTGTCAGTGGTTGCCTGTAGTGTCAGTGGTTGCCTGTGGTGTCAGTGGTTGCCTGTGGTGTCAGTGGTTGCCTGTGGTGTCAGTGGTTAGTGTCAGTGGTTGCCTGTGGTGTCAGTGGTTGCCTGTGGTGTCAGTGGTTAGTGTCAGTAGTTGCCTGTGGTGTGGTTGCCTGTGGTGTCAGTGGTTAGTGTCAGTGGTTACCTGTGGTGTCAGTGGTTAGTGTCAGTAGTTGCCTGTGGTGTCAGTGGTTGCCTGTGGTGTCAGTGGTTAGTGTCAGTGGTTACCTGTGGTGTCAGTGGTTAGTGTCAGTGGTTACCTGTGGTGTCAGTGGTTACCTGTGGTGTCAGTGGTTGCCTGTAGTGTCAGTGGTTAGTGTCAGTGGTTGCCTGTGGTGTCAGTGGTTAGTGTCAGTGGTTAGTGTCAGTGGTTGCCTGTGGTGTCAGTGGTTGCCTGTAGTGTCAGTGGTTGCCTGTGGTGTCAGTGGTTAGTGTCAGTGGTTAGTGTCAGTGGTTGCCTGTGGTGTCAGTGGTTGCCTGTAGTGTCAGTGGTTACCTGTGGTGTCAGTGGTTAGTGTCAGTGGTTGCCTGTGGTGTCAGTGGTTAGTGTCAGTGGTTGCCTGTGGTGTCAGTGGTTGCCTGTAGTGTCAGTGGTTGCCTGTGGTGTCAGTGGTTGCCTGTAGTGTCAGTGGTTGCCTGTGGTGTCAGTGGTTGCCTGTGGTGTCAGTGGTTAGTGTCAGTGGTTGCCTGTGGTGTCAGTGGTTGCCTGCGGTGTCAGTGGTTGCCTGTGGTGTCAGTGGTTAGTGTCAGTGGTTAGTGTCAGTGGTTAGTGTCAGTGGTTGCCTGTGGTGTCAGTGGTTGCCTGTAGTGTCAGTGGTTGCCTGTGGTGTCAGTGGTTAGTGTCAGTGGTTAGTGTCAGTGGTTGCCTGTGGTGTCAGTGGTTGCCTGTAGTGTCAGTGGTTACCTGTGGTGTCAGTGGTTAGTGTCAGTGGTTGCCTGTGGTGTCAGTGGTTAGTGTCAGTGGTTGCCTGTGGTGTCAGTGGTTGCCTGTAGTGTCAGTGGTTGCCTGTGGTGTCAGTGGTTGCCTGTAGTGTCAGTGGTTGCCTGTGGTGTCAGTGGTTGCCTGTGGTGTCAGTGGTTAGTGTCAGTGGTTGCCTGTGGTGTCAGTGGTTGCCTGTGGTGTCAGTGGTTGCCTGTGGTGTCAGTGGTTGCCTGTGGTGTCAGTGGTTAGTGTCAGTGGTTAGTGTCAGTGGTTGCCTGTGGTGTCAGTGGTTAGTGTCAGTGGTTAGTGTCAGTGGTTGCCTGTGGTGTCAGTGGTTGCCTGTAGTGTCAGTGGTTACCTGTGGTGTCAGTGGTTAGTGTCAGTGGTTGCCTGTGGTGTCAGTGGTTAGTGTCAGTGGTTGCCTGTGGTGTCAGTGGTTGCCTGTAGTGTCAGTGGTTGCCTGTGGTGTCAGTGGTTAGTGTCAGTGGTTGCCTGTGGTGTCAGTGGTTGCCTGTAGTGTCAGTGGTTGCCTGTGGTGTCAGTGGTTGCCTGTAGTGTCAGTGGTTGCCTGTGGTGTCAGTGGTTGCCTGTGGTGTCAGTGGTTAGTGTCAGTGGTTAGTGTCAGTGGTTGCCTGTGGTGTCAGTGGTTGCCTGTAGTGTCAGTGGTTGCCTGTGGTGTCAGTGGTTAGTGTCAGTGGTTAGTGTCAGTGGTTGCCTGTGGTGTCAGTGGTTGCCTGTAGTGTCAGTGGTTACCTGTGGTGTCAGTGGTTAGTGTCAGTGGTTGCCTGTGGTGTCAGTGGTTAGTGTCAGTGGTCGCCTGTGGTGTCAGTGGTTGCCTGTAGTGTCAGTGGTTGCCTGTGGTGTCAGTGGTTGCCTGTAGTGTCAGTGGTTGCCTGTGGTGTCAGTGGTTGCCTGTGGTGTCAGTGGTTAGTGTCAGTGGTTGCCTGTGGTGTCAGTGGTTGCCTGCGGTGTCAGTGGTTGCCTGTGGTGTCAGTGGTTAGTGTCAGTGGTTAGTGTCAGTGGTTGCCTGTGGTGTCAGTGGTTGCCTGTAGTGTCAGTGGTTGCCTGTGGTGTCAGTGGTTAGTGTCAGTGGTTAGTGTCAGTGGTTGCCTGTGGTGTCAGTGGTTGCCTGTAGTGTCAGTGGTTACCTGTGGTGTCAGTGGTTAGTGTCAGTGGTTGCCTGTGGTGTCAGTGGTTAGTGTCAGTGGTTGCCTGTGGTGTCAGTGGTTGCCTGTAGTGTCAGTGGTTGCCTGTGGTGTCAGTGGTTGCCTGTAGTGTCAGTGGTTGCCTGTGGTGTCAGTGGTTGCCTGTGGTGTCAGTGGTTAGTGTCAGTGGTTGCCTGTGGTGTCAGTGGTTGCCTGTGGTGTCAGTGGTTGCCTGTGGTGTCAGTGGTTGCCTGTGGTGTCAGTGGTTAGTGTCAGTGGTTAGTGTCAGTGGTTGCCTGTGGTGTCAGTGGTTGCCTGTGGTGTCAGTGGTTAGTGTCAGTGGTTGCCTGTGGTGTCAGTGGTTGCCTGTAGTGTCAGTGGTTACCTGTGGTGTCAGTGGTTAGTGTCAGTGGTTGCCTGTGGTGTCAGTGGTTAGTGTCAGTGGTTGCCTGTGGTGTCAGTGGTTGCCTGTAGTGTCAGTGGTTGCCTGTGGTGTCAGTGGTTACCTGTGGTGTCAGTGGTTACCTGTAGTGTCAGTGGTTACCTGTAGTGTCAGTGGTTAGTGTCAGTGGTTGCCTGTGGTGTCAGTGGTTAGTGTCAGTGGTTGCCTGTGGTGTCAGTGGTTACCTGTAGTGTCAGTGGTTGCCTGTAGTGTCAGTGGTTGCCTGTGGTGTCAGTGGTTAGTGTCAGTGGTTACCTGTGGTGTCAGTGGTTAGTGTCAGTGGTTGCCTGTGGTGTCAGTGGTTACCTGTAGTGTCAGTGGTTGCCTGTAGTGTCAGTGGTTGCCTGTGGTGTCAGTGGTTACCTGTGGTGTCAGTGGTTGCCTGTAGTGTCAGTGGTTGCCTGTAGTGTCAGTGGTTAGTGTCAGTGGTTACCTGTGGTGTCAGTGGTTACCTGTGGTGTCAGTGGTTACCTGTAGTGTCAGTGGTTACCTGTAGTGTCAGTGGTTAGTGTCAGTGGTTGCCTGTGGTGTCAGTGGTTACCTGTAGTGTCAGTGGTTAGTGTCAGTGGTTGCCTGTGATGTCAGTGGTTACCTGTAGTGTCAGTGGTTGCCTGTAGTGTCAGTGGTTACCTGTGGTGTCAGTGGTTAGTGTCAGTGGTTACCTGTGGTGTCAGTGGTCACCTGTAGTGTCAGTGGTTGCCTGTAGTGTCAGTGGTTACCTGTGGTGTTAGTGGTTAGTGTCAGTGGTTGCCTGTGGTGTCAGTGGTTACCTGTGGTGTCAGTGGTTAGTGTCAGTGGTTGCCTGTGGTGTCAGTGGTTAGTGTCAGTGGTTGCCTGTGGTGTCAGTGGTTGCCTGTGGTGTCAGTGGTTAGTGTCAGTGGTTGCCTGTGGTGTCAGTGGTTGCCTGTGGTGTCAGTGGTTACCTGTGGTGTCAGTGGTTACCTGTGGTGTCAGTGGTTAGTGTCAGTGGTTACCTGTAGTGTCAGTGGTTACCTGTGGTGTCAGTGGTTAGTGTCAGTGGTTGCCTGTGGTGTCAGTGGTTAGTGTCAGTGGTTGCCTGTGGTGTCAGTGGTTAGTGTCAGTGGTTGCCTGTGGTGTCAGTGGTTGCCTGTGGTGTCAGTGGTTGCCTGTGGTGTCAGTGGTTACCTGTGGTGTCAGTGGTTGCCTGTGGTGTCAGTGGTTACCTGTAGTGTCAGTGGTTACCTGTGGTGTCAGTGGTTAGTGTCAGTGGTTGCCTGTGGTGTCAGTGGTTAGTGTCAGTGGTTGCCTGTGGTGTCAGTGGTTGCCTGTGGTGTCAGTGGTTGCCTGTGGTGTCAGTGGTTACCTGTGGTGTCAGTGGTTGCCTGTGGTGTCAGTGGTTGCCTGTGGTGTCAGTGGTTACCTGTGGTGTCAGTGGTTGCCTGTGGTGTCAGTGGTTACCTGTGGTGTCAGTGGTTGCCTGTGGTGTCAGTGGTTACCTGTGGTGTCAGTGGTTACCTGTAGTGTCAGTGGTTACCTGTGGTGTCAGTGGTTAGTGTCAGTGGTTGCCTGTGGTGTCAGTGGTTAGTGTCAGTGGTTGCCTGTGGTGTCAGTGGTTAGTGTCAGTGGTTGCCTGTGGTGTCAGTGGTTGCCTGTGGTGTCAGTGGTTGCCTGTGGTGTCAGTGGTTACCTGTGGTGTCAGTGGTTGCCTGTGGTGTCAGTGGTTGCCTGTGGTGTCAGTGGTTACCTGTGGTGTCAGTGGCTACCTGTGGTGTCAGTGGTTGCCTGTGGTGTCAGTGGTTGCCTGTGGTGTCAGTGGTTACCTGTGGTATTGCTCGGGAGCAGCTCCTCCAGGTGTACAGCATGATAGCGTACTCCTGCCCCTCCTCCAGCATCACATTCTAGTTCAACAGAGAAGAAACAGTCAGACACATAAGTGCTGGACCTCAGCAGAACCGTGACCCGTTCTGCTGAGCGCTGCAGAGGTCACAGGTCAGACTGAGCAGAACCCAGGGAGCAGAACCGGCTGTACCATGCTGGAGTGCACAGTGGCCTGCTCGATGTAGCGGGCGATGCCGGTGACGAACGCATTCCGGTCCTCAAAGTTAGTGTTGAAGTTCGGCTGCAGGGAGACAAGAGAGAACGTTACAGAACGTTACCAGAGACATAGAACGTTACAGAACGTTACCAGAGACATAGAACGTTACAGAACGTTACCACAGAGACATAGAACGTTACAGAACGTTACCAAAGACATAGAACGTTACCACAGAGACATAGAACGTTACAGAACGTAACCAGAGACATAGAACGTTACAGAACGTAACCACAGAGACATAGAACGTTACCACAGAGACATAGAACGTTACAGAACGTAACCACAGAGACATAGAACGTTACAGAACATTACCACAGAGACATAGAACGTTACAGAACGTAACCACAGAGACATAGAACGTCTTCGGACCTTTTCTCTCAGTTTCTACTGTTTCTTTGATCTTTCACTCATTTTATATTTCTGAATCCATCTTTGCTACATTTCCATGTAAATGTAGCAAAGTGCTCTCTAATTAAACACATTGGTGCCTGTGATGCAGATCTTATGTAATAAACTAATTTCTCATCTTTAGTGACAGGAAACTGAATTATTAATGTTGATCAATAAGTTGACTTCCTGTCTCTGAGAACAGTGAAAGGATGAGTTGATGATTTAGATATTTTAATGTGTTCATTCAAAGCTTTAAAGAAACAGTAGCTTCTGCTCAGAGCCCTTCATTGAGGAAGTGTTTATGCTCATGGACTTTACAGGAAGTATTGATGGATCAAAGTTAAAACGGTGATGGTTTGAATAATGGAGCAGAATTCAGACATTATTGATCTCTAATGGACTCTTTGTGCTTCTGCTTTGTTTATTTATGGCCCTCCATCCCAGAATAACCCGTGTGGCGCTGAACCCAGACCCACCTGGAACATGACAGAGGACGGCAGCGGCTCGATGCATGGCTGCTGGTCCGGCAGCGGCAGCTCCTCCAGCAGGTCCACGTTGGAGAGGGCGTCCTCCAAGGTCACCGTGGACGCCATGCTGGGGGGAGGAAGACGAGGACCACGTTACTGGAGAGGACATGAGCTCTTCATCAGAGACCTTCATCAGACATTAGAGCTCTTCATCAGAGACCAGAGCTCTTCATCAGACATTAGAGCTCTTCATCAGAGACCTTCATCAGACATTAGAGCTCTTCATCAGAGACCAGAGCTCTTCATCAGACATTAGAGCTCTTCATCAGACATTAGAGCTCTTCATCAGACATTAGAGCTCTTCATCAGACATTAGAGCTCTTCATCAGACATTAGAGCTCTTCATCAGAGACCTTCATCAGACATTAGAGCTCTTCATCAGAGACCAGAGCTCTTCATCAGACATTAGAGCTCTTCATCAGACATTAGAGCTCTTCATCAGACATTAGAGCTCTTCATCAGAGACCTTCATCAGACATTAGAGCTCTTCATCAGAGACCTTCATCAGACATTAGAGCTCTTCATCAGACATTAGAGCTCTTCATCAGAGACCTTCATCAGACATTAGAGCTCTTCATCAGAGACCAGAACTCTTCATCAGAGACCAGAGCTCTTCATCAGACATTAGAGCTCTTCAGAGACCTTCATCAGACATTAGAGCTCTTCATCAGAGACCAGAGCTCTTCATCAGACATTAGAGCTCTTCATCAGACATTAGAGCTCTTCATCAGACATTAGAGCTCTTCATTAGACATTAAAGCTCTTCATCAGAGCTCTTCATCAGAGACCTTCATCAGAGACCAGAGCTCTTTATCAGACATTAAAGCTCTTCATCAGAGCTCTTCATCAGAGACCTTCATCAGAGACCAGAGCTCTTTATCAGACATTAGAGCTCTTCATTAGACATTAAAGCTCTTCATCAGACATTAGAGCTCTTCATCAGAGCTCTTCATCAGAGACCTTCATCAGACAGTAAAGCTCGTCATCAGACACATTAGAGCTCTCATGCCTCTCTGGTGTATTTCCTGCTCCATGTTGTTGGTAACTGGAGTTCAGAGGAAGACGTAGCATGAACTAGCCGTAATGATTAACTGGAATATGACGAGGAACCTGAAGCTCTGAGCAGAACCTCAGAGCTTCAGGTTCCTCTTTGTGCTGAAAGCAGCTTCCTCAGTATCAGGTCCCTCTGAGTTCATCTCAAGGTCTTCACACCTTTCCTCTCAGGTCCTCATGGAACGAGTACACAAACATCTCATGGAGCTAACGGGGTTAGCCACGTCCTGGCTATGTGTTGACTAGCACGGAGAAAACAGAGCTTCTTCAACAGAACATTAATGCAACAACGTTGTGAGTGACTTCATAGACGCATGTTGCTCTCTGTTAGGATCTGCTGCTCCCAGCATGCATCAGGGTTTTGTTTATGGAACCAATTCCAGGAAGAAAAATAAAACACACAAAACATACAATGCAGTTGGGACACAAGAGGATGTGCTGTGTCCGTCCTTCCTTCCTTTCTTCCTAACCTTCTTTCCTTCCTAACCTTCCTTCCTAACGTCCTCACACAGCAGGAAGTGAATCTGGTTCTGCATCATGGTTCTGCTTCATCTGGTTCTGCATCATGGTTCTGCTTCATCTGGTTCTGCATCATGGTTCTGCTTCATCATGGTGCTTCATCATGGTTCTGCTTCATCATGGTTCTGCATCATGGTTCTGCTTCATCTGGTTCTGCTTCATCTGGTTCTGCTTCATCTGGTTCTGCATCATCTGGTTCTGCATCATCAGGTTCTGCATCATCTGGTTCTGCATCATCTGGTTCTGCTTCATCATGGTTCTGCATCATCTGGTTCTGCATCAGCTGGTTCTGCTTCATCTGGTTCTGCTTCATCTGGTTCTGCATCATCTGGTTCTGCTTCATCTGGTTCTGCATCATCTGGTTCTGCATCAGCTGGTTCTGCTTCATCTGGTTCTGCATCATCTGGTTCTGCATCATCTGGTTCTGCTTCATCATGGTTCTGCATCATCTAGTTCTGCATCATCTGGTTCTGCTTCGCTCTGCATTCTCACGCTGCTGACGGACAACAATCCAAAACCTTTTGCGATCAGAACTGACAGCCAAAACAATCCACAGCGCCGGCGGCACAAAAGCCCGGCGGTCACCGTGGTGACAGGTCTGAGGTCAGAGGTCACGGCCCCCCGGCCTGTAGAGGCATCGAGAGAAACAACAACAACACGTCTGGTGAGTCATTAATAAACGAGGTTCTCTGCTGCGTTACTGAAGAACAGTTTAGGTGCGTTTGTTGTTGTGATACTCGTCTCGGCCACAAGGGGCTAAAGTGCACTTCCTCATATATATATATATATATATATATATATATATATATATATATATATATATATATATATATATATATATATATATATATATATATATATACACACACACACACACATACACACATGAAGGTTTTCATAAACAAGAACTCTTTTCTCAGAGACGAGCTGAGACGGTTCTGATGGGTTCACGTTGTTTACGTCCAGTTTGAGTTCTGTGAGTTCTGGAGACCGTGAGCTAGAACCCACTGTTCCCTGACTGCAGTCTGAAGGCTTAGAGCAGAGAATATTAACTGTTTTCTTACGTTAATAATAATAATAATAATAATAATAATAATAATAAAGAGTTCACGTCTCAGGGGTCACGTTTCCACCCTGCAGACACTCATTCATCACTGATGATGATGATGATGATGGTCTCCTTCATCCCTGAACACACACATGAGTGTGTGTGTGAACATTAAGCAAAGCATGCACAAAATAAGAAGTCCCAGAAGAGAAGAGGTAAAGATAGAAGCGGTTGTGAAATACTGAGAAGTTGAAAAGAGGGAAGGAAGAAGAGAAGAAGAGTCCTGATGAGAAGCAGCTTTCATTATCACAAACCAGTGAAGCAGACTGAAGAAACACAAGCAGTCAGACCAGGTCATGTGACGAGGAGGTCATGTGACGAGGAGGTCATGTGACCTGTGTGGACCTCCAGCAGAGACTCCTGACGGAGAAACCGATGAACACAACACAAGAACTACAAAACTACAGAAACTACAAGGGGAGACAACTAGAAACATAAAGTCACTCTGACACACACACACTCTGACACACACACACACACACACACTCTGACACACACACACAAAAGAGGAACCTGTTGGTGATTCTCTGGCGCACAGTTCCTGTTCAGACGTCTGCTCTCACCAGAGGACAAATTAGAAGAAGCAGCTCATTTATTTATCCAACAGAGTGAAGGAGTGTGTGTGTGTGTGTGTGTGTGTGTGTGTGTGTGTGTGTGTGTGTGTGTGTGTGTGTGTGTGTGTGTGAGTGTGTTTACACAGTAAGGAGCTTACAGCAGCCTCTGGGCCACAGAGGGCAAACACCCTTCAGTTCACCAGGTGGATCCAGAAATACACACAGGAGGGACTACTTTACCACACACACACACACACACACACACACACACACACACACACACACACACACACACACACACAGGAGGGACTACTTTACCACACACACACACACACACACACACACACACACACACACACACACACACACACACAGGAGGGACTACTTTACCACACACACACACACACACACACACACACACACACACACACACACACACACACACAGGAGGGACTACTTTACCACACACACACACACACACACACACACACACACACACAGGAGGGACTACTTTACCACACACACACACACACACACACACGAGGGACTACTTTACCACACACACACACACACACACACACACACACACACACACACACACACAGGAGGGACTACTTTACCACACACACACACACACACACACAGGAGGGACTACTTTACCACACACACACACACACACACACACACAGGAGGGACTACTTTACCACACACACACACACACACACACACACACAGGAGGGACTACTTTACCACACACACACACACACACACAGGAGGGACTACTTTACCACACACACACACAAACACAGGAGGGACTACTTTACCACACACACACACACACACACACACACACACACACACACACACACACACACACACACACACACACAGGAGGGACTACTTTACCACACACACACACACACACACACACACACACACACACACACACACACACACACACACACACACACACACACAGGAGGGACTACTTTACCACACACACACACACACACACACACACACACACACAGGAGGGACTACTTTACCACACACACACACACACACACACACACACACACACACACAGGAGGGACTACTTTACCACACACACACACACACACACACACGAGGGACTACTTTACCACACACACACACACACACACACACACACACACACACACACACACACAGGAGGGACTACTTTACCACACACACACACACACACACACAGGAGGGACTACTTTACCACACACACACACACACACACACACACAGGAGGGACTACTTTACCACACACACACACACACACACACACACACAGGAGGGACTACTTTACCACACACACACACACACACACAGGAGGGACTACTTTACCACACACACACACAAACACAGGAGGGACTACTTTACCACACACACACACACACACACACACACACACAGGAGGGACTACTTTACCACACACACACACACACACACACACACACACACACACACACACACACACACACACACACACACACACACACACACAGGAGGGACTACTTTACCACACACACACACACACACACACACACACACACAGGAGGGACTACTTTACCACACACACACACACACACACACAGGAGGGACTACTTTACCACACACACACACACACACACACACACACACACACACGAGGGACTACTTTACCACACACACACACACACACACACACACACACACACACACACACACACAGGAGGGACTACTTTACCACACACACACACACACACACACACACACAGGAGGGACTACTTTACCACACACACACACACACACACACACACAGGAGGGACTACTTTACCACACATACACACACACACACACAGGAGGGACTACTTTACCACACACACACACACACACACAGGAGGGACTACTTTACCACACACACACACACACACACACACACACACACACACAGTTGAAATAGTGAAAGTAATGTAGACATGATTCATTCATTAATAAATCAAATTTAAACGATTACAGCCCAAAGTAAAGTTCTGTCAAACAACAATATGATCTGTTCATATGGATCATCAGGGATCAATAATCAGTATCAGAGATCTATTAGCTACATTTGCTGGTTTCTTGAGGTCGGATCAGATCAGTTGGCAATCACAGTTCAAATCTCATCAGAACTGCACATGACTCACTGAGGGGAGCGGCTCCACCTCCAGGTGTGAAAACCTCTCAGGATGTCACAGCATGGTCTGTCCAACAGAGATCACAACACAACCAGAGCTGCTCACTGATCTGTCACTGACACAAACGGGTCAGGAGCCTCAGGAGCCTCAGGAGCCTCAGGAGCCAGCCTCCTGAGGCTCCTGAGGCTCCTGACCCGGGCCAGGAGGCTGGCTCCTGACCCGGGCCAGGAGGCTGGCTCCTTTACTTTTATATCACAGTATTTCCCCTGAGGACTCACCGACCTCCAACTAGAAACCTTAGTGTTCAGTAAAACTGATGGAGTCTAGAACGTCACACAGAACGTCACGTTCTGCTTCTGCTGCAGGAGAACCCTGAGAGGAGAGGAGGCGCTGAACATCGTACTGTCCCTTTAAGGATTAAAGCGTTGCCCAACATTGCAAACAGATCCGATAAAAGAACGTAAAACCACTTTTCAGTTTCAGTGGCTTCACCGCTGTATATACATATATACACACACACACACACACACACACACACACACACACAGTAGATCACTGGTTTTCTAACTGGGCTTTGCAGCATCCTCAAACCACAGAAGAAGAATCAGCGGCACAGATGTGGTTTAACTTTCAGTATCTCCTCCTCCTCCTCCTCCTCCTCCTCCTCCTCCTCGTTTTATGAGGTCAATAATAATAATAATAGTTATATAATATAATAATAATAGTTATATAATATAATAATTATTAACGGTGTTTTTAATTGTTTTAAATCTTTTTGAATGTCTTTACCAGATAAAGAGGATCTGTCAACTTAAAGAGATTTTGTGAGTCAACAAAGTTCATCATTTAGTTTTGTGTGAAATATAAAATAAACTGAATTGAAACCAAACGTTGTTTCTATACAACCCTTTAGGGCGGGGCTACCTTGTGATTGACAGGTACCAGATACAGGTCTCACTGTGGTCACTTCCTGTTGGTTGCAAAAAACAAGATGGCGACGTCCGTAATCCAACATGTAGTACTTTTACTTCAAAACAGCTCAGAGTACTTACTCCAATATGTACCAGTGGTAGTACTTCTACTTCATTAAAGCTCAGAGTACTACAACATGTACCAGTGGTAGGACTTCTACTTCAGTGGTAGTATTTGTACCTCAGGGGTAGTACTTCAACTCCAGTGTTAGTACTTCTACCTCAGCAGTAGTACTAGTACCTCCATGGTAGTACTAGTATCTCAGTGTAGTACTTGTACCTCAGCACTAGTACCTCCATGGTAGTACTTGTACTAGTACCTCTATGGTGGTACTTGTACCTCAGCATTAGTACTAATACCTCCATGGTGGTACTTGTACTAGTACCTCCATGGTGGTACTTGTACCTCAGCATTAGTACTAATTCCTCCATGGTGGTACTTGTACCTCAGCATTAGTACTAATTCCTCCATGGTGGTACTTGTACCTCAGCATTAGTACTAATACCTCCATGGTGGTACTTGTACTAGTACCTCCATGGTGGTACTTGTACCTCAGCATTAGTACTAATACCTCCATGGTAGTACTAGCACCTCCATGGTAGTACTAGTACCTCCATGGTAGGACTAATACCTCCATGGTGGTACTTGCACTAGTACCTCCATGGTAGTACTTGTACTAGTACCTCCATGGTGGTACTTGCACTAGTACCTCCATGGTAGTACTTGTACTAGTACCTCCATGGTGGTACTTGCACTAGTACCTCCATGGTGGTACTTGTACTAGTACCTCCATGGTAGTACTTGTACTAGTACCTCCATGGTAGTACTTGTACTAGTACCTCCATGGTAGTACTTGTACTAGTACCTCCATGGTAGTACTTGTACCTCCATGGTAGTACTTGTACCTCCATGGTGGTACTTGTACCTCCATGGTGGTACTTGTACCTCCATGGTGGTACTTGTACCAGTATCTCCATGGTGGTACTTGTACCAGTATCTCCATGGTGGTACTTGTACCAGTATCTCCATGGTGGTACTTGTACTAATACCTCCATGGTGGTACTTGTACCTCAGCATTAGTACTAATACCTCCATGGTAGTACTTGTACTAGTACCTCCATGGTAGTACTTGTACCTCCATGGTAGTACTTGTACCTCCATGGTAGTACTTGTACTAGTACCTCCATGGTAGTACTTGTACCTCCATGGTAGTACTTGTACTAGTACCTCCATGGTGGTACTTGTACTAGTACCTCCATGGTGGTACTTGTACTAGTACCTCCATGGTGGTACTTGTACTAGTACCTCCATGGTAGTACTTGTACCTCCATGGTGGTACTTGTACCTCAGCATTAGTACTAATACCTCCATGGTGGTACTTGTATCAGTATCTCCATGGTGGTACTTGTACCTCAGCATTAGTACTAATACCTCCATGGTGGTACTTGTACTAGTACCTCCATGGTAGTACTTGTACTAGTACCTCCATGGTAGTACTTGTACCTCCATGGTAGTACTTGTACTAGTACCTCCATGGTAGTACTTGTACCTCCATGGTAGTACTTGTACTAGTACCTCCATGGTAGTACTTGTACTAGTACCTCCATGGTAGTACTTGTACTAGTACCTCCATGGTAGTACTTGTACTAGTACCTCCATGGTAGTACTTGTACTTGTACCTCCATGGTAGTACTTGTACCTCCATGGTAGTACTTGTACTAGTACCTCCATGGTAGTACTTGTACTAGTACCTCCATGGTAGTACTTGTACTTGTACCTCCATGGTAGTACTTGTACCTCCATGGTAGTACTTGTACTAGTACCTCCATGGTAGTACTTGTACCTCCATGGTAGTACTTGTACTAGTACCTCCATGGTAGTACTTGTACTAGTACCTCCATGGTAGTACTTGTACTAGTACCTCCATGGTAGTACTTGTACTTGTACCTCCATGGTAGTACTTGTACCTCCATGGTAGTACTTGTACTAGTACCTCCATGGTAGTACTTGTACCTCCATGGTGGTACCTGAGCACCAGGGCTCGTGGCCGTGTGTCGCGGCCCGAGAGGAGTCGCTGCTCGCGGCCTGTCCAGAGACTCGAGCCGCTGTCCTGCTGGTTCATAATAAATAAATCTGATCCTGAAGGGCGTGAACTTTATCTGTGAACTTTAGGCTTTGATCCTAAACGACAGATTTCTACTCACCCGGAGTTTGTTTGGTTCGCGAGGAAAACTTGCGAGCAGCAGTTCTGACCGACTAAAGCGCCATGTTCCCGGGACGGTCCGAGAAGAAGTCCGCTGGAAGTCAGGCCTCGAAGTTTGGTTCTCTTTTCTCTGTTTTCTCAGTTTCTCAGCCGGGTTCCTGCTCTCCTCGGGCGGGTGTTGTGATCACGGAGGGGGGGCAGGGCGGGTCGGGAGTTCCTGTCCCTCAACCGGGGAAACTCTGCAGAAAACTCTGCCGCGGCGGTTAGCGAGGAGGGAGGAACGAGGAGCGAGGAACGAGGAGGGAGGAAGGTAGCGTCATAGGAATGTACAGTAAGAGCAGGACCCGCCCGAAAGTATGGAGGACGATTCGTGTCAACATGTAACACAGGTAAGTGTGGTTTTTAATATAGTAGTATAATGATGAAATAATTACATGTAAATACTTTCATTAAAGGTTAGATAGATATTTAAAAGTTTAATTTATTGGAGTATGGAGGCTGATTAGAACCAAAACACCCTCCGCAAAACTAAGTATAAATCAGATAAGTATCTCCGGAATATATCGGTTTGTTTAAAAAAATATTGTAGTATAATAAAAAATAAATATATTCATGAGTGGTTAGATAAATAATGTATGGAGGGGGATTAGTGGAAAGAAACCTCCGCAAAACTAAATATAACTAGGATTAGGGGTCTCCAAAATGTAATACAGGTTTATATAGTAGTATAATAATACAAACATAACACTAATATATTGTTAATATAATAATAATAAAATACATATAAAAACATTCATTAAGGGTTAGATAAATATTTAAAAGTTAAATTTATTGGTGTATGGAGGGTGATTATTACAAAAAACACCATCCCCAAAATTAAGTATAAATCGGATTAGGATCTCCACAATAGAATTTAGTTTTTTATTTATTTATACTGTAGTATGAGAACTATTCAAACAAATACATTCATGAATGGTTAGAGATATATATAGAGGAATAATTGATTGCAGTAAGGAGGGTCATTAATACAGCAGTGATGCCCCTAGTGGACACCAGAAGAATAACATGTATTATCTCTATAATACAGCATTAATGCCCCTAGTGGACACCAGGAGAATAACATGTATTATCTCTATAATACAGCAGTGATGCCCCTAGTGGACACCAGGAGAATAACATGTATTATCTCTATAATACAGCAGTGATGCCCCTAGTGGACACCAGCAGAATAACATGTATTATCTCTATAATACAGCATTAATGCCCCTAGTGGACACCAGGAGAATAACATGTATTATCTCTATAATACAGCAGTGATGCCCCTAGTGGACACCAGCAGAATAACATGTATTATCTCTATAATACAGCATGAATGCCCCTAGTGGACACCAGGAGAATAACATGTATTATCTCTATAATACAGCAGTGATGCCCCTAGTGGACACCAGGAGAATAACATGTATTATCTCTATAATACAGCATTAATGCCCCTAGTGGACACCAGAAGAATAACATGTATTATCTCTATAATACAGCATTAATGCCCCTAGTGGACACCAGGAGAATAACATGTATTATCTCTATAATACAGCAGTGATGCCCCTAGTGGACACCAGGAGAATAACATGTATTATCTCCACAGAACATGAGAAAATGTTCAATAAAAATCCAAAATGTTCCGTGTTTCTTACCGTCTCGTACAGATATGGATCTTGAGATATGATTATTTTTAATCTGCAGTTATTTTGTTTTTTTCCTGTCAAATCTAAATTAGTTGATTAGTTTCAATACAAATGTGAACAAAATGTTATTGTAAAGCAATTATGTTGAATAACAACAGTAACCATTGTGCAATATTTATTGTGCTTCATATAAACACGTTTTTAACAAATCAACACAACAGCTCATAAAAAAAAAATTCTTTATACAAAAAGTCACATTTATTTTATATATGGAAGCTCATGCTCGTTCACAAGCAGCTCGTTGGACGCCGGTACTGAAGAGACAAACAATCCTCCATCATCACAACAACAATGGCGGCGGGCAGAAGGCGCCTCGGTTCATCTCACGGCTCCTCAGCACTGCTCAAAGCCGGCCATCAGAGACAGAGCCAGAGACTCCACTGCAGAGACAGAGAGGACGTCAGGTTCAACGCGTTCTGACCAACGCTTTCAGGACTTTTAACCACATTTCTATGACTTTAAACTACATGTCCACTACAAACATTTAGTGACGTCTGGGTGTAAACAGTAAAAAGTGAGTAGATGTAGTATTTAAACTAACAATGAGAACACAAAGCATACAGTAAACCTTAAATGACTCAAATGAATGAGACAATAGTTTGATTAAAAGAATAAACATTTATATAGATGCCTGTATGTATGCCTGCTGATATTTTGAGTCTTTCTTTTAAAAGCATATTCATTATTTCAAACTCAGCGTAAATGAACACATGAATATAACACATTAACATGAACACATGAATATAACACATTTACATGAACACATGAATATAACACATTTACATGAACACATGAATATAACACATTTACATGACTTTTACTAAACTTTTGGGGTTTTATTTTTTTTCAAGGACTTTTCAAGGCCTGGAAATAACTATTTATAAACTCCATGACTTCCAGGTTCTCCATGACGTAGAACCCTGTTGTTCATGTTCCTGTCCGAGCTTCAGGAACAACACGTAGAGATTCATGTGTTCACTCACGGTGAGGGAAGGAGCCTCGGCACACGGCCTTGTTGAGGATCGTCACCAGGAACATGTGACAGTTCTTGAAGTCGGATTCCATTTTATCGATGGACTCGATCCTGAAAGGGAGAAAAGAAAACTCTATATTTATTGATTTATTGGCAAATACATTCCTGAGATGGATGCTAAGCTAACCCGGCTAGGACCCGAGGCTGCTCCACTACCCAGCATGCCCGGCAGGAATGCTCTGCTGTGTGTGTGTTGTGGTACTGATCAATGTTACTCATAACAGCTCTAGGTTGGTAGGCCGGAGACCAATAAGACGAGGGAGTCAATGTGTGGGCGGGGGTTGAGACACGGGGTGAGCTCGGAATAAACATGTTGGCTTTACTACACCGTCTGTCTCACGCACGTTATTAAGCGAACCCGACGTGTGTGTGTGTGTGTGTGTGTGTGTGTGTGTGTGTGTGTGTGTGTGTGTGTGTGTGTGTGTCTCATCAGACTTACTTCCAGGCTCCCACGCCGGCGCGCCACCGGTCCGAGAAGATGAGCACCAGGTTGAGAACCTTCATGATCGCCTCCTTCACGAAGCTGACCTGAGGAAACACGCGAGGCGGTCACAGGTGAGGGGCGTGGACCCCTGAAGGCCAGCACCGTGTCCTCAGTCAGCCTGGTGAGCCTTACCTTCTCCCTCAGGAGGCAGCGGTCGTGGATGGTGGCCAGGTACCTGTAGTGGATCTTGATCAGCTGGTCCAGGTCCTTGGCCTCCTGCACCTGGTGCTGGAACTCCAGACCGGTGCTGTGCAGGATCTGCAGAGACGCCCCCATGTCAGCTTCAGAAGAACCACACAAGGGCTTCAATCTAATGTTGGACTTTCCTGCAGTCCCTGAATGCACCACCAATGGAACTTTTCAGAATCTTATTTTACCTGCAGAGCTTTGAAAGCTGCTCGGTTAGAAAATATGAAGTTCTGAAGCCGGAATCAGACCCCCGACTTTTTATGTGGAGTGAAAATATGAAGTTCTGAAGCCGGAATCAGACCCCCGACTTTTTATGTGGAGTGAAAATATATGCAAGTAAATAATTATATATATATATATATATATATATATATATATATATATATATATATATATATATATATTTTTATTGTGTATATATTGTGTTGTGTGTAGTTGTGTACCTGGGTGGTGATGTAGTTGTGTGTAGTTGTGTACCCGGGTAGTGATGTAGTTGTGTACCCGGGTGGTGATGTAGTTGTGTGTAGTTGTGTGTAGTTGTGTGTAGTTGTGTACCCGGGTGGTGATGTAGTTGTGTGTAGTTGTGTGTAGTTGTGTGTAGTTGTGTACCCGGGTGGTGATGTAGTTGTGTGTAGTTGTGTGTAGTTGTGTACCCGGGTGGTGATGTAGTTGTGTGTAGTTGTGTACCCGTGTGGTGATGTAGTTGTGTGTAGTTGTGTACCCGGGTGGTGATGTAGTTGTGTGTAGTTGTGTGTAGTTGTGTACCCGGGTGGTGATGTAGTTGTGTGTAGTTGTGTACCCGGGTGGTGATGTAGTTGTGTGTAGTTGTGTACCCGGGTGGTGATGTAGTTGTGTGTAGTTGTGTACCCGGGTGGTGATGTAGTTGTGTGTAGTTGTGTACCCGGGTGGTGATGTAGTTGTGTGTAGTTGTGTACCCGGGTGGTGATGTAGTTGTGTGTAGTTGTGTACCCGGGTGGTGATGTAGTTGTGTGTAGTTGTGTACCCGGGTGGTGATGTAGTTGTGTGTAGTTGTGTACCCGGGTGGTGATGTAGTTGTGTGTAGTTGTGTACCCGGGTGGTGATGTAGTTGTGTGTAGTTGTGTACCCGGGTGGTGATGTAGTTGTGTGTAGTTGTGTACCCGGGTGGTGATGTAGTTGTGTGTAGTTGTGTACCCGGGTGGTGATGTAGTTGTGTGTAGTTGTGTACCCGGGTGGTGATGTAGTTGTGTACCCGGGTAGTGATGTAGTTGTGTGTAGTTGTGTGTAGTTGTGTACCCGGGTGGTGATGTAGTTGTGTGTAGTTGTGTACCCGGGTGGTGATGTAGTTGTGTGTAGTTGTGTACCCGGGTGGTGATGTAGTTGTGTGTAGTTGTGTGTAGTTGTGTACCCGGGTGGTGATGTAGTTGTGTGTAGTTGTGTACCCGGGTGGTGATGTAGTTGTGTGTAGTTGTGTACCCGGGTGGTGATGTAGTTGTGTGTAGTTGTGTACCCGGGTGGTGATGTAGTTGTGTGTAGTTGTGTACCCGGGTGGTGATGTAGTTGTGTGTAGTTGTGTACCCGGGTGGTGATGTAGTTGTGTGTAGTTGTGTACCCGGGTAGTGATGTAGTTGTGTGTAGTTGTGTACCCGGGTGGTGATGTAGTTGTGTGTAGTTGTGTACCCGGGTGGTGATGTAGTTGTGTGTAGTTGTGTACCCGGGTGGTGATGTAGTTGTGTGTAGTTGTGTACCCGGGTGGTGATGTAGTTGTGTGTAGTTGTGTACCCGGGTGGTGATGTAGTTGTGTGTAGTTGTGTACCCGGGTGGTGATGTAGTTGTGTGTAGTTGTGTACCCGGGTGGTGATGTAGTTGTGTGTAGTTGTGTACCCGGGTGGTGATGTAGTTGTGTGTAGTTGTGTACCCGGGTGGTGATGTAGTTGTGTGTAGTTGTGTACCCGGGTGGTGATGTAGTTGTGTGTAGTTGTGTACCCGGGTAGTGATGTAGTTGTGTGTAGTTGTGTGTAGTTGTGTACCCGGGTGGTGATGTAGTTGTGTGTAGTTGTGTACCCGGGTGGTGATGTAGTTGTGTGTAGTTGTGTACCCGGGTGGTGATGTAGTTGTGTGTAGTTGTGTGTAGTTGTGTACCCGGGTGGTGATGTAGTTGTGTGTAGTTGTGTACCCGGGTGGTGATGTAGTTGTGTGTAGTTGTGTACCCGGGTGGTGATGTAGTTGTGTGTAGTTGTGTACCCGGGTGGTGATGTAGTTGTGTGTAGTTGTGTACCCGGGTGGTGATGTAGTTGTGTGTAGTTGTGTACCCGGGTGGTGATGTAGTTGTGTGTAGTTGTGTACCCGGGTGGTGATGTAGTTGTGTGTAGTTGTGTACCCGGGTAGTGATGTAGTTGTGTGTAGTTGTGTGTAGTTGTGTACCCGGGTGGTGATGTAGTTGTGTGTAGTTGTGTACCCGGGTGGTGATGTAGTTGTGTGTAGTTGTGTACCCGGGTGGTGATGTAGTTGTGTGTAGTTGTGTGTAGTTGTGTACCCGGGTGGTGATGTAGTTGTGTGTAGTTGTGTACCCGGGTGGTGATGTAGTTGTGCAGACTGTTGACGAAGTGCATCAGCTTGACGCGCAGCAGACACATGCGGTGGATCTGCTGCTTTATCGGCTCTTTGGGCTTCTCTTCGTCGGCCATCTTGCTGGTGACGTCTGTGAAATCTGGAAAGAGACGCCAGCTGTTTGTTTCTCCCACGAGGTAAATAAATACATATAAATACATAAATAAATACACGGGAGCTTAGTTTGCTTGCAGCAGGATGAGATCTTAGTCGTACCGCTGAAGCGCAGCGTGTCCAGACTGTATTTTGCCCATTTGATCTGCAGCAGCAGCAGAAACACCTGGTTGTAGATCTTCTGGCACTCAGAGCTGATCACGATGTCCACCGGCCAGGGCACCTGAGAGTAAACAAGGCGTAAACAACGAGATGTAAACGAGACGTACACAAGACGTAAACAAACGAGACGTACACAAGACGTAAACAAACAAGACGTAAACAAGAGGTAAACATACAAGACGTAAACAAACAAGACGTAAACAAGAGGTAAACATACAAGACGTAAACAAACAAGACGTACACAAGACGTAAACAAACAAGACGTAAACAAGAGGTAAACATACAAGACGTAAACAAACAAGACGTACACAAGACGTAAACAAACAAGACGTAAACAAGAGGTAAACACACAAGACGTAAACAAACAAGACGTACACAAGACGTAAACAAACAAGACGTACACAAGACGTAAACAAACAAGACGTACACAAGATGTAAACAAACAAGACGTACACAAGACGTAAACAAGAGGTAAACATACAAGACGTAAACAAACAAGACGTACACAAGACGTAAACAAACAAGACGTAAACAAGACGTAAACAAACAAGACGTACACAAGACGTAAACAAGAGGTAAACATACAAGACGTACACAAGACGTAAACAAACAAGACGTACACAAGACGTAAACAAACAAGACGTACACAAGACGTAAACAAACAAGACGTACACAAGACGTACACAAGACGTAAACAAACAAGACGTACACAAGACGTAAACAAACAAGACGTACACAAGACGTACACAAGACGTAAACAAACAAGACGTACACAAGACGTAAACAAACAAGACGTACACAAGAGGTAAACAAACAAGACGTACACAAGAGGTAAACAAACAAGACGTACACAAGATGTAAACAAGGCATACACAAGACGTAAACAATACGTAAACAAACAAGACGTAAAAAAACAAGACGTACACAAGACGTAAACATGACGTAAACAAGACATAAACAAACAAGATGTAAACAAGACGTAAACAAAACGCAAACAAGACGTAAACAAGGCATACACAAGACGTAAACAATACGTAAACAAACAAGACGTACACAAGACGTAAACATGACGTAAACAAGACATAAACAAACAAGATGTAAACAAGACGTACACAAGACGTAAACATGACGTAAACAAGACATAAACAAGACATAAACAAACAAGACGTAAACGAGACATAAACAAACAAGACGTAAACAAGACGTAAACAAGACATAAACAAACAAGATGTAAACAAGACGTAAACAAGACGCAAACAAGACGTAAACAAGGCATACACAAGACGTAAACAATACGTAAACAAACAAGACGTACACAAGACATAAACAAACAAGATGTAAACAAGACGTAAACAAGACGCAAACAAGACGTAAACAAGGCATACACAAGACGTAAACAATACGTAAACAAACAAGACGTAAAAAAACAAGACGTACACAAGACGTAAACATGACATAAACAAGACGTAAACAAGACAAACAAGACGTAAACAAACAAGACGTAAACGAGATGTAAACAAGACGTAAACAAACAAGACGTAAACGAGACGTAAACAAGACGTAAACAAACAAGACGTAAACGAGATGTAAACAAGACGTAAACAAGACGTAAACAAGACGTAGACAAGACGTAAACAAGGCATACACAAGACGTAAACAATACGTAAACAAACAAGATGTAAAAAAACAAGACGTACACAAGACGTAAACATGACGTAAACAAGACGTAAACAAGACATAAACAAACAAGACGTAAACAAGACGTAAACAAACAAGATGTACACAAGACGTAAACAAACAAGACGTACACAAGACGTAAACAAACAAGATGTAAACAAGATGTAAACAAGACGTAAACAAGACGTAAACAAGACATAAACAAACAAGATGTAAACAAGACGTAAACAAGATGTAAACAAGACGTAAACAAACAAGACGTAAACAAGACGTAAACAAACAAGATGTAAACAAGACGTAAACAAGACGTAAACAAACAAGATGTAAACAAGACGTAAACAAGATGTAAACAAGACGTAAACAAACAAGACGTAAACAAACAAGATGTAAACAAGACGTAAACAAGACATAAACAAGATGTAACAAGACGTAAACAAACATATTGTGACAATCGCTCCATAAACTATATAACCATAACTAATATCTATATTATATGACACTATTGTGGTTGTGCAGATATTTTGTGTAACGTGTACATTTAGATTTTTGACTCCGACATTAAAAACGGTCAAGAGAAAAACAAAAAAGTGACCAATCTTGACGGCCAGGAGGGAGACCAAAACAACAATAAACAATAATAATACATAATAAATCCATAATAAATCCAACGCTGCCGACCTTGTAACCCAGAGTCAGAACCTCCAGGTTGTTCACTGGATGCTTCTTCCTCGCCGGGTCGATGGGCTCCAAGAAGATCGACAACCTGGAAAATATAGAATATAAAAGGTTAAAATATTGACAATAATCTAAAGAAACATCTAATAATCATCAGAAAGATAATCATCTGGGATAAACTCAATATTGTCTCTTGGTTTAAAAGATTTAAATATATTCATATATATCTTTTATTAGTCCTGCGGTAGGGAAATTGCAGGATATCCACAACATAGTGTTGTCTCCTCCTCCCTTGTGGGCGGGGTCAGTGTTTGGCATGTAAAGTAAACCCATGCAGTACCTGCTGCTGTCCTCGGGGTGGCGCTGTCCCACCGCCTCCTGCAGCTGGCCGTTGAGGAACGACAGCTGCTGCCAGCTCTCCTTCTCCTGCACCTTGTCAAAGATGGCCGTGTAGAAGTCGTACATGGTGTCCCCGGCCTCCAGCAGGAAGTAGTTCCTCATCGCCTGCAGGTATCCCAGCAGCCTGAAGGGGGCGGAGCCACTCAGATCACCCGCACGCCGTCACAGGACAACAACCAGCAGCGAGCCCCACTCACCTGTAGTCCTTCTTCAGAGTCCGCATGAGGTTCCCGCAGCACTCCACGTAGCGGCGCTGGATGTGCGGGTAGAGGCAGCAGCGCAGCGTGAGCTCGAAGGTCTGGCAGGTCACCGACTGGGAGGAGCGGTCCACGTTGAAGCCGCCGCCCGAGAAACACTCGTGGAAGTCGCTCTGCTCCAAGTACAGCCTGAGGGGAGGAGCCAGAGCCCAGGTCTCACAGCAGGCACCAATACAGTGTATGTATGTATATACATACATACATACATACATACATACACACATATACATATACACATATATACATATATATATACACACACACATATACATATATATATATATTTATTACCTGGCGAAGTTGATGGCCAGCAGCGGGTCGTGCACGTCCTGGATCTGCAGGTGCTGGGAGATGACGGCCTGCATCTGGATCAGACTCCTCCTGGTCGCTCGCTGCTCGGCCGCCGCGTCCACAGGCGACTCGTCTCGACTGCAGAGACGAGACTGCACCGACTCCAGGAAGAGAGAATACAAGCTCTTCCTCTCCGCGTCTGCAACGCAACACAGAGTCAGGGGCCACAGAGTCAGGGGCCACAGAGTCAGGGGCCACAGAGTCAGGGGCCACAGAGTCAGAAGGCTGTCCTTCACCTAGATCTTGCTCCTATAGAAGAGGTGGTGGGGCCTCTGCACGTCCATGTTTAATCCACCCGTGTGCAGAAACTAGCGTGTGCAGAAACTAACGTGTGCAAAAACTAACGTGTGCAGAAACTAGTGTGCAAAAACTAACGTGTGCAGTAACTAGCGTGTGCAGAAACTAGCGTGTGCAGAAACTAGCGTGTGCAGAAACTAGCGTGCAAAAACTAGCGTGTGCAGAAACTAGCGTGCAAAAACTAACGTGTGCAGATACTAACGTGTGCAGAAACTAACGTGTGCAGATACTAGCGTGTGCAGATACTAGCGTGTGCAGAAACTAACGTGTGCAGAAACTAACGTGTGCAGATACTAGCATGTGCAGAAACTAACGTGTGCAGAAACTAACGTGTGCAGAAACTAACGTGTGCAGATACTAGCATGTGCAGAAACTAGCGTGTGCAGAAACAAGCGTGTGCAGAAACGAGCGTGTGCAGATACTAACGTGTGCAGAAACTAGCGTGTGCAGAAACTAACGTGAGCAGAAACTAACACGTGCAGACACTAGCTTGTGCACAAACTAGTGTGTGCACAGAGGCCCTCACTGACCTCTGGACGACCTCTCCGACTGCTCCGCCTCCTTGCAGTCCAGGTTCTTGAGCAGCTGCATGGACTTGCCGGCCATGATGATCTGCTTGAGCACAGGCTTGAGGAAGGACACCATGGTGAGCTGCCGGCTGCCGGCGCCCTGCTCGCCTCCAGAGCTGCCGCTGGCCGCGTCGCTCAGCTTCTCCTCGCTCTCCACCGCCTCCGACACGCTGTACAGCGTGTAGGTGGCGTACCAGAAGTCCCTGTGGTTCACCGGGACGTCCTTGTTCCTGGGGGGTGCAGAGACCGGTCAGGGCAGAGCAGCCTCTGAAGCCCGTTAGCTCCTCGGCTACGTACCTCTGGGTGCTACGTACCCCTGGGTGCTACGTACCCCTGGGTGCTACGTACCTCTGGGTGCTGCGTACCTCTGGGTGCTACGTACCTCTGGATGATGAACTCTTTGGCGGGATCAAACAGGTGGCCGTGAACGATCCACTCATCCACGATCTCCAGGTACGGTCGGACCGTCTCCGTCCACAGAGAGAACAGCAAGGCCACCTGGAGGAGGAGACGCACGACCTCACACACTCATCGTCTAAATGTTTGAGAAACAACGAGCAGAGGAATGTTCTGCTGTGTTTTAGACTCCTAAAAGACTCTATCAGTTAAAGTGAACGCCACCAGACTCCATTCATTAAAACACTGATTTAACCTCTAAGAGCTCAGGAGCATTTTGGCCGTCGCCATCTTGTTTTTTTTAATGTGTGAACCAGAACTAACCCGTAACAACACTAAAGTCACACATAAAACAAATCTAACCAACCTAATCAAGGCAGCAGTCGATCCCAGAGCTTAAATCAGTGTTTTAGTGAATGGAGTCTGGAGTGTTTCAGAGAGCAGAGATAACAGCTTCAGGTCTAAACATGGTACTGTCCCTTTAAGACGCACCGCCTGCTCCGACGCCTCCCCGGCGCTGTCGTACTCGATGATGGCCTTGTACAGTGTGTTGAGCAGGTGGGAGGCCCGCACCACGTTGGGGGTCTCGGGGGGAACCTCGGCGACCCCGGTGCAGAACACCTTGTGCAGCACTTTGATCTGAGCCAGCTGAGGGTTGAGCCGGTCCAGAACCGCCGACAGGGTCACGGTCTCATCTGAGGACAGAGACATGAACCCTTCATCAGAGACCTGGAACCAGGAACCAGAGATCTGGAACCAGAGGCCTGGAACCAGAGACCAGAGATCTGGAACCAGAGACCTGGAACCAGGAAC
>NC_136595.1:28379203-28386703 GCF_910589615.1 Taurulus bubalis | reverse complement strand
GAGTCAGTGTTGTGTGTCAGTGTTGTGTGTCAGTGTTGTGTGTCAGCGTTGTGTGTCAGCGTTGTGTGTCAGTGTTGTGTGTCAGTGTTGTGTGTCAGTGTTGTGTGTCAGTGTTGTGTGTCAGCGTTGTGTCCCTCCTGATACCCAGAGTTTGAACACATGAGACCCTCCGTCTCCGTTAGCTTAGCCTACCGGCTGCTAACAGCTAGCTGCTTTTAGTAATTTTACTGTGTAGTATTAGTACTTTTATTGCAGAAAAATAATCTGATAACTTGGTTGGATATATATATATAAATAAATATATAGTTTCTTATGTGTACATACATGATACATGTGTAATAAAACAAAATCAATATAACCTTCATTTTGGTGGTCTTGGTCTCTAAGGATGTTGTTTTCATATTGTACACACACACACACACACACACACACACACACACACACACACATACACACATACACACACACACACACACACAGTTGCTCTCTTGGTCTGTAAAACAGATTTGAATCCCACTGAGACTTTCACCTGATTACATAAAGGATATAAATTCATCAGATCTGGTAATATATTCATATTTATATTGTCTGTTATAAGAAAACAGAACCAATAAAGTTATTTTAGTAGCTTTTACAAAGCCGATGATGATTCAGTGTTTGTTTACATTGTCAGAAAGGTCATAATAATTCTGCTCAATAGTAATTATTGAGGTCAGTGTTGTGTCAAAGGGTTTCTGATATTCCTCATGATCACCTGTCTCAGGCACAACAACAACAACAACAACAACAACAACAACCTCACCCACTGACACTGCGCTGCACTTTGTGGCTGTCTACGTCCAGGTAGCGATGGAACCTGAACAGAGAACAAAGAATAACGAATAGAACAGTTACTGAGCCGTCAGCTGTGGAGCAGCCGACCAGTACAGCTCCCAGTATAGATATACTGGAAGCTGTACTGGGAGCTGCACTGGGAGCCTCCCAGTACAGCTCCCAGTATAGATATACTGGAAGCTGTACTGGGAGCTGCACTGGGAGCCTCCCAGTACAGCTCCCAGTATAGATATACTGGAAGCTGTACTGGGAGCTGCACTGGGAGGCTCCCAGTGCAGCTCCCAGTATATCTATACTGGGAGCTGTACTGGGAGGCTCCCAGTGCAGCTCCCAGTCCGCACCTGAAGTTGGACCAGGCGAACTTGTGCGCCAGCAGGAAGTTCTGGTCCTCCTCGTCCTGGACGCCTCCGATGCAGCGGATGAGCCTCCGGGTCTCTCTCTCCGTCTCCTTCTCGAAGGCGGTCCAGTGCGCCATGTTGACCCGCGCGGGACGCCGTCTGCAGCTAGTGGAGCATGTTGCCTGTCTGTCTGTCTGCCTGTCTGCCTGCCTGTCTGCCTGTCTGTCTGGTGATGACTTCTCGCGCTACAGAGCTCATGCGGACACTAACACGTTAGATGACGTCATTCATTGGAGTCGCTCGAGCGTTTTTGAGCGACGTTCCGCGACGCGTTTGCCTCCCACCACAACAGGAAATGAAGTGCGAATGCGCATGCGCGACATCAAAATAGGCTCGTTCGAGATGAGCCAATTCTGCGCAGAATCGATCGCGGGGATCGGCGCGCAATGCACGCCGGTTAGATTTGTGTCCGACTTGCTCCCGACTTGCTCTGACGTCATGCACACGTGGTCAACGATACTCTCACGAGACTAAGCCGACCGTCGATTTCAGAGGCAGGCGCTGCAGTGGCTCTCCCCCGACTGCTTGGCCCAGTGCATGATGGGAAACGCCTGGCTCTCGCCACATCAGAGAGCTGATTGGCTCTTAGATCTGACAGCAAACACCACGTGTTGAAGAAAATCCTTATTTTATGTGTAGTTGTAATACTTAACGCTGGATTGTTGACTATTAGTCTCATGTTTGATCTAAAAACATTTATTGTGTGGTTGTTAATACAAAATCGTATTTATACAACACTCATCAAAACTACTAGTTATGTATTTCACAGGCAGACATCAAAAGACCAAAGGATGCAGCTACACACTCATTTTTACATAAATGTATATTTATAAACACATATAATAAATCCAAACGTGATCTGTAAACGACAAGTAAACAAAAGTTCGGAACTAACAGGAAGTACTTTTTTCTGTGACTTCCTGCGTAAACACAGCTGACAACTGTCCGACTTGATTGCAGTTTTTTGTCAGCGCCTCCTGCTGGTCCGCTGCTCTCTCTGGGTTCCAGGCGAGGCGCAGCTCTAACGAACGAGCCAAATGTTAGGCTCGTTCCAGATGAGCCAGTTCTGCGCAGAATCAATTGGCGGCGATCGGCGCGCAATGCATGCTGGGTAGATTTGTGTCCGACTTGCTCTGACGTCATGCACACGTGATCAACGATACTCTCACGAGACCAAGCCGGCTGTCGGTTTCAGAGTCAGCCGCCGCAGTTGCTCTCAAACGACTGCTTGGCCCAGTGCATGATGGGAAAGGCCTGGCTCTCGCCACATCAGAGAGCTGATTGGCTCTTAGATCTGACAGCAAACACCACGTGTTGGAGAAAATCCTTATTTTATGTGTAGTTGTAATACTTAACCCTGGATTGTTGACTATTCGTCTCATGTTTGATCTAAAAACACATCTTGTGTGGTTGATAATACAAAATTGTATTTTCATAACACATATCTAAACCAGTAGTAATGTATTTCACAGGCAGACATAAAAAGACCAAAGGATGCAGCTACACTGTCATTTCTACATATAAATATATTTATAAACACATATAATAAATCCAAACGTGATCTGTAAACTACAAGTAAACAAAAGTTCGGAACTAACAGGAAGTACTTTTTTCCGTGACTTCCTGTGTTTACTTTGAAGGCAGCTGACAACTGTCCGACTTGATTGCAGTTTTTTGTCCACGCCTCCTGCTGCTCGAACAACGAGCCTGATGTTTTAAAAAATGGTGTTTTCATTTAAATGTGAAAGTTCGTGTTTAAAACGTACTTGTGGCGGTTTAATGTCTATATTGAACACAAATTATCCCGCCAATAATTATTTAAATAATAATTGAATACTTTATTCAAAGGAGAACGCTGATTTTAAAGTGAAGCTCCCAGAATCCTTTGCGCTGCTAGCAGCGTTACGGCAGGTCGGAGCCGTTGGATCCTCTTCCTCTAAACGCTCTTTGACACTTCCGGTCTAACGGCGCTCAATTTACGCAGTTTGGTGACTGTTTTATAAAGAAATAAGTACAAAAGTGCAAAGAAACAAGTACAAAGTTCAACAAAGTGTAAAAAAAATGCGATGTTTAAACCTGTTGTGTAACCAGAAGCGGGGAGCTGATGACGCGCTTCCCCTCGGGCTCCTAGTTCACTTTACGCAGTTCTATGTCTTCTAACAGAAATAACCACAAACTGCGCGTTTCTTGACGCTTTCTATGAGCAGTGCAGCTCCGTGTGTTTCACAAAGAAAATTAAAAAACACTAATGTGTTGTTTGGGCTTTAAGGGGCGTGGCTACCAGACGCATAACTTCATGTGGCTGCGCGCGGAGCTCACAGAGCCGCGGACCCTCCACCGAGCAGCCGGCCAGCAGCCGCGCGTCCCGGCCAGAGGCAATGAAGAGGCGGCTGCACAAGAAGTACCTGGTTCTGATCCTGGCATACTCGGGGTTGCTGCTGCTAATCCCGTACGTGTTGGATTACCGGGACAAATCCGTGCAGATCCCGCAGCAGCAGCCCCGGTGCCCGGACATGGAGAACACGGTGGCGCAGCTGTGGGATAACGGGGACAACCGGGGCAACGGCAGCACGGAGCGCGCCGCCAACCGGAGCCAGACGCGGATCCACATCTACCTGCACGCCACCTGGAGGACCGGGTCCTCGTTCCTGGGGGAGTTGTTCAACCAGCACCCCGACGTGTTCTACCTGTACGAGCCCATGTGGCACATCTGGCAGGCGCTGTACCCGGGGGACGCGGGCAGCCTGCAGGGCGCCGTGCGGGACATGATGAACGCGCTGTACCGCTGCGACTTCTCGGTGCTGCGGCTGTACGCCGGCTCGCAGAACCTCACCACGGCCTTCATCTTCGGCTGGAAGATGAACAAAGTCATCTGCTCGGAGCCGCTGTGCGACGCGCACCGGCGGCACGAGGTCGGGCTGGTGAAGGAGGACCGGTGCGCCAAGTGCCCGAAGCGGGACATCCGGGAGCTGGAGCGGGAGTGCAAGAAGTACCCGGTGATGGTGATCAAAGGGGTGCGCGTGCTGGACCTGAGCACGCTGGTGCCCCTGATGAGGGACCCGGCCATCAACCTGCAGGTCGTGCAGCTCTTCAGGGACCCGAGGGCCGTGCACAACTCGCGCCTGAAGTCCAAGCAGGCCCTGGTGAAGGAGAGCATCCAGGTGCTGCGCAGCAAGAAGCACACCGACAAGTACAAGCGGCTCCTGGTGCCCAACAACCGGGTGAACCGGGCCGAGAGCTACGTGTCCAGCGCCATGGAGCTCATCTGCGACAACTGGCTGGGGGACCTGATGCTGGTGGCCAACGCGCCGCCCTGGCTGAGGAGGAACCACCTGCGGGTCCGCTACGAGGACCTGGTGCTGCGCCCCATGGAGGAGCTGCAGCGGCTGCTCCGCTTCGCCAACCTGTCCTCCTCCCCGGCGCTGGACGCCTTCGCGCTGAACATGACGCACGGACAGGGCTACTCCTCGGACCGGCCCTTCCTCATCTCCTCGCGGGACGCCAAGGAGGCCATCTACGCCTGGAGGGAGCGGCTCAGCGTGGACCAGATCCACCAGGTGGAGGCCTACTGCAGCGAGGTGATGAGGCGGCTGGGCTACGAGCAGAGCGGCAAGGACAGGACCCCCTGAGGACAGGACCCCCTGAGGGGCCGAGGTGAGGAGGGTCTTATCTGTCCAAGCCTCAGAGCTGTCAGAGCAGGAAGCTGGCGAACAGAAACCATCCTCCAGGCTGCTGCTCCTGATCCCTGACCTTTGACCTCACTGACGCCAAATAGAAAACAGATGCAAAGAAATGTAGAATGACTAAAAAGAAACAAAAGAATACAATGTAATGAAAAGGTGTTAAGCAAACACAACACGACTACAGGGAGACAAAAGGGCCCAGGCGGCTGCCCCCCCCCCCCCCCCCCCCCCCCCTCTGGCCACGGAAAGCAGAGGCCCACATGGACCCTGCAGGGCGTGGACTCGCTGGTTTCACTTCTCTGAGGCGGTGCAGTGAAGTGAGCTCGTGATGTGGAAACCTGCTGTTCACACAGAGCTGCGACCTTTATGAGGCTCAGCCTTTACACAGAAGCACCTGTTGATTGAGATGATTATTGTCACGATGATGTCACTCTGTCTGCTAGCTGTGGTCAGATAACCGGACTCTGCTCTCGTGTTGTGTAACAGCTCAGCTTATGAATGTGTTGCTTTTATTGCAACCCATTTCCTCACTTTAAAAGGAAGTGTGTTTATTTGGAGGCTGGAGAGTTTTTGATAAGTTCAGGGTCGAGGTGACGCAACAGACTTATTTATTAAGCGTCAGAGCGAGGCGTCAGCAGCAAGGTTTCTGGTTTAATAGAGGCGCCATTGTTGCCCTCGCTGGGGGTGGGGGCTGGTCTCTGGACCTCAGGGCTGTCAAGGGGGTCATTGTGTGCGGGTCGCAGCTCCAGCAGCTCTCGCAGCAGACGGCACCACGCAGGGCGGAGGCCTGATGGACTGAACCAGCTACTGTCTCAGGCCCCCACACCAAATAGACCCTCAGATAGACACGAGCAGCCAGGGAGACTCACAATGACCATAAAGACACATAAAGCCACTTCAGAGACGACCAGAGTGAGGTCAGACACGCAAAGAAACTACAAGACGACTCAAAACTAACACAAAGAAACAAAAAGTGACTACAAGGAGACAATAGTGACAGAAGGAAGAAGCAACGAGAGAGATTCAAAACAGATGCAAAGAAATGTAAAAGAACCACAAAGAGACGCAGAACGACTAAAGAGACAAACGAATACAATGTAATGAAAAGGTGTCAAGCAAACAACTACAAAGAGACACAGAACGACTACAAAGAGACACAGAACGACTACAAAGAGACACAGAACGACTACAAAGAGACACAGAACGACTACAAAGAGACACAGAACGACTACAAAGAGACACAAAACGACTACAGAGACAAAACGGGTCTAACGTGACTCCTCCCTCTTTAACCTCAGGTCTAACGTGACTCCTCCCTCTTTAACCTCAGGTCTAATGTGACTCCTCCCTCTTTAACCTCAGGTCTAACGTGGCTCCTCCCTCTTTAACCTCAGGTCTAACGTGACTCCTCCCTCTTTAACCTCAGGTCTAACGTGACTCCTCCCTCTTTAACCTCAGGTCTAACGTGACTCCTCCCTCTTTAACCTCAGGTCTAACGTGACTCCTCCCTCTTTAACCTCAGGTCTAACGTGACTCCTCCTCTCTTGCAGCCGGTGTTCTACGCTGAGGGATCGTGGGACGAGGAGGCGAGGAGGCGAGGAGACGAGGAGGGAGCAGCTGGAATGTGGTCGGCTGAGCTCAGGAGCTCTTGGCTTGTTTTCCTTGAGGGTCGATGAACTGGAGAAGACCCGGAGGAGAGCAGCCAATCACAGCAGAGGAATGTGAGCTTATTCGTACCGTGTGTTGAATACCAGAGGGAGACGTGGAGAGGAAACCAAGACGGGGGCCAGGCCGGACGCTGCTTCGGGCCTCTGAGTGGCACTGATCCCCCTCCCTACTCCCCTCCCCCTCTCCCCCCCCCCCGGCGGAGGAGGCGGGCCCCCGGGCCCCCGGCACCGGGCTCCACTGGCCGCCATGCTGCTCACCAACGGCGTCCATGTGGCGCTCAGGACTCTCCTGGACCGACTGAGGATCCTTTGTCCCCTCAGGAATCCAGACAGCTGCTCAAACCCCACATGGGTGTGAACCGTTCTCACGTCCCACGCGGCTCTCGGACCGCCGCTCCGCCAGCAGCAGACGGTACGGATCCACATTCGTAGTTTTGTTCTTTTAACTGAAATGCTGCGGCGTCCTCCGGCAGCATCCACGTGTTCAACTTTAGAAGTTGGTTCTGTCACGATGGTTCTGGGCGGAGAACCCGAAGAAGAACGTACTCTCCAAGAAAGGAATAACTTCTACGTTTTATTTATACTGACCTCAATAAAGAGTAGAGAAGAGAAGAGTGTGTGTGAAAAGTTCTTCATGTTAAAGTCTCCTCACCTTTCTGACCTGGGCGCTGCAGACTCCTCAGTGAACTCTGGTCCCCTGGAGGGAGGCTGACTGCTTGAGACTTTCATTGATGAATTCACTCTTTAAAACACTTTGAGTCTCAACACGTCAAACTCCCTCCAGGTTCAAAACACCTGCAGCCAATTCTGGCTCTAAACTTTTTTGTTTGAGTCGTCATAGGAACCCCAAATTAATTCCAATACTTGTGTTTATTGTATGTATTTGTTCTGCAAAAAAATCCCTGTTAGAAGATATTT
>NC_136595.1:28349203-28374203 GCF_910589615.1 Taurulus bubalis | reverse complement strand
AGTTTCTGTTCAGGCTAGCCGTTTCCCTCCGTTTCAAGTCTTTGTGCTAAGCTAACTGGCTGCATCAGTTTTCCATCAGAAGTCAGAAAACTAATTTCCCAAAATGTCTTAAACATAATCTCACGTGCAAAAAAAAACCTTAAAGCTTCGCCTCAAATTCCACGAAGTCGGAATTTTTGTTTTGGCAAAAATGAAAAAATGTGTCGACAAACGTTCATAATCTGTAATTATTATTATTATAATAACCTGATTTAATCTACATCACAAAGGATCCAGAAAAGACGAATGACAGCGACGCTTTGAGTTTGATTGACAGGCCGAGTTGAGATAAACAGGTTTGACCTTTTGAGGAGGAAACAGCTGATGATGAAACCGCCATAAAGCAACGGCCTTCTTTGTTGAATATGCAAATGAGGCATTATGTAATAATAACTTCTGGAGAATTTAGCAGAAATCTAAAGAAAGTCAAATAAAAGTTTTTTTCTCACGAGACCAAAACTGATCCGTGCAGGAAAAAAAAAAGTTGAAAGTTTAAAGAAGTACTTTCAATATTTTTTTTATTTTGGACTACAGGTTCTGAAATAAGAAGTAATTTAAGAAGTTCACTATTTTATGTATTTTTTTTTTTTTGATTTTTCTTTTTATAATAAAAATATCCGTGAGCTGCTCAACAGAAAGATGCTTGAAATGAATTTAAACAATAGAAGCAGTGAAGACACTCAGGTCCTGTCAGGGAAACGCTTCAGACGACACACACACACACACACACACACACACACACACACACACACACACACACACACACACACACACACACACACACACACACACACACACACACACACACACACACGACGCCCTGAAAGCAGCTCCCTCATTGAGGAACAAAGCTCTGAATTGTCGCTATTTACACGCTCACATTCTTCACCCGTGGCGGGCGGAGAGGGCGACACATTCACTGTTCGATGCCACAGTCTCTCTCTCTCTCTCTCTCTCTCTCACACACACACACACACACACACACACACTCACACCCGCCCGTCAGCTTCAGATCTCTAGTTTGATCTGTAAACTATTGAAGCCGCTAGATGAGATTGTGAAGAAGCAGGTCGCTGTGAACTCTGAACGTGGTCACATGACGAGAGAGAGGGCAATCATCCTCCTCCTCCTCCTCCTCCTCCTCCTCCTCCTCCTCCTCCTCCTCCTCCTCCTTCTCCTTCTCCTTCTCCTTCTTCTGCAGCTGAAGCTTTCAGCTAATTTTTCACATCCTGCATAAAGGTTTCCCAGCTGTGTCTGCAGAGGAATCGATCAGTCGGGCTGCGACGCATCAAACGCCTCCTGGAGGACGAATCAAACGCCTCCTGGAGGACGAATCAAACGCCTCCTGGAGGACGAATCAAACGTCTCCTGGAGGACGAATCAAACGTCTCCTGGAGGACGAATCAAGCGTCTCCTGGAGGACGAATCAAACGTCTCCTGGAGGACGAATCAAACGTCTCCTGGAGGACGAATCAAGCGTCTCCTGGAGAATGAATCAAACGTCTCCTGGTGGCCAAATCAAGCGCCTCCTGGAGGACAAACCCCGGCTCTGTAATGAGGATGAAATGTTTCCTTGAGCTATCTGAACCGTCCCCTCTCTGGAGGACTCGAGGTGGTCTTGGTGGGGGTAGGGAGGGGACGGGAGGATGGGGGTCAGATGTGGTCCTCGATGGGGAAGACCAGGCGCGTGCCCCGGCTCAGCAGATCCTGCTCGCGGGAGTCCAGCTCGCGCTCCAGCGCCTCCTCGGAGGTGCTGCCGCTCCTCTTGCCGTTGGCGCTCCATCCAGAGGCTCCGCCCACGTCCCCGCCGGCGGCGCCAGACGCGCCGTTGGACGTGATGGACGTGTCCCCGAACGTGAAGGTGAGGTCAGCGTCGTTGCGGAGGACTTCAGAGTCGTGGTCCCTCAGCTGGTCCTGGGAAAAAAAACACAAAACACAAAGTGGGACGTGAGGGGACACACAGAGTCTCATATAGGAGACAAGCGGGGACACACAGAGTCTCATACAGGAGACAGAGCGGGGACACACAGAGTCTCATATAGGAGACAGAGCGGGGACACACAGAGTCTCATATAGGAGACAAGCGGGGACACACAGAGTCTCATAGGAGACAAGCGGGGACACACAGAGTCTCATACAGGAGACAGAGCGGGGACACACAGTCTCATAGGAGACAAGCGGGGACACACAGAGTCTCATATAGGAGACAGAGCGGGGACACACAGTCTCATAGGACACAGGGGGGACATTAAGAGAGGAGGACACAGCAGCTACACCGTTGGAAAAGTCCCTTAAAAGCACACATTGCATGCTGGGTAAGTGAATAGCTGTGAAAATGCAGCATGAGGTCTCAGTCTCTAATTGACTGGCTGATCGATCAATAGAGTCCTCGTGTCCCCCGGGGGGAGGACAGGACGAGTTAACGCCGGGTCATCGGGATTACTCTCATGAGAGGATCAACACGACTAAAAACCAGAGATTACATAACACGTCTCTCCAGCAATTATCCTGGAGGGGAATAAAAGATAAGTAATCCACCAGGCCTGTTTTTTGGTCATTAAAAGGATATTTACTTATATTGAATAAAAAATATTGACCCAAATGTTAAATAAACTGATTTAGATTTATATCAAAATGTCGTCATCGCCGGTTCCCTCCAACAGCCAATCAGAATCCTCCATTTTATTCTGATTTAATTCATCAAGATAATCAAGATCAGAAAGCTGATTGGCTTTCAGACCACGTTTTGTAGAAAATCCTATTTTTCTGTGTAATTGTAAAACTTAACGCTTGATTGTTGGCTATTAAGTCTCAGGTTTAACCTAAAAACATATCTTATTAATATTAACAATAAAGCTTATTTATATGACAGTGTTAAAGCATAAAAGAACAAAGTTGTTTAAAAACATAAATAATTGAAAGCAATGCATGTGCTTTTAAAGATCCAGTAGGAACCTAAGCAAGACCATTTAGGCACTGGGATGAAAACAAAAAGATCCTGTAAGAGTCATAATTATGACCGACAGGATCTTAATGTTTTCATCCCAGTGGCGGTAATGGGCTTCCATACACCCAATGACTTGACGTTGGTTTACTGATGCTTCTTGTCAACTCTTATATTTACAGTTCCTGCTATTTTGTACCCTTTTGTTACATAAAGTTAATAAATACGTGTAAAATGAACGTCACCGTCTCTTCATATTCACCAACATGAATCTTATAACTTTACGACTGTATAAAAGTAACTGTTATAAACATATCGTTGGTTTTTCATGGTGCGTCACTTTAAAATGTTTCCGCCGCAATGAATTGTGGGTCGGCATTATCTTCTTTTCCTTTGGTTAAAGGAAGGCCCAGTGTTTCCTTTGCTAAAGGAGCTAAGAAAGGAAGCATTGAAGGGCCATTCCTTCACTTTTAGAGGATTCAAACTGCTCTTAGAAACTTCAGGGTTGTTTCTCTCAGTGAGGAAACTTCTGAAGTAGAAAAAAAAAAAAGACTTTGAAATGTGGAATCTAGCCAACCTGATCCGCCTGTTCCTTTATAGCACACAATTAAAGGTTTAAAGTTAGTCTTCAAAGCAATGCAGCCTGAAAACTACTTTCTACAACCACGTTTCAAATGTTCTACGATTTGAGGTTAACCTTCGTGGAACATTTGAGCCCTTCCCCATTTCATAGCGTCCATAACCGAAGAGGAAGCAGGCAAAGAAGCTTTGTTTAATCCCGTCTCTCCCCGACTGGACGCCATAAAACCAGCAGCAGACCAACAACACTCACGGATAAAAGGCTTAAAACTCTGTGAACGTCAAGTTAAAATCACCCATGTCACTACTTTGTGGTAACAAAACAAAAGAAGCAATTTATAGTTTATAACCGACAGTGAATCCACGTGAAAGTGTGACCGGGTGTCTGTTTCTGTGAGTAAAACATCAGAACACTGATCAGCACAGAGCTGAAAAGAGTCTTTTGTGTCCTCTGAGTGCAGAAAGGCTGCTGCGCTGTCTCTCTCTCTGAAGGCCTCGGTGTTTTGTGTTCGCTGGCAGGAACTGAGAACACGCTGACGGTATTTCTGTTTCTCCTGAGAGAGAAAAGAACCTTCAGTATTCACAGAAAGCCTTCTTGAGGCCATCGGGGGGCTTTCTGGACACGGAGAAGGAAAACTACCTCATGCATGACGTCACACCTCCGGTGAAGCCAAAGCTTCATGTGTTAAAGCTGCATTCTCTCTCCTGACCACCAGGGGGAGACTCCTCTGGTTGTATAGAAGTATATGCTTCATGTGATAAAGCTGCATTCTCTCTCCTGACCACCAGGGACCTACTCCTCTGGTTGTATAGAAGTCTATGCTTCATGTGATAAAGCTGCATTCTCTCTCCTGACCACCAGGGGGCGACTCCTCTGGTTGTATAGAAGTACATGCTTCATGTGATAAAGCTGCATTCTCCCTCCTGACCACCAGGGGGAGACTCCTCTGGTTGTATAGAAGTCTATGCTTCATGTGTTAAAGCTGCATTCTCTCTCCTGACCACCAGGGGGCGACTCCTCTGGTTGTATAGAAGTCTATGCTTCATGTGATGAAGCTGCATTCTCTCTCCTGACCACCAGGGGGCGACTCCTCTGGTTGTATAGAAGTACATGCTTCATGTGATAAAGCTGCATTCTCCCTCCTGACCACCAGGGGGCGACTCCTCTGGTTGTATAGAAGTACATGCTTCATGTGATAAATCTGCATTCTCCCTCCTGACCACCAGGGGGAGACTCCTCTGGTTGTATAGAAGTACATGCTTCATGTGATAAAGCTGCATTCTCCCTCCTGACCACCAGGGGGAGACTCCTCTGGTTGTATAGAAGTATATGCTTCATGTGTTAAAGCTGCATTCTCCCTCCTGACCACCAGGGGGCGACTCCTCTGGTTGTATAGAAGTACATGCTTCATGTGTTAAAGCTGCATTCTCCCTCCTGACCACCAGGGGGCGACTCCTCTGGTTGTATAGAAGTCTATGCTTCATGTGTTAAAGCTGCATTCTCCCTCCTGACCACCAGGGGGCGACTCCTCTGGTTGTATAGAAGTACATGCTTCATGTGATAAAGCTGCATTCTCCCTCCTGACCACCAGGGGGAGACTCCTCTGGTTGTATAGAAGTTTAACTTTCTGTGTTAAAGCTGCATTCTCCCCCCTGGCCACCAGGGGCGACTTTTCTGGTTGTATAGAAGTATAGGGCCGGCTCAGAAACAGGAAGTGACCTCACCTCGTAGGCCTGCCGGCTGGTCAGGCAGCTGGCCAGCGGGCCGCAGCAGGCCGGCAGCGTGGAGGTGAGCGGCGGGCCGCTGTGAGTCAGGATGGGCTTCAGGTAACTGAGCGTCGGTTCAGGAAAAGGAGCTGGACGGTTAACATCAGTCAGGCTTCAAACATCTACATTTACTCATGAGCTCATCAACAGGAACCTTCTGGGTTCCACAGGAACCCAGAACCCGAAAGTCACTCGCTTCGTCTTTGTAGCTCGTTTATCAGAAGGTTTTTGGTTTGATGAATAAAAACAAACGTCAAGCAGGCGTGTTGCGTAATGTGACCTGAAGAACACATTTGTTCACGGGTAGAATCGTATTCAATGAGGTTCAGGAAGATGAGGAGGAGGAAGACGAGGAGGAGGAAGAAGACGAAACAACAACCTCGCCTGAGTCATGTTCCTATTCTTAGATTTAGATTATTTCTGTCTTTGTTATACAATTTAATTATTTACTTATTTATTTTTAAACATTTCCCTTTAAAAAGACAAATAGAATGAATGACTTTTTTTTTGTATCTATTTTATATCGGAATGCACATGAATATAATTTTGTAATTCCTTTACATAAATGAAAATATGACGTGTCGGCTCAATCAGAATATTTGAAATAATAAAAGTGTCATGATGGAGGAGGATCTTCAACAACCTGGCAACCCAAACGCTGCTCTCGGCTTATATCTTTGTTTTGTTTGTTTCTCTCTTGATGTTGAGGGTTATTGTATAATTATGACCTCTTGACTTCACATTTAGTAGTTTTCATAATCTGGATTTTATTAAGTTTTGTGTGCAAATAAAAGAAGAAAAACACATTCACCACGACTAATGAATCTATTTCTAGGCTCTTAGTATAAAGTGGGACCGTAGCATCTGATTAGACAGTTTGCAGAAACCAATTCCAGCAGAGATACTGCAAAAACTAATTAAAACAGAACGTCAGTCATTTCCCACGAGAAGTTCTCCTCCCGCAGAAAGAAGCAATAAAAACATTTCAAATGGTGAATTATGTTTTAATAACGCGGAGGACGTCTGCCAGAGGATATATCTGGAGCTTAAGGCATCGTGGGATTCTGTGAGCAGCTGAGGGTAAAGTCCTTTTGGTGGCGCTCGGCTGCAAAGCGTGCTCATGTTTGTAATTAGTCAGGCTGCATTGCATTCTGGGAATAAACCCACGAATACCCAGTTAAAGTGATCGGGTCCCCAGTAACTTTGGGGAGAGAACATGAATTTGAACAGAAATGTGTGATAACCTCCGAGAGGAATCCACCCTGAAATTAAATATTAATAATTCACCTGTCGACCAAGCGAGACAAAACAACTGGATATAACCAGGCTGCATTCTCTCTACTGACCACCAGGGGGAGACTCCTCTGGTTGTATAGAAGTCTATGCTTCATGTGTTAAAGCTGCATTCTCTCTCCTGACCACCAGGGGGCGACTCCTTTGGTTGTATAGAAGTCTATGCTTCATGTGATAAAGCTGCATTCTCTCTAGTGACCACCAGGGGGAGACTCCTCTGGTTGTATAGAAGTCTATACTTCATGTGTTAAAGCTGCATTCTCTCTCCTGACTACCAGGGGGAGACTCCTCTGGTTGTATAGAAGTCTATGCTTCATGTGTTAAAGCTGCATTCTCTCTCCTGACCACCAGGGGGCGACTCCTTTGGTTGTATAGAAGTCTATGCTTCATGTGATAAAGCTGCATTCTCTCTAGTGACCACCAGGGGGAGATTCCTCTGGTTGTATAGAAGTCTATGCTTCATGTGTTAAAGCTGCATTCTCTCTCCTGACCACCAGGGGGCGACTCCTCTGGTTGTATAGAAGTCTAGGAAGAGTACAAATAAGCTTTTACTTGGTCCTGAACTAGTCTCATGTAATCATGGTCCTCTATAGACCTCAGTCTAGTCCGGGAGAACCAGGACCAGGACTGAGGGTCAGACTGTCAGACCTGCTGCAGTAAAATAAGGTTTTCTAAAGGGACCCTGGTGCTCAGAGACACTACCTCTTTAGTCCACAGGGGGCGCCAGAACCAACAGGAAATGAAAGTTCCTCATCGTAGCTTTTTTCATTTAATGTCCGTTTTGTCCCTAAAATAATAAATAAAATGCACAACACTAAACCCTGACAGACCCTGAGCCTCAGGGTGCTGCGTTCAGGGTTTATTTAGCCCCTGAGGCGTCCAGAGCAGAAGGATACTTGTGATCGAAGGTGTACCAGAGTCTGAAGAGCCAGGCGCTCTCCTGCTTGGTCTTGCTCAGTCCTTCGGCCTGCGAGCCCTCCTGCAGGAACACAACACAGCGTCAGTCTGCAGCCGGTGAACAGCTCCCCCTCCATGTGGGTCGAGCTCCGGGTCTCGTGTTAAAACGTCTTCATCTCAGAACCGGGTTCCATCGGACCGACTGGTTCTGTCTTCAGTTCACACTGCAGAAGTACTGACTCTTTAACAAGGTCACCACTTCCTGTCTTCACTGAAACCGGACGCTTTAAAGCTCGTCACCAAGGTTTTAGTGAAGATGCAGGTTTGTGAAGTCGTGAGCATTCGATTAAATTTATATAGTTTTACTGTTTAACGCCTCTAATTACTTAAAATCACTTGATCAGTCTAGATGGAGCAGCATTTATACATACAGGGTAAGCAAAACAATATAACAAATGCACAATATATACAACAAATAGAACCAAAACAGAACAGCAGTGCAAAGGTGAAGCCACACAAACAAACAACAGTGTTATAGTGGAGTGATTAACCCATAATCATAAATAAAGAGTCATGAAGAGCCCTCACCCCCTGCAGGACCTGGAAGCTGTCTCCACAGGGCTGCTGGTCTTGGTCTGGATCCACGCCGACCCTGAAACACAGAAAACTAAATGTCAAACCCCTGAAGCCCCTGAAGTCGTATCTGTGAGACGAGTCAGCAGTTTCCTCCTCGTGACTTCGGTGACCTTGATGCTGTGGCGACCGCATGCAGGTTGTTCTCTGTGGCTCGGATCAGAAGCTGCTTTGAAACCACGCAGGAAATCACTCAACCTTACAGTGGCGGAAAATTACTGCAAATGAGCATGTAATCCACCGCAGAGCGTATCCGTGTAAAACCGTGTGATTCAGTGTAGAACAATGTAACAGTGTAAAACTGTAATGCAGTGTATTAAACAGTGTAAAACAGTGTGATTCAGTGTAAAACAATGTAACAGTGTAAAACTGTAATACTGTGTATAAAACAGTGTAAAACTGTGTATAACGGTGTATAACTGTATAAGACTGTGTAAAAAACAGTGTAGGCTGTAAAGACGAGAGAGAGCAAACAAACAGATAATTCTCGTGACGCAGAACACAAAACCGTTTTGTAGAGAACAAGCTAAGTTTTCACCGCTGGAGGAATTCACCCCGAGGTGACCTCTGACCCCGAGACAGAGAGACATTCAGCGTGCAAGAGCTGAAGGAAATGTCATGTGATTTAACCCTTTCATGTCCCAATTATGGCAAAAAAAGAGTTCTTATTCCTTAAAAAGAAAAGAAACCACTGTGAGCTTTCAACTAAAGAAATGTATTCACCAAACCAGGAAATGACGTGTGGAAACTATAAATATATATTCTGGCAAACTAGTGTTTTTTTTACACATCTTAATAATGTTCAATGCTCCAGAGTCCTCAGACTCTACCTCCCTGTTCAACTTTATATTCTTTCTAAAATATAACAAAAAACATTGTCAAGTGTTTTCAAGAACAACAAAGTCGCAAATTAAAAAAAACTACGTGGCGGTGACCAAAAAACAATATGACAAGATGTTGACAGGCAACAAACCAAGATGGCGACAGCCAACAAACCAAGATGGCGACAGCCAACAAACCAAGATGGCGACGGCCAACAAACCAAGATTGCGACAGCCAACAAACCAAGATGGCGACAGCCAACAAACCAAGATGGCGACAGCCAACAAACCAAGATGGCGACAGCCAACAAACCAAGGTGCGACGGCCAACAAACCAAGATGCGACGGCCAACAAACCAAGATGGTGACAGCCAACAAACCAAGATGGCGACAGCCAACAAACCAAGGTGCGACGGCCAACAAAGCAAGGTGCGACAGCCAATAAAAACATGACAGCAATGAGAAACAAACCAAGATGGAGACGGCCAACAAACCAAGATGGCGACGGCCAATAAAAACATGACAGCAATGACCAACAAACCAAGATGGTGACAGCCAACAAACCAAGATGGCGACAGCCAACAAACCGAGGTGCGACGGCCAACAAACCAAGATGGCGACAGCCAACAAACCAAGATGGCGACGGCCAACAAACCAAGATGGCGACGGCCAACAAACCAAGATGGTGACGCCCAATAAAAACATGACAGCAATGACCAACAAACCAAGATGGCGACAGCCAACAAACCAAGATGGTGACAGCCAACAAACCAAGGTGCGACGGCCAACAAACCAAGATGCGACGGCCAACAAACCAAGATGCGACGGCCAACAAACCAAGATGGTGACGGCCAACAAACCAAGGTGTGACAGCCAACAAACCAAGATGGTGACGGCCAACAAACCAAGATGGTGCGACAGCCAACAAACCAAGATGGTGACGGCCAACAAACCAAGATGGCGACAGCCAACAAACCAAGGTGGCGACAGCCAACAAACCGAGGTGCGACGGCCAACAAACCAAGATGGCGACAGCCAACAAACCAAGATGGTGACGGCCAACAAACCAAGATGGCGACGCCCAATAAAAACATGACAGCAATGACCAACAAACCAAGATGGCAACAGCCAACACACCAAGATGCGTCGGCCAACAAACCAAGATGGCGACAGCCAACAAACCAAGATGGCGACAGCCAACAAACCAAGGTGCGACAGCCAACAAACCAAGATGGCGACAGCCAACAAACCAAGATGCGATGGCCAACAAACCAAGATGGCGACAGCCAACAAACCAAGATGCGACGGCCAACAAACCAAGATGGCGACAGCCAACAAACCAAGATGGCGACAGCCAACAAACCAAGATGGTGACAGCCAACAAACCAAGATGGCGACAGCCAACAAACCAAGATGGTGACAGCCAACAAACCAAGATGGCGACAGCCAACAAACCAAGATGGCGACAGCCAACAAACCAAGGTGCGACGGCTTCAAAACTGAAGTCGACAAACAAATGGGTGACGTCATGAAGATCTACGGGGGCTACGTACCGGCCTCGTTCTAGGGCCTCTTCGCTGTTTCCATTCTTTGTGCTAAGCTAAGCTAACCATCTGTCTACAAGTCTTTTATAGTGACACATGTATTCAGACATAATTCCCCCCCCATGGTGTGTCTTACTAACAGAGGAGGATTAAACTTAACACAAGCAGATTTTAAAAAGGGGGACTTGTGATTCACATAATCTGTGCAGCAGTGGAGGCTAATCCCCGCAGCCCAGAGGCCGAGCGCGAGGCCCTCATGGTCACGGCCGCCGCTGTACAGGAGGACTCAAGGTTATCTTTAGACTTCTCCGTGACGAGGACCGACTTCTTCTGTACATGTTCACGTGCACACTTCTACGTAACGGAGTCCCACTGACTCACTAACCTTTAATCCTAATCCTGAACACACTCCCTCCTCTCCTTTAACCAGCCAATATTCCTCACAAGCACATTTCGTTCGCAGCGTTTCGGGCCTCTAGTGCAGCCGCTTTCTTTCCCAACTTCCTCTTTGTTTTAACAACAGAGTGGGATTTAGTTCTTTGCACAGCGGTGAGAAAAGAAACAGTCGGCAACCACGCCAGGAGGCCGGCTCGAGTGTTCACGTCACCCAGAGAAAATAAAGCAACTGCTCAACAGCTGCGCCTCCGAGCCGAGCTGGAAACATATCAAATCTATTTGGTTTCCTTTGACACAACCATCCAACTTAGAAGACCAAGAGTCATGTTCTTAAAGGGATCCTTCAGAAAAATAATCAATATCAGTTTGATGAACGGTATATTTAGATTTTTTCTGCTGCTTTACCTTTCTGTCAGACAGAACAGGCCGTCGCCATCTTGGATTCTGGCCGTCGTTGTGTTTGTTAATGTGTGAACCAGAACTAACCCTTAAAAATACCAAAGTCCCACATAAAACTAATCCAACAAGGCGGCGGTCGACCTGAGGGTTAAATCAGTGTTTAGTGAATGGAGTGTGGAGTGTTCAGAGATAACAGCTTCAGGTCAGAAAGGTGAAGAGCTGAAGATGTTCTAAATATAGCGTTAAACTGATGGAGGTTCTTCTAGGAGTAAAATACGTCACACAGAACATCACTCAGGAGAACTCTAAACACCGGTACTGTCCCTTTAAGAGAATCAACGTCTCCCGTGGCCTTTCCTTCATGGGGTCGATGCCCAATGTTCCCCTTCAGACAAACAGAAGTAAACCGTGAAAACAAAGATATCATCTGAAGCCTTTCCCAACACCGGTTACACCAGTTCAAAGTCAAGTGCTCCCAGTTTCCGTGCTGGAGCCGCTCTTCCTGCATCACACACACACACACACACACACACACACACACACACACACACACACACACACACACACGGACACACACGGACACACACACACAAGGACACACACACACACGGACACACGGACACACACACACACACACACACACACACACACACACACACTTCATTCAGCTTCTCTTTGTCTGTGTGCAGAAATATCTGCATCACACACAGATGGGGATTATCTGTTCATCAGAATTAAAAGTTGTTTTAGTCACGAACATTATAAAGTGTTCTAGTTTGAGAATGAAATAGCTGATCCTGCATGAAGATGTTTTTGCCTTCAAGGGAGAAGATTTATATATTTATGGAAGTAAATGTATGCACACATACATACAGAGAGTTACACTATAATTATATCCGTCTGCCGAGTGCCACATGGTGGTCTGGCAGTGCTCCAATAATAAAAACCTCCAGCTGACACACACACACACACACACACACACACACACACACACACACAGTGTCCTCAGGACGCCTCTGCAGGCGGCCACACATCACCAGCACATAATCCGCTTCATCGGGACAAATGGAGGCTCCCCCAGTGCATTATGGTCCGGCAACACAACGCTCCCCCTCCGGCTCGGTGGGGATCCCCTCAGCGCAGCGTGTTCAAGTCATATGAAAATTAATTTATTCAAAACAGGATTTTATTTTTGTGCCTTGAAAGTGAATAAGATGCCAAATAGATCGTTGGAGGCCGGGACACATTTGATTCCTCACTAAGAGCCTGAATCTGCTTTTCTTTTCCTCAAATACACATAAAAATATTAAAAACAATAATAAGTCATTAGATTTGAAGTGTTGACAAACTAAAGCCGGTTCATGCCGACTGAAGAGTTGTTGCTTATTACACTTTAATGCTTTTACATTCCTCATTTCTATAATTCTATGGAATTTTCTTTCATTTTTTTAAGTGTTTAAATTCAACAATGAATGTAAAAAATGTAAAATGTGTAATTAGCAACACCTTTTCAGTCAAATAAAACATAGCTATGTGTTATAATAAAAAGTCCCTCACGACAAATATTACACATTTATTGATCATCTTATTTTCCTTTTAATCTGGAAGGCGTGTTGAACTTTCCTTTTCAAAACGATTCCACTAATTCACTTTGAATCTGTTTCTGTGAATTTAGTTCAGACGACTCACTGATCCATTAGAAAGACGAGTTATGGGCCTTTAAATGTGATCCACTTCGTGGGTAAAATACGATAAAGTGTGTTTATTAACTGGCTTCATGTGCAGACATCTTTTAAAAGCTGTTGGTGGAAGAACTTAAAGATCTCTGGCGCCACCTCCTGGACAACACGGCTCACTGAGGAGCAACCGAACGGCTCGTTTGGGTTCTAATGATGAAATGCTGCTTCCTCTTTTACGTGTTATTGCCGTTAAGACTTACTTACTAAAGGTGTGGACACCCTGCTCTAAAGCTTCCCAGCCTCTGACCTTTGACCCTCACCTCAGAACAACTCTTGGTTCTTGGAGAGATGTTCATGTTCCGTGAAACCAACACGTCTGGCTTTTCATGAGGTAAATCAGATCATTCTGATCATGCGTTCTGAGGACTGTTGTCATGTTCTAGAGGGAAGTCTACGTCACCGGATGTGCAGCCATGACAGCATGGGCGTCGTCCCGCCGCCGAACACCCAGACGGTGAAGAAGACGATGAGCAGCGTGGTGGTGAACATCATCTGCCGGGCGTACGTGGCCGTGTCCCGGATGGCCAGGGCGAACGCCATCGCCCCGCGCAGACCTGAGGAGGAAGAGCTCATCATCGTCATCATCATCATCATCGTCAGAGCTGCAGTGGTCCGTGGCGGCAGGAGGAACGGACCTGCAAACATCATCATGTGCTGGAAGTTCCCTTTGATCTTGTGCCGCCGGCCGAGGTTGAGCAGGAAGGACAGCGGGTAGATGTTGAAGGCTCTGCCGATGAAGATGGAGGTCTGGAGGAGGTCAAGGACCGGACCGGGACTACTGGGAACGGGCCCACGGGCTACTGGGAACGGGCCCACGGGCTACTGGGAACGGGCCCACAGGCTACTGGGAACGGGCCAACAGGCTACTGGGAACGGGCCAACAGGCTACTGGGAACGGGCCCACGGGCTACTGGGAACGGGCCAACAGGCTACTGGGAACGGGCCCACAGGCTACTGGGAACGGGCCAACAGGCTACTGGGAACGGGCCCACAGGCTACTGGGAACGGGCCAACAGGCTACTGGGAACGGGCCCACAGGCTACTGGGAACGGGCCAACAGGCTACTGGGAACGGGCCAACAGGCTACTGGGAACGGGCCCACAGGCTACTGGGAACGGGCCAACAGGCTACTGGGAACGGGCCAACAGGCTACTACTGCATCATGCAAATTGACAAACAGAAACAAAACTACAGAAAAAGATTCAAATAAAATAGAAAACACACAACACATTTACATAAAGAACAAAACAACTACAAAAAAGCAAAACAAGCACTACAAAGAGACATAAAACAACTACAAAGAGACACCAAGCAGCTACAAAACTACAAAGAGACATAAAACAACTACAAAGAGACACTAAAGATCCACATGAAGAACAAAACCACCGAGCAGAGACACAAAGAGGCTGAACAGCCATGAAGTAAAAAGTTTTTGCCCCAAAAGGATACAAAAGCCCCGACGATGAAGATGGGGCTGAAGACGTGGTTCTGGAAGGTGAAGAGCGCCAAACCCATGTAGGAGAAGATGAAGTTCTCAGCCAGGAAGTGCAGCACCTCGAACAGCTGGAGGGAATAGGGATGTAATATATAATCATGGATTCATGTAGAAACAGCTGCAGGGAATATAGATGTAATATATAATCATGGATTCATGTAGAAACAGCTGCAGGGAATATAGATGTAATATATAATCATGGATTCATGTAGAAACAGCTGGGAGAAGCAGTACAATGTTCAGGTGCAGAGGAGGGAATTCACTGAATGTTTCCCACAATGCACTGCTTTAAAATAATTATAAATAATAAACGGAAAGAAGGATCGTCACCAACTGACAGATTTCACCATGAAACTTCACCACTTCATCACATAACGTACATAAAGAGGAGTTATTGTATTAAAAGTGTTATGACATGTTGTGTTTAAGTGATGTGGTTAATGGTAACTTTTGGTGAATTTGGGAGAAATCTACCGACAAAGTAGTAAAATAAATGCTTTCTTTCCTCCAGAATGAAAGAAGACGAGTTATGGAGGAAAAATATACAAAAATCTATACATGAAAAATAAAGTTTTTCCTGTAAAAACAAAGTGCTTCTTCCTAAAGTAACAGAAGACGAGTTATGGAACCGGTTCTAACAACGCTCAAAGACTCTCGTCATGCTGAACATGTGCAGCTTTCTTTGAGTGCCGACAGTCTGCTGGAATACTGGGAACCGGGTCCCTGAATGCACCACGCTGCTCGTCGCCTACGAGCTAATCTGCATCCTGAACCCGTCTGGGAGGGACGGCCTCGAAAACCCCGATTAAGGTCACAGCCGGCCGAGCTGAGCCATCTGGCAGCGAGGGGGTCAATGCAACGGGGGACAGGAAGTGGTCTGGGGAACAGGAAGTGGGTCTGGGGAACAGGAAGTGGCCTGGGGAACAGGAAGTGGCCTGGGGACCGGAAGTGGCGCTGGGGAACAGGAAGTGGCGCTGGGGAACAGGAAGTGGCGCTGGGGAACAGGAAGTGGCCTGGGAACAGGAAGTGGCGCTGGGGAACAGGAAGCGGCCTGGGGAACAGGAAGCGGCCTGGGGAACAGGAAGTGGCGCTGGGGAACAGGAAGTGGCGCTGGGGAACAGGAAGTGGCGCTGGGGAACAGGAAGTGGCCTGGGAACAGGAAGCGGCCTGGGGAACAGGAAGTGGCGCTGGGGAACAGGAAGTGGGGCTGGGGAACAGGAAGTGGCGCTGGGGAACAGGAAGTGGGTCTGGGGAACAGGAAGTGGCCTGGGGAACAGGAAGTGGCCTGGGGACCGGAAGTGGCGCTGGGGAACAGGAAGTGGCGCTGGGGAACAGGAAGTGGCGCTGGGGAACAGGAAGTGGCCTGGGAACAGGAAGTGGCGCTGGGGAACAGGAAGCGGCCTGGGGAACAGGAAGCGGCCTGGGGAACAGGAAGTGGCGCTGGGGAACAGGAAGTGGCGCTGGGGAACAGGAAGTGGCGCTGGGGAACAGGAAGTGGCCTGGGAACAGGAAGCGGCCTGGGGAACAGGAAGTGGCGCTGGGGAACAGGAAGTGGCGCTGGGGAACAGGAAGTGGCGCTGGGGAACAGGAAGTGGGTCTGGGGAACAGGAAGTGGCCTGGGGAACAGGAAGTGGCCTGGGGACCGGAAGTGGCGCTGGGGAACAGGAAGTGGCGCTGGGGAACAGGAAGTGGCGCTGGGGAACAGGAAGTGGCCTGGGAACAGGAAGTGGCGCTGGGGAACAGGAAGCGGCCTGGGGAACAGGAAGCGGCCTGGGGAACAGGAAGTGGCGCTGGGGAACAGGAAGTGGCGCTGGGGAACAGGAAGTGGCGCTGGGGAACAGGAAGTGGCCTGGGAACAGGAAGCGGCCTGGGGAACAGGAAGTGGCGCTGGGGAACAGGAAGTGGCGCTGGGGAACAGGAAGTGGCGCTGGGGAACAGGAAGTGGGTCTGGGGAACAGGAAGTGGCCTGGGGAACAGGAAGTGGCCTGGGGACCGGAAGTGGCGCTGGGGAACAGGAAGTGGCGCTGGGGAACAGGAAGTGGCGCTGGGGAACAGGAAGTGGCCTGGGAACAGGAAGTGGCGCTGGGGAACAGGAAGCGGCCTGGGGAACAGGAAGCGGCCTGGGGAACAGGAAGTGGCGCTGGGGAACAGGAAGTGGCGCTGGGGAACAGGAAGTGGCGCTGGGGAACAGGAAGTGGCCTGGGAACAGGAAGCGGCCTGGGGAACAGGAAGTGGCGCTGGGGAACAGGAAGTGGCGCTGGGGAACAGGAAGTGGCGCTGGGGAACAGGAAGTGGGTCTGGGGAACAGGAAGTGGCCTGGGGAACAGGAAGTGGCCTGGGGACCGGAAGTGGCGCTGGGGAACAGGAAGTGGCGCTGGGGAACAGGAAGTGGCGCTGGGGAACAGGAAGTGGCCTGGGAACAGGAAGTGGCGCTGGGGAACAGGAAGCGGCCTGGGGAACAGGAAGCGGCCTGGGGAACAGGAAGTGGCGCTGGGGAACAGGAAGTGGCGCTGGGGAACAGGAAGTGGCGCTGGGGAACAGGAAGTGGCCTGGGAACAGGAAGCGGCCTGGGGAACAGGAAGTGGCGCTGGGGAACAGGAAGTGGCGCTGGGGAACAGGAAGTGGCGCTGGGGAACAGGAAGTGGGTCTGGGGAACAGGAAGTGGCCTGGGGAACAGGAAGTGGCCTGGGGACCGGAAGTGGCCTGGGGACCGGAAGTGGCGCTGGGGAACAGGAAGTGGCGCTGGGGAACAGGAAGTGGCCTGGGAACAGGAAGTGGCGCTGGGGAACAGGAAGCGGCCTGGGGAACAGGAAGCGGCCTGGGGAACAGGAAGTGGCGCTGGGGAACAGGAAGTGGCGCTGGGGAACAGGAAGTGGCGCTGGGGAACAGGAAGTGGCCTGGGAACAGGAAGCGGCCTGGGGAACAGGAAGTGGCGCTGGGGAACAGGAAGTGGCGCTGGGGAACAGGAAGTGGCGCTGGGGAACAGGAAGTGGCGCTGGTACCTGCTTGGTGCGCGTGTTGGACTCGGCAGACAGGTTGTTGTAGGTGTAGTGAGCCTGCGTGATGCCACAGAACAGCACGGCCACGACGCCTGTAACCACAAACACCGGGGGTTAGATTCCCTGTTCACTTCCCGTCCTGCACGTCTGCTGCATAATCTGTGTTCAAGTCCCCGTCACGGTTCAGTTCACAGCTTGGAATCAAAAGACTAGAGATACAAATACACTTCCATCAAATCTAATTATGAGCGTCAACTTTATCTGGAAAAACATTCAGAAATATTCAACAAGTGAGCGTCATTTGGAAATGTGTGTCATAAAATATGGGAACATTTAACGGGAAGGAAAGTCCAATAAAAGATGCAAATGAGTTGCATTGTGGGAAATGTATTCTCTATATAAGATGAATAAAAGCCATGTTGCTCACGGTGAAAATGTCAGAAAATGTGGAAAAATGTCTATAAAATGTATGCATGAATTACTCAAAAAATATGTGAAAAATTTTAAAAAGATTCGCTAATTTGTTTTGTCTGAAAATCTGAAAAAGTGTCTGTAGAATGCCAGACAAATAATTGAATATTATTTCCGAACAATGTGTAAATATATGGGAACATATATTTTCAGAAGACTGTCTGAAATGTATGTAAAAAAGAAAATAACCCAAAACATCTGAAAAAAAAGGTCCAGAGATAAATGTGAAAACATTTCCAAGAATATGTGAAAATGCCTGAATACTCTCAGCATCCTGTGTCTGGTGCCTACTTCCCCACCTCTTCCTCCACTTCCCCATATTTCCTCCCCACTTCGTCCTCACTGCCTCACTTCCTGCCCAGCGGCGCTCACCTGTGAACCCGCAGGCCTCGGCCAGCAGGAAGGTGCTCCAGGACATGAGGAAGAAGAGCGCCGTCTCCAGCAGCGGGAAGCAGTGCAGCTTGGTGAACTTGGTGACGTGGAGACGAGTTAAAGATCAACACTCACGACCTTCACGACCTTCACGACCTTCACCCACACCTCAGAATAAACATAACTCTGCAGTCTGCGTTTGAAGGATATGAGCGCGGTGACCACGCCGGTGGCGGCTCCCATCACGAAGGAGCCGCTGAAGATCCCGAGGAAGACGCCCACCGACTTGAAGAAAGCCGCGGCGTCGAACCTCTGAGTGTTGGCGCCGCTGGGCTGGTACGCCACGATGGAGCTGCACCGGAACGCAGGTAAGGTCCGAAATTAACCAGTTATGTTTGAAATGGATTCACCTTGTGGTCTCACTGGGCTCTTCTTGGAACATCATTATCGTAGCCATGATTTTAACTTGTTTACATAAAATGAAAGTGTAAAAAAAAGTTCAGTTCAAAAGCTCCAGATTTAAAGTCTGATATAAAGAAGTGTATGATGTTATGTTTTAATGGTAAACTTTATGTTTTAATGGGAAACTTTATGCTTTAATGGGTTACAATGGACATGGTTGTCCTTCAGGGTCTGAAGGTCTGTATTTGGGCTAAACAGCTAATTATAGACTTATTATTAATTAAGTAAGAACCTTTAAAAACAGAGTTTACAAAGTGCTTTGAAAGCAGATTTTGCATTATTATTAATTAATAAAAAATTATTTCGTCAAATTAAATAATATCAATTATAAAACAAAGCAGTAAAGTGACGTCTGTTAAAACCAGCATATCTGTTGTCTAGGAGCTGAAGATCAACTTTCAAAATACAAATAAAGAATTATGCCAGAAGCATTAAACAGACAAAATTATGGACATATTTAAAATATAAAAATGTCTCTTGCAGTCAGCCGGTGATTAGTAACGTGTCCAGCAGAGGGAGGCAGAGGGCTGTCTGTCTGTTAGCTGTCTGTTAGCTGTCTGTCTGTCTGTTAGCTAGCTGTCTGTTAGCTGTCTGTTAGCTAGCTAGCTGTCTGTTAGCTGTCTGTCTGTTAGCTGTCTGTCTGTTAGCTGTCTGTCTGTCTGTCTGTTAGCTGTCTGTATGTCTGTTAGCTAGCTGTCTGTCTGTCTGTTAGCTGTCTGTTAGCTAGCTGTCTGTTAGCTAGCTGTCTGTCTCTCTGTCTGTCTGTTAGCTGTCTCTCGGTCACAGCCCAGAGGCTCGTCTTGCTAACGTAGGTTAGAACTCACGAGGAGAGCACGATGGCCACCGCGTCGTTCATCACGCTCTCTCCGAACAGCAGCGCGTACAGATCCCCGTCCGCGTGCAGCTCGTTGAAGATGGCGAGCACCGTCACTGCACATGTTAGAGACATTTAAAACATTAAAACATTAGTTCAGCGGGCCTTTCGCAGCGGGTTGCAGCGTGTTGCAGCGCGTTGCAGCGCGTTGCAGCGTGTTGCAGTGCGTTGCAGCGCGTTGCAGTGCGTTGCAGCGTGTTGCAGCGTGTTGCAGCCGGTTGCAGCGGGTTGCAGCCGGTTGCAGCGGGTTGCAGCGCGTTGCGGCCGGTTGCGGTGGGTTGCGGCCGGTTGCAGTGCGTTGCAGCGGGTTGCAGCGGGTTGCAGCCGGTTGCAGCGCGTTGCAGCCGGTTGCAGCGCGTTGCGGCCGGTTGCAGCGGGTTGCAGCGGGTTGCAGCGGCGGGTTGCGTACCCGGGTCCGTGGCCGAGAGGATGGCGCCAAAGAAGAGGCAGTCGGTGTAGTAGAACTTATCGGTCAGCTGTCCGACCGCCTGCATGAGCTTCACCACTCCGTACATCAGGTTCCTGCAGACAGACAGGTGAGACAGACAGGTAGACTGATCACTAAAGGCATTAAAGGGTCGGTCCTCTTCTAAACAAACATTTATTTTGTACGTTATTGTTCAGATTATTATTTCGTCCTGACGGAAATCAATGAATGTCTACCTACATACCTAACGTTCTACCTACCTGTCTGTCTGTCTACCTACATACCTAACGTTCTACCTACATACCTAACGTTCTACCTACATACCTAACGTTCTACCTACCTGTCTGTCTACCTACATACCTAACGTTCTACCTACCTGTCTGTCTGCCTACATACCTACTAGTTTCCCTACTAACCCATCTACCCGTCTGTCTGTCTACATACATACATACCCTCCTACCAGTTTGTCTACAGACCCGTCTACCTGCCTATCCTGTCTACCCACCCGTCTGTCTACCTGTCACTCATTCCTCCAGCTTCTATCTAAACATCTGTGAGTTCTAACGGCAGCCATGTTGTTTGTTTACGTTCATCATGATATTCTAGGGGGCGTGTCTTAGGGGCTGTGTCTTAGGGGGCGTGTCCTTAGAGTAAACAGGCAGTCAGTGATGAAGACTTGGAGGCTTTCTCTGCATGTAGAGACGTTTAGAGCTCAGGATGGTAAATACTTTCACTGGAGAAGAGAAGAGTTGGAAACACTGAGCTGAGTTTTCAGGTCGGGTCATTTTAATAATCTAGAATACTTATCCTAGTTTTTCTTTGACCTTTGAAGTTTCACAAACAGAAAGTGGAGGCTCACCCGATAACAAAACAAGAGATGGCAGTGCCAAGAAACGCGTAAGTTATGATGGAGCCCAGATTCCTGAAGAAGTGTCTCTGGAAAAGGAAGAACAAGATAAGGAAAGGAAACAAGGAAACACAATATTTAAAGTGTTACACTCAGTTATCCTTCACAGAACATCATGTGGGCGCTGCTGTTTGACTGGTTACTAAACACACAAGCCGCTCCGCACAGAAACAACATGGCCGACACGCCGACAGAAGGAAGGAAGCAAGTCTGAAGGAGTCACATGGCTGACGTTAGACGAGCAGCCAGAACCCGTCCTGAGAGGAGCTCAGAGACCTGAATTAACCCGTTCTGAGTGACAGATCAACGTCCCGCCTCCTCCTTCCTGTTGGTTTCACTCTTAAACGGCTGGATCACGAAGAAAAGAGTCAAACTCAACAGATTCAAAGAGTCAAATGTGGCTCATCTTCGGCTACTTGTAGTTTTTTTATATACTTATAGAACAGTATACTAATGCCATACAGTGTGTACTACGAAATATGTAGTACACACTGTATATAGTGTAGTACACACTGTGTAGAATGTAGTACACACTGTATAGAGGGTAGTACAGTCTGTATATCATCAGACCAGAAGGGGGCGCTGGATGAAAAGATTTGTCTCTGGACGTTTTAAACCTTACCAGCAATCTACCTGAGAGTTGCCCACAGAGTTGCTCCATGTGAGCAACCAGCAACGGAGCAACCCTTCCATCCCGGTGGCGTCGCTGAGCAACACAGAATTAAAACTCCGTCATGAGACGCTCAAGGTCACGACCTCTCCTTGAGCCCGTCCACGACTGAATAAAGGATATTAATGAACAGTCTCCATTATTATAAACATCATTAAAATAAAAGCAGCATTACGATCAGAGACCGGTCCGTTATCAAAGTGCCGCTCGGCAACAACTGAAAGCAGAACTTTCTCTTCTTTTCAGCGCCAGATGTTAGTGATTTGCCATCGTGGGAGTCGGAGAGGAAACGAAAGACATCTGCTTTCGTTTCCTCTCAAAAGGTGAGAGGGGTCTAAAGCTGCGTTCACACCAGTGTTACTGCGCCTGAAAGGGGCGTGGCTTATCTCCGTAAAAACAGTTACCGTTTCCGCCGTCCAGCATGGAAATAACCACTAGTTCTGCTTTATACTTGCTGTGTAAATACTCAAAGTGTTACACAAATTTTTCGCCAGAGTTGGACAATTTCAACCTTCCAAAAATTACAAATTTTGGAATTTCGACGCCTTACTTCCCGGCGGACTTTGCATGTAATCTATCGCGCGTTTGGTGTGAACGCAGCATCAGCACACTGTTGCCCCACAGCCGTTTGTGCCACCTGGTCCACCCGACATGTGGATCAGAACAGCCTCACGTTACAAGCAGCCTCACCTTCTTCAGACTGTAGCCGGCGTGGAAAATGATGGGAGGCAGCAGAATGTTGAAGAACACTTCAGGGTCAAAGGTCACCTGTGAAGAGACGATAAAAGACGATAAGAGACGGCGTTGACGCGGCGGCGGCGAGGCGGCAGACGGGCCGGTACCTTGCGCAGCATGTCGTTCTGCTCCACGTTGTGGATCTCTCGGGAGTTGATCTCGCCCTTCAGGGTGTACTCGAAGAACTTGCCGCTGACGTTGAGCAGCACGGTGCTGACGGGCCCTTCCTTCAGCGAGCAGCTGGGCGGAGTCTTGTTGTGGTAGCTGGTGGCCGGGATGCCGTACCGCAGGATCACGCCCACCAGCAGGCCTGAAGCACGGATAGAGGAGTGAACATCGGGACTGAAAAGTTAGGGGGTCCTGAACACCGGGACTCAAGGGTTAGGGGGTCCTGAACACCGGGACTCAAGGGTTAGGGGGTCCTGAACACCGGTAATGAAAGGTTAGGGGGTCCTGAACACCGGGACTCAAGGGTTAGGGGGTCCTGAACACCGGTACTGAACGCCGGTCCTGAACGCCGGGACTAAAGGGTTAGGGGGTCCTGAACACCGGTCATGAACGCCGGGACTGAAGGATTAGGGGGTCCTGAACACCGGGACTGAAGGGTTAGGGGGTCCTAAACACCGGGACTGAAGGGTTAGGGGGTCCTAAACACCGGTCCTGAACGCCGGGACAGAAAGGTTAGGGGGTCCTGAACAACGGGACTGAAGGTTTAGGGGGTCCTGAACACCGGGACTGAAGGGTTAGAGGGTCCTGAACACCGGGACTGAAGGGTTAGGGGGTCCTGAACACCGGGACTGAAGGGTTAGGGGGCCCTGAACACCGGTCCTGAACGCCGGGACAGAAGGGTTAGGGGGTCCTGAACACCGGGACTGAAGGGTTAGGGGGCCCTGAACACCGGTACTGAACACTGGTACTGAAGGGTTAGGGGGCCCTGAACACCGGGACTGAACACTGGTACTGAAGGGTTAGGGGGCCCTGAACACTGGTACTGAAGGGTTAGGGGGCCCTGAACACCGGTACTGAACACCGGGACTGAAGGGTTAGGGGGCCCTGAACACTGGTACTGAAGGGTTAGGGGGCCCTGAACACCGGGACTGAACACCGGTCCTGAACACTGGTCCTGACCCTCTGGGACACGACACCAGCTAATAGGCTCATTCCAGATGAGCCAGTTCTGATCAGAATCGATTGCTGGGTAGATTTGTGTCCGACGTCATGCACACGTGGTCAAAGATAATCTCACGAGAACAAGGCGGCCGCCGATTTCAGAGCCAGGCGCCGCAGTAGCTCTCCATCGACTGCGTGGCCCACAGAGGTGTCAAGTAACGAAGTACAAATACTTCGTTACCTTACTTAAGTAGAAATGTTGGGTATCTATACTTTACTGGAGTATTTATATTTCAGACGACTTTTTACTCCTTACATTTTCACGCAAATATCTGTACTTTCTACTCCCTACATTTTAAAAATAGCCTCGTTACTATTTTATTTTGGTTTGTTTTCACTCCGGCTTGTCATCGTTCAAAAACACACAAAAAACCTCTCCGCCCCGTTGCCCACAGATATGTGCGCGCGCACACAGGTGAGCGCTGAGCACACACACACACACACACACACACACACACACACACACACACACACACACACACACACACACACACACACACACACACACACACACCAGCGGACAGAGCGCGTCGAAAAGTATGTCGCGTGAAAAGTAGACTGCTATATCTGCGTTTTAAACGCTCCCAGGGTGAAGATGCAACAGCAGCTCTCCTGTGAGGAGCACCGGAGTTCTCCTCACCAGAGCAGCTCTCTGAACCCAGAGCAGCTCTCTGAACCCAGAGCAGCTCTCTGAACCCGGAGCAGTTCTCTGAACCCAGAGCAGCTCTCTGAACCCAGAGCAGCTCTCCTGCTCCAGGTGAAACGAGCCAAAGTGCTCGTGTCTTCTACCAACAATGAGCTGCTGGCTTCACATATTACAAACGTACAAAGTACACGGATATAAGACTTAGTCAAGACTAAGTCATTAATAAATACATGGACAAATGCCTGTACTTTCGGGTAAATGGTACGGTACGCCGTTAACAGGTTAGCTTGCGCATGCGCGATTTGACGCGACGCCGTGAGCTCCGTGAGCTCGTCTTTTCCTGCTGTTGCGTTTCTCAAAATAAAGAAACAGATCTAAGCTCAATATTGAGCATGAATTGAGAGGCCGTATCAAATCTACAACCCCGTTTATAACATATGTGTCGAGGAAAGCAGCTCACTGCTCCACTAATACTGATACAACCTGATGGCTCACATATCTGCACTCATTCTGTTTTGTTTGGCAAAAAAAAATAAAAGCTTATTGTTTTCCACAATGAGCTATTTAGTAGTAACTAAATATGAGTAATCTTTTGCACAGATAGAACTTACACAAAACATTGTCTGATGGGGCAATCTGATTTACTTGAAAGTGATTTACTTTTCTTTATTCTGTTATTTATAAAAGCACAGATGAGTCACACAATTATGTTATTTACAGA
>NC_136595.1:28336703-28341703 GCF_910589615.1 Taurulus bubalis | reverse complement strand
TTGGAAGATTCAATTGAACTTGTAAACATATCTTTATTAAATCAGGTGTAGAGTTAGTGGTTCTTTATTCATAACGGTTGCAATCTGCCATAAAATGGAATGAAAGATGAATCAACCAGTTGTGGAAATATACATTACTCAAGGAATACATTTCAGTATTATGTTGAGGTACTTGTACTTTACTTTAAGTATTTCCTTTCTATGCTACTTCATACTTCTGATCCACTACATCTAACAATGAAGCATTGATGTGATGAACACATTAATGCTTCAATAATTATAATTCAATAATCAAAAATATTATTTTAAATTTTCGTACTTTAAAACCAACATAGTCATGAGATAAAAAGTCATAATTATGAGATAAAAAGTCAAATGAGATTAAAAAAAGTCACAATTATGAGACAACATAATTATAACATCTTATTATTTATTATATTTTTACTACCGGAAATGGGTTTCCAAAAAACCAACACCCTTCTTAAAAAACAACCAAAAACGGAAATCTCTTCTGTACTTTTTTTCCTCCAACAAACGCCTCACGAGGACCGAGCCTCGTGATTGGCTGCCGTGACCGACTGGTGAAAGGTGGGCGGGGCCCTGCCGTCGGTTGGGGGAAAGCAGAAGAGTCGCTCGGACAACCCGAACCGTCTCGTGCTCCCGGTCTCGCGCCTCCTCTTCCCGCCTCGGCTCCTCCACTCGGTCGCGCGCTGGTCCCCTCGCGGCAGCAGGATGGGCTGCTTCTTCTCCAAGAAGTCCAAGCGGAAGTCCGCCGAGAGAGACGAGCGGACGCCGACGACGACGACGACGGCGGAGACGACGACGGCAACGGGCAACGCGGTTCCCCTTGGCAACAACACCGAGGAGGCTCCGAAGCAGTACAGCTGGGACACGAGGGCGAAGGTGACGTCATCATCATACGAGTATCTTATATATGTCAATATGATATATATAATACTAATATATGTAAATACAATATATATATATAATATAATATGATAATAATACGTAAAAATAATAATAATGACATATATGTAAATATAATATATACATACTAATAATATATGCAAATATTATATATATATAAAATAATAATATATGCAAATATAATATATATAATATACATATATATATAATAATAATATATGTAAACAAAATAAAAATAACATATATGTAAAGCTAATCTATAATAATAGTAATAATAATAATAATAATAATAATAATAATAATAATAGAGGCTCCGAAGCAGTACAGCTGGGACACGAGAGAGAAGGTGATAATAATAATAATAATAATATAGATAATAATATTACATGAAATATATAACGGAAGCATGTTAGCAGCACTATAGCATTTTAAATCAACTCTGTCCATCATGTTATTTTAACTCGAGCACAGAAACCATTTTATTGTCAGTGAAATCCAATCGCTGCCAAACACAATGAGGAGAAGCAGAGAGGAGGAAGTATTTACATCCTGTGCTGAGGAGAAGTACTACAACCTCTGAGAACTCCAAGTAGAAGTACTACAACCTCTGAGAACTCCAAGTAGAAGTACTACAACCTCTGAGAACTCCAAGTAGAAGTACTACAACCTCTGAGAACTCCAAGTAGAAGTACTACAACCTCTGAGAACTCCAAGTAGAAGTACTACAACCTCTGAGAACTCCAAGTAGAAGTACTACAACCTCTGAGAACTCCAAGTAGAAGTACTACAACCTCTGAGAACTCCAAGTAGAAGTACTACACCTCTCTGAGAACTCCAAGTAGAAGTACTACACCTCTCTGAGAACTCCAGGTAGAAGTACTACACCTCTCTGAGAACTCTCCTCAGCAGGTAGAAGTACTAACGTTTGTGTTTATGAGTTATTGTTCCTCATAGTCGTAATAATAATAATCAGCTTGTTTAGGTTCAGCTCTGGAAGCTCAGCTCTCTCTGTAATCTCTTTATGGGATTACTACTCTATTCACAGCGACAACTTCTTCTTCTTCTGGTTCACTTCCTCTTCAAACTGTGGTCGACCACCTGAAACGCAGCATCCTGTTGGGTGTAAATATCTCCATGAGGAGCTGCAGCATTTTAAGTCCGTTAAAAACACAAAGTAAAGTTAGATATCGTCATGGAAATGCATTGGTCAGAGTGTGTCTGAGCCCTGGGAACCTCTACATGTGTAATATGTCATCATAATAATACTAATAATATTAATACTAATGGCCCCCAGGTGGACCCTAAGGACTACATGTGTAATATGTCATAATAATAACACTAATACTAATACTAATACTAATGGCCCCCAGGTGGACCCTAAGGACTACATGTGTAATAATAATAACATTAATACTAATACTAATATAAATACTAATGGCCCCCAGGTGGACCCTAAGGACTACATGTGTAATAATAATAACACTAATACTAATACTAATGGCCCCCAGGTGGACCCTAAGGACTACATGCTGGCGGGCCTGCGCGGCGTGACCGCGGGCCGGCTGCCCGGCGCGCTGAGCGGCCAGCAGTTCGTGATCCAGGAGTGCGAGGACTGCGACATCTTCGTGCTGGACCACTCGGCCACCGTCACCATCGACGACTGCGTGAACTGCCGCGTGGTGCTCGGCCCGGCCAAGGGCAGCGTGTTCTTCCGCGACTGCCGGGACGTGAAGTGCGTGGTGGCCTGCCAGCAGTTCCGCACGCGCGACTGCAAGAGGATGGAGGTGTTCCTGTGCTGCGCCACGCAGCCCATCATCGAGTCCTCCACCGGCATGAAGTTCGGCTGCTTCCAGTACTTCTACCCCGAGCTGGCCTTCCACTTCAAGGACGCCGGGCTGAGCGTCTTCAACAACAACTGGAGCAACGTGCACGACTTCACGCCGGTGGCCGGCGAGAACAACTGGAGCCTGCTGCCGGAGGCCTCGGCCGTGCTGGACGCCGTGCCCGAGCCCGACCCGGAGTCCGAGTTCAAGGCGGTCCGGATCTCCGCCGACCCCGAACGCAGCATCGTGCCGCTGACGAGGGGAGGCCGGCGCAAGGACAGCGAGGAGAACTGCCTCGTCGTCTTCTTCGCCGGAGAATACGCCACCGCCAACGCCCGCAAGCTGGTCGACGAGGTGAGCGTCTGTTAGGGAGCAGCAAACCAACGAAGAAGAAGTCACTTCACGTGGGAGAGGATTCACCTCGACGTCTGATTCAAGACGTTCACGTCTTATTTTAAATAGTAGTTCAAGTCTGATTTAACAGTAGTTTAAATCTGATTTAAAGTAGTTTAGTCTGATATAGTTCCACATTTATTATTTACTCTAAACGTTCTGCGTTGTTCCCCCTGAGCGCAGACCTCGGCTAGAGGCTTGGTTCTGGTCCAGACCAAGGAGGTGTCCATGCGGCCCGACGACGTGAAGAGAGTGTTCCAGAACAGTGCTGAGGATCTGGTGGACTGGATCACCCAGGGTACGTTGTTGTTGTTGTTGTTGTTGTTGTTGTTGTCTCTTAAAGGGACAGTACCGATGTTTAGAGTTCTCCTGAAGCAGAAAGTGATGTTCTGTGTGAAAGTGTTTTAAAGAGTCTTCTTCTCTTCTTCCTCCTCCTCCTCTTCCTCCTCCCCTTCCTCCTCCCCCTCCTCCTCTTCCTCCTCCCCCTCCTCCTCTTCCTCCTCCCCCTCCTCCCCCTGAAGGAGCCGTCATTGCTCTGGAGCTGAGTGGAGACGGGGTGGTTGAAGCCTGCAGGAACATCGCCAGCGACGTCTTCAGCGGCACGAAGGTCCTCCAGATGTTCTTCTCCTCTTCACTTCTGTGTTATGACTCAACATTTAGTTTTTTAAAGGTGTAACATAGAATATCGTTTTGTATTTTCTCCTCCAGCTCTTCGTCTCCGATAACAAAAGCACTTCCTCCAGAGACGTCGACAGCTTCTTCAACTTCGCCGACATGCAGATGGGCTTGTGAGCGGCCGAGTTTCCCGATAAGAACGGATCCCCTGAACGCCTCCTCGGCGAGCGGCAGATTTTAATCCGCTCAGAGAATGAAGATACGCAATGATGAATATTAAGGTTTTGATAACGGCCCTCCCCCGATCATCTAGAAGCATCGTCGTAGTGCTGTGAATATTTATATTTCTTATGAATGTATTTTGCTTTTATCGATTGGTGAATGTAGCTCTGTTGCTGTAAATGTCAAATTAATTTTAATTTAAAGCTTTGTTTTTCTAAACTGAAACCGCCGACGCAGCGGAAAAAACCATGAGCACACGAATGCCTGAGGGAACATATTTTATATACATATACATACACATATATAGGTATAAGTCAGTGATTACTGACGTCTTGGCCAAAGCTGGACGTGAGCGTTTGTTAGTGTTTTCTAACGTGTTTTATACTCTGCTGGATGTTTTTGTATATGGACACAAATTCATGTTCTTTATTACATATCTTCTTTTTTTAGTAAAAGTTTAATTAAGTCTGACTTTGTTTTGTTGAAAGTTTTTTTTTCAGGATAATTAGTGATTTAAAGCGACAGTACCGTGTAGAAGTGTGTCTGTGTGGACGAGTCTTCACTCCAGACTCATGCAGTGACTCAGAGCTGCTTCACCTGCAGGAGTCTGACCTGTTGACACTTCAGTGAACCTGAACTCACTCTTTACAACACTTAAAGTCTCAACAAGTCAAACTCCCAAAGTTCAACTTGTGAACGAGCTGTAAAGGATGTGACTTCATTATGTTCCCTCATGTTGCTTCTTATGAATGTTTCTCCCTCTTTCATCAGTGATTTCAACACGTTGGCAGTTTTTAGTGAAAGTGAATGAAAGCTCAGCGTGTTGTTGTTGTTGTTGTTGTTTTGTTGCCTTCAGAGAAATAGCCAGCGGGACGTCCTGTGATGTACTTTTTGTATTTGTACACCTTTTGTACTCGAGCACAGTTTTCTTGCACGTCTGTCTGTGATTTGTTGTCTGCACACGTTGAGAGACTTCCTGTCTGCAGAGCCTCATTAAAGCTGAGAGCAGAAAGACTTCAC
>NC_136595.1:28059203-28331703 GCF_910589615.1 Taurulus bubalis | reverse complement strand
GTGGGCGGGGCTTCTTCTGGGAACACCGGGTGGGCGGGGCTTATTCTGAGAGCACCAGGTGGGCGGGGCTTATTCTGAGAGCACCAGGTGGGCGGGGCTTATTCTGAGAGCACTGTGTGGGGGAATGCGTTCATGTTTTATTTATCGTTGGTTTCTTTCATGATCATATTTGAGTTGTTGTTGTTCTCGTGCTCTGTTTTTTTTATTAATAATAATAATATTCATGACCCTCAGGCGTGTAAGAGTTGTTTTCATTAATAATAATAATATTCTTGCCCCTCAGGCGTGTAAGAGTTGTTTTCATTAATAATAATAATATTCTTGACCCTCAGGCGTGCTACGGCATCGTGAAGGTGCCGGTGGGGAACTGGCTGTGCAGGACCTGCGTCCTGGGCATCGACCCTCAGTGTCTGCTTTGCCCACAGAAGGGAGGAGCCATGAAGGCAACGCGGGCCGGAACCAAGTGGGCTCACGTGAGCTGTGCTCTGTGGATCCCAGAGGTACACACACACACACACACACACACACACACACACACACACACACACACACACACACACACACACACAGAGACATAACCTCACCCTGCCGTCCCTCCAGGTGAGCATCGCGTGCCCTGAGAGGATGGAGCCCATCACCAAAGTGTCCCACATCCCTCCAAGCCGCTGGTCGCTCATCTGCAGTTTGTGTAAATGGAAGACGGGCGCTTGTATCCAGGTGAGAGGCGTTTGTGGTCATTATGAAGAGTGGGAATTCATCATCATGTAACTGAAGTGAACCTCCGCTGGTTCTTCTTTAGCGGTGCTGCTAACGTTACTAGCTCTCCTCCTGTTGGTTCTCTGTTAGCAGTGCTGCTAACGTTACTAGCTCTCCTCCTGTTGGTTCTCTGTTAGCAGTGCTGCTAACGTTACTAGCTCTCCTCCTGTTGGTTCTACGTTAGCGGTGCTGCTAACGTTACTAGCTCTCCTCCTGTTGGTTCTCTGTTAGCGGTGCTGCTAACGTTACTAGCTCTCCTCCTGTTGGTTCTACGTTAGCGGTGCTGCTAACGTTGCTAGCTCTCCTGTTGGTTCTCCGTTTGCGGTGCTGCTAACATTACTAGCTCTCCTGTTGGTTCTTCTTTAGCGGTGCTGCTAACGTTACTAGCTCTAATCCTGTTGGTTCTCCATTAGCGGTGCTGCTAACGTTACTAGCTCTAATCCTGTTGGTTCTCCATTAGCGGTGCTGCTAACGTTACTAGCTCTCCTTCTATTGGTTCTCCATTAGCGGTGCTGCTAACGTTACTAGCTCTCCTCCTGTTGGTTCTCCATTAGCGGCGCTGCTAACGTTACTAGCTCTCCTTCTGTTGGTTCTCCATTAGCGGTGCTGCTAACGAGCCTAGCTCTCTGCTGGTCTCAACATTGATTGGTTGTCCACCATGCCCCTCCCCCTCAGTGCTCGGTGAAGAACTGCACGACTCCCTTCCACGTGACGTGCGCCTTCGAGCACAGCCTGGAGATGAAGACCATCCTGGACGAAGGCGACGAGGTGAAGTTCAAGTCGTACTGCCTGAAGCACAGCCAGCCGAAGGCCGTGGAGGCCGGCCTCAGCCCGGCTCGCGCCAAACCCGCCGCCGGCGACGCCCAGAAGGGCGGCCAGCGGGCCCAGAGGCTGCAGGAGCTGGAGGAGGAGTTCTACACGCTGGTCCAGCAGGACGACCTGTCCCGGGCCCTCGGGCTGCCGGCCCGCCTGCTGGACTTCATCTGCCAGTACTGGAAGCTGAAGAGGAGAGCCAACTTCAACCGAGTCCTGCTGCCGCCCAAAGAGGACGAGGAGAACCTGGTGCTGCAGCCGCAGGAGGACAGCATCCACACCCGCATGAGGATGTTCATGCACCTGAGGCAGGACCTGGAGCGGGTGGGTGTCACATGACACATGTCACATGACCGCATGCTGTGTACTGTCACTCGAGTACATTCATTCATTAGTACTCTATGAGGAGCCGTTTATGAGCTGGAATTCACATTATTTTAGTGAGCTAAGTGTCCACATTAATATGAGTAAAGCACATTATCACATATTCATAACACACAAGTCTCAGTCATCTCTCACAGTACACTGAAAAACTAATATTGTTTATTATCATGAAGAAAGCTGTGTGGTTTGAGTTGGTGGAGGTGAACTAATCAACTGTGATTGAAAAGTGGTAAAGTGAATGTGTCTTGTGGAGCATCGTGCCCTCGACCTCGTCTTGAAGGCTGTTTGTCCGCCTGCAGGTGAGGAACCTGTGCTACATGGTGAGCCGGCGGGAGAAGCTGAAGGTTCTGCAGAGCAAAGCTCAGGAGCAGATGTTCAACCTGCACGTAAAGCTGCTGAACCAGGAGCTGTCAGCCGGTGAGCCGCCTGTCTGTCTGTCTGCCTGTCTGTCTGCCTGTCTGTCTGTCTGTCTGTCTGTCTGTCTGTCTGTCTGCCGTCTGTCTGCCTGTCTGTCTGCCGTCTGTCTGCCTTTCTGTCTGCCTGTCTGCCGTCTGTCTGTCTGTCTGTCTGTCTGTCTGTCTGTCTGTCTGTCTGTCTGTCTGTCTGCCGTCTGTCTGCCTGTCTGTCTGCCGTCTGTCTGCCTTTCTGTCTGCCTGTCTGCCGTCTGTCTGTCTGTCTGTCTGCCGTCTGTCTGTCTGTCTGCCGTCTGTCTGCCGTCTGTCTGTCTGTCTGCCTGTCTGTCTGCCGTCTGTCTGTCTGTCTGTCTGTCTGCCTGTCTGCCTGTCTGTCTGTCTGTCTGTCTGTCTGTCTGCCTGTCTGTCTGCCGTCTGTCTGTCTGTCTGTCTGTCTGTCTGTCTGTCTGTCTGTCTGTCTGTCTGTCTGTCTGTCTGTCTTCTGTCTGCCTGTCTACCTGCCTGTCTTCTGTCTGTCTGTCTTCTGTCTGTCTGTCTGTCTGTCTGCCGCCGTCCTGTGTGAGTCTTAGCCTGAACATGTTCCGTGTCTCTCTGCAGGTCTTCCCTCGTCCTCTCCGGCGGAGAGCCTGCTGTTCCGTCCTCCTCCCCGGATCACCCTGAAGCTCAAAATGCCCAAACCCTCCGTCCCGGGAAACGGCTCCAAGTCCGGCAACGGGCCGCTGTGCCCGGACAACAGCGCCAACGTGGCGGAGGGCGAGGGCCTGGGCCAGGGCAAGCCGCAGCTGCACGGCCGCGGGCGCCGCGAGGAGCGCGCCAACGGCCGCCTGCCGGCCTCCAGCCACTCGCGCAGCCCGGCCGCGCCGCAGCCCGGCGGCGGGAAGCCGTCCGGCAAGCCGCTGGCGCTGCACGCCGCGCTGCTGCACGGGGGCCACTCCTCCAACGGCAAGCCGGACCAGGACCGCAAGGCCAACGGCCTCTCGGAGAAGGCGGCGGCGGTGGCGGCGGTGGCGGCGGTGGCGGCGGCGGCGGCGCAGAAGGACAGTTCCTGTCAGACGCCCGGCGAGCGGGACGCCTCCGGCCCGGCTCTGGACAAGAGCGGCCTGCGCAAGTCCGCCATGGAGCACTTCGGCAGGTCCTTCAAGGAGGCCACCATCAACCTGGTCCGCACCACGGAGGACCTGCGGGCCTCCGACAAACTGTCCCGGAAGGGCTCGGCCAAGGAGAGACTGTGGGCCAAGCCCGAGCACCGGGCGAGGAGCGGCCGCCCGCAGCAGGACAGCGACGGCTACTGTCCCGACCTGGAGCTCAGCGACTCGGAGCCCGAGGCCAAAGGCCGGCGGCGGAGGCCGGGCGGCCCGCCTCAGCCGGACGGCGGCAGGGGGGAGGGGGTCGGCCGCGGGAAGCAGTCGCTGGGCTCCAGACACGCCGTGCAGAGGTGACGGCCGCTCGCCGCTCCGTCCTCCCAAGTGCCAAGACGCGTCAGGGGACCATGACCCAGGCCAGGACCATGACCCAGGGCCAGGACCATGACCCAGGCCATGACCATGACCCAGGGCCAGGACCATGACCCAGGACCATGACCCAGGACCCAGGACCATGACCCAGGGCCAGGACCATGACCCAGGCCAGGACCAGGACCCAGGCCAGGACCCAGGACCAGGACCCAGGCCAGGACCATGACCCAGGCCAGGACCCAGGACCATGACCCAGGCCAGGACCATGACCCAGGCCAGGACCAGGACCCAGGCCAGGACCATGACCCAGGCCAGGACCCAGAGGGCGTGACGGGTTTGTGGGACTCGTAGAGACGAACAGTCTTCTGAGATTATCATCGTTTGCCTTTCATTGTGACTAGAACTACATTTTGTACTCTGCACAACTTTGTATCAAACACGCCCCCTCTAGCCCTGCCCCTCTAGCCCCGCCCCTCTAGCCCCGCCCCTCTAGCCCCGCCCCTCCCCGCTGTACATAAGATGTTCACATTGGGATGTAGATAATAAGCTGACTCACACGCGCTCCACTTTATTGAGACTTCAAACGTTTAAATCAAACTCGTTTACGTGCATCAGATATTCTGTTTTATTGCTTGAAGACGATTTTCTTTAATAATCTGTTTACGTGGTTAATGAAGATTAAAGTTCCCGTTTACAGAACGACCTCCACGCCTCTTCCTCCTCCTCCTCCTCCTCTTCCTCCTCCTCTTCCTCCTCCTCCTCCTCCGTAGAGAAGAACTCCAGACATGTTTACAATCAGAATATTGTCATATTCAGAGTAATAAGTAAAGAGTATCTGGTGCATGTAAACCCACTTCTTGCACATTTGTTTTTCTCCGCTGATGAACCGACCCGGTGACCTTTGACCTTTTTCTTTTCTTTTGTCCTTCCTGCGTTAGTCGAGTCGTATTTTAGTTTGATCAGAAACCAAACAGTTTAACACTATTAGTCTGCTTTTAGTTGTGTTTCTTCCCGTGGTGAACTCCCAGCTCTCGTCTCAGTGGGAAGCGAGCGCGTGAAGCGGGGGAAGGGTTCGCATCCCGGGACACACGATCAGCCTTCATCGCCTCGTCTCCTGTTTGTTTTGATAATAAATAACTGGTTCTCTACTTCTGTGATTCTTTGTGTCGACTCATTTTTACCACAAAAAACACTTTATTCTTCTTTTTGTTTTATTTCTTTCATCAGGTGTTTGAATAAAAAACATCTGACACAGATTTACCTCTCAGAGCTCAGAGCTGCTCATCACCTGTAGGGAGGTTGTTGTGGGACTTCAGTGTTTCTCTGGATGACCACTAGGTGGCAGCACCGATTGCCTCAAACAGCTGTTCATTAAATGTGATTAAGAGTTTTTAGTGGAGGAGTTTTGGTCTTTCTTTAAAGTCGACATGTTCACGTTTCATAGCAGGAAAAACATCTTATTAATAACAATAGAATTTGGTTTCTTTACAAAATAAAATGGAAATATGTATATAGAAAAAACAATAGATATGGAAAAATCTAAATAAAATATGTGTATATAATAACACCAGTGTGAATAATAAAGCTGAAAATGAGATCTTAAGAGTAAGTGTATAAAACAAGAATAATGTGTATATAAAATAATATTAGTTTTAATGTACAGGAGTTACAACGGCCCAGTCTGTGTACACACACACACACACACACACACACACACACACACACACACACACACACACACACAGAATCATGTGTCACATGATCAAACAGACCTGAAGTTGTTCTCAAAAATTAAATGATATATATTTTAGATATATCATTAATTTATTGATGTCATATATATGTAAATATATATATATATATATATATATATATATATATATATACACTCTGTATATAAATAAATATATTGTGTTAATTAAATAAAAATAACATTGTGTATGTATAACATTTTAAAATAAAGCCATGACGGAGGGTTTATATTGTAAATAATAAATGTATTTAGTAAATGAAAACCCTTTTGTAACAAATTTCTGATGCCAGCCCAACCTGCAGGACCCGAAACACACAGCCTGTCTATCATCACACAGCCTGTCTATCATCACACAGCCTGTCTATCATCACACAGCCTGTCTATCATCATACAGCCTGTCTATCATCACACAGCCTGTCTATCTGCACACACCCTGTCTATCATCATACAGCCTGTCTATCATCATACAGCCTGTCTATCATCATACAGCCTGTCTATCATCAAACAGCCTGTCTATCATCACACAGTCTGTCTATCTGCACACAGCCTGTCTATCATCACACAGCCTGTCTATCTGCACACAGCCTGTCTATCATCATACAGCCTGTCTATCATCACACAGCCTGTCTATCATAACACAGCCTGTCTATCATCACACAGCCTGTCTATCATAACACAGCCTGTCTATCATCACACAGCCTGTCTATCATCATACAGCCTGTCTATCTGCACACAGCCTGTCTATCATCACACAGCCTGTCTATCATCACACAGCCTGTCTATCATCACACAGCCTGTCTATCATCACACAGCCTGTCTATCATCACACAGCCTGTCTATCTGCACGTTCTTGATAAAATGCATGATAGAAAGACGTTTCCTGATGACTCCTGAGCCTCAAGCTGAACTTTCCCGTTTCCGTTGAGTCTGCTGATGCCGATGCACTTTAATCTGCTTCAGTGTTCCTGCCGCTTCAGGGTTTATCGACCGCTGAGGACAGACAATCACAAGCGAGCAGACAACTTAATCAATGAGGAGCCAAAGGTTGCGTTCTCTAACCATCGCTTAGTGCAGAGGAAGACAACGACGTCTTTGACTCCGCATGTTGAACAGATATGTGAATATAGTATAGAAATGGATTTTTTAAATATTTTTTTTGCAACAAATAGGAATTCTCCATAGATGAAAACTTAAAACGTTCTAATGGTTTTTCTAAAATGTGTTTTTTGCTGTAATACCGCGAGTGGCCACTAGGAGGAAATGGCGTTTCTAGTTCTTATCACACGTCCACCATGGAAACGTTGCATGATTTTAAATAATGACAAAAACAGGAGAAACATGTCATCTCGGCTCAGTAATATCTAATATTGATTGTTATTATTATTAGTGTTTTTTCAAAGACAACTGGACCTTAGGATTAATGTTTGACTTATTTTAAAACATATTGATGCGCTACTCAATCAAAGTCCCAGAAATAATGAAATCCAAATCCTCAATAAATTACGATTATCAGATCCTATCACAGTCCTTTTTTTAAATGAATTGCTATGCTATGATTTTCCTTTTCTTTATTAACTTCACTCAAATAATTGTTTTCTATTCTGCTTATTTATTGTTTAATGTTCAATTACAAAGTTATCTTGCTGAGAAGATACCACACATATGATATATAAATACATAGTATATATATATATATATATATATATATATATATATATATATATATATATATATATAAAATTAAGGTGCCATTTTTAAAAACCTTTCTTATTTTTTTAAATGAGGCGCTGGGGGCCTGGTGGGGAAACAGCAGACACTCCGTGGAGCAAGCCTCCAACCTCGCCGTTGTCCAAATCAACAACCAGTCACATTTAGTTATAACAAAACAATCCAACAAAACCGCGGCACTGAAACCTGCACACACACAAGACATCCAGCTGCTGCACCGTGGAGAGGAGAGAGCAGCAGCAACAACATGTGGCTTGTTTATGATTAAATACGACTGTAGATGTAAAAACAGTAATGCCGTGTTCACACCGGACGCGATGCGAATTTGCGGCGCCGCGTCCACCGCGGAAGTTTACTCGCGCGAGTAGAAAGAGGGCGTTCACACCAAACGCGAATTCGCGGCGCGACCAAAGGGGCGTGGCTTAGCTCTGTTGCTTGCCTCTGTGAGAGACAAGCGACGAAGCTTTCATTTCCGCTATCGACCATGGAATAAATAACCACTAGTTCTGCTTTATACTTGTTGTGGAAGTCCCAAACATGTGGGAACATGAAACGCCCTCGTGTTCGGGTTCATGACATCATCCGTAGCCGCACACAGCTCGGTGAATTTCACCGACTCCTCCAGGAACTGCATCTCGCGTATCTCCGTAAAACGATACCGATTATGCCATCCACCATGGAAATAACCACCAGTTCTGCTTCATACTTGTTGTGTAAACTCCACATATGTGGGAACATCAAACTCCATGGTGTCTGGGTTCATAATATTATCCGTAGTCCCACAACAGCGTCTCAATGAAGCCGCTGTCAGCGCTGGTTCAGGCGGAGCAGCAGCAGTTTCATTCAGAAACGGGGAGACGGCGGTGGTGACGGGCGGAGCTTCTCAACGCTGATTCTCAACGCTGATTGGCTGCCGCAACTTTGCGTCATGCGATTTCTCCGCCAGAGTTGGGAGAATTCAACTCACGTGAATTCGCGCCGCGTCCTTCGCTTTGTTCGCCCCAGGTCAAACGTTCTGTTCGCGCCGCCTCCAACGCGTCTATCTCGCCGCGTCTGTGGATTGACTTTACATGTAAACTGGTGGCGCCGCAAATTCGCGTCGCGTCCGGTGTGAACACGGCATAACACAACCAGCAGTTCACTCACCAGATTACATTTAGCTGACGCTTTTATCCAAAGCGACTTACATGTTTTGCTCTATACACCGTAGTCACAGCAACTGGGAGCAACTAGGGGTTCAGTGTCTGAAGGACACAACGACATGGACTAGCAGAACTGGGGTTTGAACCACAGACCCTCTGATTGAAAGACAGGCATGCTAACCACTGAGCCACATAACCCTCTGTAACCCTCAGTGAGAAAGGCGTCATCAGTAAATCCACCAGCAAGTCCGTTTCTCAGGCTTCAGCCTGAGCTTCTTGCTTCTTCTTCTTCTTCTTCTTCTCTTTCTTTCGTCAACAGAAGTCACGCTGCCCCACTGACCAATCACAGCGCATGTTTATGGTCACGCTGCCCTGTGACAAATCACACGCCCAGAACACCAGCAGGACGTCCCCATGTAGTTTAACCCACTTCTACCGTAGAGGAACAGAGGTGTAATCTGATTGGATAAGAGTTCTGCTTAACCAGCTGCAAAGACAGGAGCTGTGCCATGAGGAAATAAGCTAATAGGGAAAAATAATTATAATACATGAAGTGTATTTGTGAAAAACAATTAAATTATAAAATAGCTATAACTTTTAATTATTAAAGAAAAATAAACAACTGTATACATATATGTATTTATATATATATATGTATATATATATATATATATACATATATATATATATATATATATATATGTATATATATACATATATATATATATATATATACATTTATATACACAAGAGCAACTTTGACTGAAATAACCACTCGTTACAACCGAGGTATGCAGCAAAGCATTTGTGAAGCCACAACACGCACAACCTTGAGGCGGATGGGCTACAACAGCAGAAGACCCCACCGGGTACCACTCATCTCCACTACCAATAGGAACAAGAGGCTACAATGTGCAAGAGCTCACCGAAATTGGACAGTTGAAGACTGGAAAAATGTTGCCTGGTCTGATGAGTCTCGATTTCTGTTGAGACATTCAGATGGTAGAGTCAGAATTTGGCGTAAACAGAATGAGAACATGGATCCATCATGCCTTGTTACCACTGTGCAGGCTGGTGCTGTAATGGTGTGGGGATGTTTTCTTGGCACACTTTAGGCCCCTTAGTGCCAATTGGGCATCGTTTAAATGCCACGGCCTACCTGAGCATTGTTCTGACCATGTCCATCCCTTTATGGCCACCATGTACCCATCCTCTGATGGCTACTTCCAGCAGGATAATGCACCATGTCACAAAGCTCCAATCATTTCTAATTGGTTTCTTGAACATGACAATGAGTTCACTGTACTAAAATGGCCCCACAGTCACCAGATCTCAACCCAATAGAGCATCTTTGGGATGTGGTGGAACGGGAGCTTCGTGCCCTGGATGTGCATCCCACAAATCTCCATCAACTGCAAGATGCTATCCTATCAATATGGGCCAACATTTCTAAAGAATGCTTTCAGCACCTTGTTGAGTCAATGCCACGTAGAATTAAGGCAGTTCTGAAGGCGAAAGGGGGTCAAACACAGTATTAGTATGGTGTTCCTAATAATCCTTTAGGTGAGTGTGTGTATATATATATATATATATATATACATATATATATATATATATATATATATATATATATATATATATATATATGTGTGTATTGATATATATCAGAGGTGTATTGATATATATCAGAGGGCTCTTTAAGAGGAGAGACTCTGCATCTGCTGATCTGTCAGCAGGCGTGGTGCCTCCTTCCTCTTCCTCCCCCCCTCCCTTCCTCCTCTCGTCCTCCTCCCCTCCTCACTTCCTCCTCCCCTCCTCACTTCCTCCTCCCCTCCTCTTCCTCCCTCCCTCTCGTGCGCTCTGCTGCGCCTCGGGACCCCGGTAAACTCCACCCGGTGCCCGGAGCCGCTCGGAGCCGCTCGGAGGAGCTCGGAGGAGCTCGGAGCCGCTCGGCTCTCACGTCGCTGCACCTGCAGCAGCAGCAGCTGGTCGCACGCGCGGATAATCGATCGTTTTCACGGATGATCGATAAGCTTCCGGGTCCGTGCTCGTCGTTCCGCGCTCGTCGTCCCGGACTCTGCAGAGTGAAAGGTACCGGACTGGCGGTCTGCTGGTGGGGGGACCACGCGCTGTCTTACCACGTGACGTCATACATGTTGTCTTACCACGTCATGCATGTTCTTCTGCAGCCATGACGTCTTCTCACGCTTTCGGGACGGACGTCTTGTGGCGCGCGCCTCCCGCTGGTGGCTGCGTGCTGGTTTGACTGGTTCCACTGGTTCCACTGGTCCGGTGGGAGGAAGCAGCAGCTGCAGCACTTTGACCCAGTAAGTGTGAGAGAAACAGAAGTTTACTTTATTAATATCATCATCAAGGACATGATGACAATAACTAGAACAATAACGAGAATACAATAATAATAATACATTAATACTAGTAAATATAATTATACAAATTATACAGTAATACGTTAATAATATTGAGAATAAAATAACAATTATAATATCAATGATAATAATAGCAATGATGATATTCAAAATAATGTTGAATAATAATAATACATTTTATTTGTATAGCGCTTTACACGGTAAAGCAAACAATAGAAGGATCATTCCTGAACAATGGCTATTGTGTAATATATCCTGTGTAATAGGATCCATCAGCTAAATGTGACCTTATAATGAAAACCCTCCTGTAGTCGACTGAGAGACAGGAAGAGTTATGTGGGCGTGACCATGAAGCTGTAGGAGAACATTCTGATTTACCAGCCTTGTGGGGACCTGAGGTGTCCTACGGCGTTTTATGGGGTCCTAAATGGTCCTACGCCGATTTAAGGGGTCATAAAGGTCCTAAGGGGTCCTAAAAGGTCCTAAAAGGTCATAAAGGTCATAAAGGTCCTAACGGGTCCTAAGGCACCTTAAGGAATCCTAAGGGATCCCTGGACAAAGGCTCCCAGTCTTAGAGACCGGGTAACAGAGCTTCCAGCTTCAGAGACTTCTGCTGTCGGAAAACTGGATCAGAAATTATAATATAGTGAATACAAATCACAATTATAGTAACAATGATGATAGTACAAATTAAATAATAATTATAAAAAGTATAATAATAAATAATTAGTAACAATGATAACATTGATAACGTATATTTTCACATACAAGGAATTTGTCCTGGCGGGAGGTGCATAACACTTAACAATAAACATTTAACTTTTAACATTTAACACTTAACAATAAACATTTAACAATAAAAATGTAACACTTAACAATAAACATTTAACACTTAACAATAAACATTTAACATTTAACACTTAATAATAAACATTTAACAATAAACATTTAACAATAAACATTTAACACTTAACAATACACATTTAACTTTTAACATTTAACACTTAACAATAAACATTTAACACTTAACAATAAACATTTAACATTTAACACTTAATAATAAACATTTAACAATAAACATTTAACAATAAACATTTAACAAACATTTAACAATAAACATTTAACACTTAACAATAAACATTTAACACTTAACAATAAACATTTAACACTTAACAATAAACATTTAACAATAAACATTTAACAAACATTTAATAATAAACATTTAACAATAAACATTTAACATTTGACAATAAACATTTAACATTTAACAATAAACATTTAACATTTAACAATAAACAGAGTGCAATAAATGGGAGCATGAATATGTACTATTAATATGAATAATAATAGTGATAGGATAATTATGATATTATAAAATTATGAGAATTGTAATTTTGTATCGATTTTTTTAAAGATATTAATATCAATTTGAATGTGTGTCCCCTGAGGCTGGAGCTCAGAATGTCCTCGTTGTCCGTAGTGAGTCTGGGGGAGCTGCCCATGGAGAGCTGGATGTCTCACCTGCCGTGCGCCCTGTGGGACACCCCGCTGTACCACCTGGCCATCCCAGGTAGGAGGATGAAGGTTATGAGTGATGAAGGTTGTGAGTGATAACCTCTGATTCACTGTTCCATAAATAAGTGTGATCAACAATATGCTAAAGCTATTTTAAACCACTGATTTAATGATAATATAATAAATCACTGATTTAATGATAATATAATAACATAATAAAGCTAACACACAGCGGTACGAGTGTCGGACTAGAAAATAAAAAATAAACAGAACGTTTCCCAGCATGCAGTGCAGCTTAAAAGTCATTGCTCCATGTCGTCTCCTGCTGAAGGTCGAAGAGGGAACTTCTTTATACTTATATGCTTATACACGGGGAGTCGATAACATATTTATCCTGACGGGCCCGAAATGTATTGACTCATTGTATTATTAACTCATTGTATTAATAACTCTTTGTATTAATAATTATTTGTATTAATAACTCTTTGTATTAATACCTCATTGTAAAGGTACCATGGCTGCTATTGAAGGCTCAAATCCAGATGAAGATTCTCTCTTCATTTGCTTCTCTTGTTTATTTGCATGTTTTCTTTACGTGTGCATGTAGTTGAGCCTTCAGAGCTCCTCCACTATTACACAACACGTTTACGGATGATGCTTTCATCATGTCTTCCCACCAGGCAGCCACAATGCAATAACCTACTGTCTGGACATGGACGACGGCTCCCCGGTGGACCTCACCCAGCCAGACATGCTGCAGAAGCTGGACAGATACATGAAGCCTCTCATCCGCCCCTTCGTGTACAAGTGGGCGATCACCCAGGTAAAGAACACACTCGGTATCACTCACTGTTAATGACCCGGACCTGGACCCAGACCCGGACCTGGACCCGGACCTGGACCTGTACCTGGACCTGGACCTGTACCTGGACCTGGACCCGGACCTGGACCTGGACCCGGACCCAGACCTGGACCTGGACCTGGACCCGGACCTGGACCTGGACCCGGACCCAGACCTGTACCTGGACCCAGACCTGGACCTGGACCTGTACCTGGACCTGGACCCAGACCTGGACCTGGACCTGGACCCAGACCTGTACCCAGACCTAGACCTGGACCTGGACCTGGACCCGGACCCGGATCTGTACCTGGACCCAGACCTGGACCTGTACCTGGACCCAGACCTGGATCTGTACCTGGACCCAGACCTGGACCCGGACCTGGACCTGGACCTGGACCCAGACCTGTACCTGGACCTGGACCTGGACCCGGACCTGGACCCGGACCTGGACCCAGACCTGGACCTGGTGTAACGAGTCCATCCCGTTTTTCCACAGGAGAACACTATCAAGCAGCAGCTGGACTCGGGGGTTCGATACTGTGACCTGAGGATCGCACACCGGCCCAACGACAGCTCCACCGACCTGTACTTCTACCACGGTGTCTACACCACGCTCACTGTGGAGGTGAGGCCTCGGTGACACACACACACACACACACATGGAGTCTCCCCCTGGTGGTCAGTAGAGAGAATGCAGCTTTAACACATGAAGCATACACTTCTATACAACCAGAGGAGTTGACCCTGGTGGTCAGGAGAGAGAATGCAGCTTTAACGCATGAAGCATATACTTCTATACAACCAGAGAAGTTGACCCTGGTGGTCAGGAGAGAAAATGCAGCTTTAACACATGAAGCATAGACTTCTATACAACCAGAGGAGTTGACCCTGGTGGTCAGGAGAGAGAATGCAGCTTTAACACATGAAGCATAGGCGTTTCAGGAGGAGCTTCAACATTAAACATCTTGTGCCTTGGTCAGGTCGTTACAGACTTCCATCACCTCACATCAGACTCTTGTGTGAGTCCGACCAGATCACTGAACCTGGTTCTGTTCCAAGCTTAACTCGTGTTGTGTTGTTTAAAATGAAGCAGACTAACTTGTGTTTCCTCCGGCAGACCGTTCTCGTGGAGATAAGAGAGTGGCTGGACGCTCGGCCCAAAGAGGTGGTCATCCTCTCCTTCAGCCACTTCCTGGGTCTGAGCCAGGAGCTCCACATGCGGCTGCTCACGACCATCCGCAACGTGTTCACCTCCAGACTCTGTCCCAAGACGGTACGTGAGGCCGTCAACGAGTCACATGACCAGTATGGACAGGGAGTCACATGACCAGTATGGACAGGGAGTCACATGACCAGTATGGGCAGGTAGTCACATGACCAGTATGGACAGGTAGTCACATGACCAGTAGAGAGACCAGAGAGGGAATTCAATGACGCTCCGTCATGAACAGACCGTCGAGGCTTTGAGAGAAATTCCAACTGGAAAGTTCTGGTTTTGGTCTTTTTGATGTATTTCTGTGAGCAGAGGTTTAGAATGACGCCGGCCTCCGTCCCGTTCCAGGAGGCGCTGACGCTCCGGAACCTGTGGTCTCTGGGCTACAGCGTGATCGTGTCCTACGAACACAACCTCTCCAGCTGCCACGCAGAGCTGTGGCCTCACATCCCGTACTGGTGGGCCAACAAGTGCAGAGCCGAGGAGCTCATCCAGGAGTTTGAGCACAGGAAGCAGCACGGCCGACCGGGTAACGTACCGGGGTTCAGGGGACTCTTTAGGGGCGGGGCTACACAGTGATTGACAGGTCGACACCAGAGACGTCACTCCTCAGTCCATATATGGTCACTTCCTGTTGGCGACGGCCAAAAGTCCAAACTCAAGGCTTCAAAACGTCTTACGCCCACTTCTTATAAACGGTCTGCGCTTTTATCGTATTCCAAATTTGTTATTGTCATTCAATTCATGGATTTTGTACATTATCTATCATTTTGATACGAGACCTTTTTAAACCTTTTGAAAACCCACCTATTTTTAGGCCTCTGCTCGAAAATGTCATACCCAAACTAAAAAGGGTGTAGCTCTGCAACCACTAGGGCTGTTTGAATAATGAAATGTTATAGTAAAAGAGTATAATGTGAGTTGTGTGTTACTGGTTATGAGTAAATGAAGAAGTGATTTATACAGTTTTTACAGCAATATCTGCTCCTCGGTTTTCAAGGGGTTAAATGTGTGTTTCAGGCGGTTTCTTCGTCACAGGAATCAACCTGACGGAGGACCTGAAGTACATCTGCACCCACCCGACCGAGTCCCTGAAGGACCTGGTGACGTCCACGTACCCGGCGCTGCTGAGCTGGGTCCGGGAGCAGACGCCCGGCTCCAGAGTCGGCTCGCTCAACATCATCGCCGGCGACTTCATCGCCGAGAGCCGGTTCGTCCCGACCGTCGTCACGCTGAACGAGAAGCTGCTGAAGTGGTCGTCCTGACTGTCGTCCTGACCTTCCTCCTGACCTTCATCGCTTCATCACAGCATGAGCTTGTTTTGTGACGGGGAAAAAAAGTACTTGAATTCTTTGTTTAAATATTATAAATGCACTTATCTGGAGCCAGTGAAATGTATATTTCAGTCGTTAAAAACAGACTTTCGGGGGGTATGTCGACCTGCACTGTTTACATTCAGTTCACTGTTTATGCAACGTACTGTATTGGTTCTCACGAGTCCGCAAAGGTGGCCGGTCCATTGTTTTCCGGTGACCAGCAATAATAACTCAACTAATCTCACCTGGACACTTTGGAAGAGGAAGCACAAGCGACGTTCCAGGAGCACATATGATTGTAATGTACAAACTTTTATAAGTGTGACATGTTACGTTCCACCTATACACACACACGTATCTATCCGTAGAGAATGTAGACAACACATCAAACTTATGCAAAAATGCACGTTTTATTTGCATGAACCCAACCCGACTGTTCTCCTCTAGCCCTGAGCCGACAGGTGAGACCTCGTGTCAGCAGAGCTGCACCGCTGTGCCTGAGAGGTGTGTCCAATAAACATGAGCGTTTCTAAGCAAAGCGTTCTCACTTTATTCACCAATCAATGAAGCGATGAAATGTCACAATTATTATTACAACGCTTTGATAAGCCCCGCCCACAGGACTATAATGAACCAGCTCAATGGGTCTGGGCATGAGATGTTTAAGCTGTTGGTCGAGGAAACTCTCTTGTCTGTCTCACAGCCGTCCCTCCTGTCTGTCTCACAGCCGTCCCTCCTGTCTGTCTCACTGCCGTCCCTCCTGTCTGTCTCACTGCCGTCCCTCCTGTCTGTCTCACTGCCGTCCCTCCTGTCTGTCTCACTGCCGTCCCTCCTGTCTGTCTCACTGCCGTCCCTCCTGTCTGTCTGTCTCGCAAATAAAACTGTATTCCCTTCAAAGGGACTACAGTTCTATTTTCTATTTGACCTGAACATTTTCATAGCTGAATGGTTTCTGTTGCTGAAAATATGAAGGAGTAGAGGTCCAAAATATGTGCAAAATAGTGGAAGAATAAGGTTTTGAAGAACAATAGTTGAAGCATTCCAACTCATAAGCCCACAGGAGAACATGAAGGGTGGCTTGCTGCTGCAAGTTTCTATTGAGACACGGAATAAGAAGGTATTCCTTTAAGAGTCGAGTTCGTCCTCTACAGAGCAGCTGGGTTAAAAACACCATTCTTTAGGCCTCTGCTAAAAAATTGCATTCCAATAATAAAAAGAGTATCTCTGCAACCACATGGTTAATTTGAATAATGTAGGTGTTAAAATAAAGTGAGATTTGTGATTTGAGATTGTGAGATTCGTCCAGCTGTGTAGATATTACTATATAAGTTACTTGTTAAGAGTAAATGAAGATGGCACACAGCAAAAACAAAAAACAAAAACAAAAAGGCCATTTCAGGATGATTATCTCTTTAGAGTGACGCAGCTGCAGGTCTAAACTCAAATTCAACCAGACCTCTATATTTTCCCATTCAGAAAAATTACCACACAAATCAAATGAATGTTGAATCCCAATGGAGCAGATTTAATTTGAGCAAAATGTTAAATGTTTGTAACAATACCAACTGTAAAAAACAGTTAAAACCAGTAATTTACACAATTCTTCATTGTGCCGTAACAGAGTTAATGATTCATATAGCAAGTAGTAGCATGATGGAGAAGTTACAACAAAAAACAACAATAATGTAAATAAAAGCAGTAATGGTATTTGGCAATACTAACAGCAATGCAACTATTTACAATGATAATAGCAGGACCAGGGTCCAGATTACACCAGGGTCCATGTAAACCTGTGGAGAGCAAAAGCACAAAGACTCCGGGGAAGAAGCAGAGTTATTAATGTGCATTCATGGAGGAGGGTGGGTCGACTGCTCCTGAAGGTCTTGTGGGTGAAGGTCTTTGTCTGGGTCTTGTAGGTGAAGGTCTTTGTCTGGGTCTTGTGGGTGAAGGTCTTTGTCTGGGTCTTGTAGGTGAAGGTCTTTGATGGAGCAGGGCACCGACTATGTATATTACATACCATAGTGTTTTATATTAAACTGGGCCCGGTAACATGTATAAACATACCTTGTTATTGTGCATTCAATACTAAGCTGTCAAGATAACTCACAGGTTCACATACTCATGTTTTCATGTTAAACATGTGTACGGTCCAGGGAGCAGGGTGTCGGTGCGACTGCCTGTTACTGCCCCACTGTGTTATGTGGATTTATATATTTGGTAATTATTTTACTTGTTGTTTTGGAGCGTGTGTGTGTATATATATATATAAATATATATATATACGCGTTATAAATGCCCTCTTGACTGAATGCAGCTCAGTCAGGTTTCCTCTAAAGGCCCGTGGCTGTTGGTGAGATGCTCAATAGGTTTAAATATCTATGAATAAGCTCTACGGGTCTGTTAGTGGACTAGGAACTAGAATAACCGTTCAGAACTGTATTGATGTTTTGCACACAGTGATACTTAACTTTTTACAACCATGAGTACACTTCACTACTTTCATGATAAACTTTCAGAACTACTTTGCTTTAAATGCAGATTATATATTTATTGCAGGATTATTAGCAGGGAGCCGAGGCCGGATGGAAGAGTCCTTTCGGTGGTCGGGGGGAACTGACCCGTCCGGTCAGGCGGGACACCCGACTCCTCCTGAAGAGAGGGACCGTCTGAGATCCTCCAGACTCCGTACAGTCACAGGAAACAGAATGCTTCTACCCTTATGACTTTGGCAGGGGAGGGTATGAGAACCTCCAGCAGCTTCCTGCCCACGATTACTTCACTCTTCACGCAACCTGGTCCTTCCTGAGCCGATCGTCTGAGGAAACGTTTCACAGTTTCCACCTGCTCAGAGCTCTCAGTCAGCAGAATAATCATTACGCGCCTTTTTGTTATTAAATCACAATACACAAATCACAAAATCTACTTTTATATGCCAGTATTTATATGCCTTTCCTCAACTCTATTGACAGCTGATTATCATCAAAATATGCTTAAAATGGCTCTAAAACATACAGAAATGACCTATAACCTTTTAGCTCGGCTATCCAGTTTAAAGCCACAAAACATTTTTAAAAAGAAAATACCGCTCACATGCAAGATGATGTCACTTCCTGTGAGACCAGGCTGTAAAGGTGAGAAACAGTGGAGGAAATATTCATACTAATGGCCGTTTAAGTTGTTATTTTGAGATGCTAAGTTGTTATTTTGATATGCTAAGTCGTTATTTTGGGATGCTAAGTTGTTATTTTGGGATGCTAAGTTGTTATTTTGAGATGCTAAGTCATTATTTTGATATGCTAAGTCGTTATTTTGAGATGCTAAGTATTTGGAGAAAGATTCTCGATATTCTTTAGTTATGTACTTCTATAGTTGGGAGAAGAAACTCTGTTTAGTCAAACCAACGTGACATGAAACCAACATGAAAGTGACATTAGAGGCTCCAGTATTCTCTATTGCAGGTCGACTTGTTCTTGCTGTTTTGCAGCCCCGCCCCCTCTGACGTCACAGAGCGTGCTCAGCGTCAGTCACGTGTTCTCGTCGACGTGTTTCACAACCGGTTTTTCTGAGCGAGAGACTTCTGTGAGTGACACGTCACAGCGCAGCTGCCAATCAACGCAGAAGAATGAGGAGGTGCAGGGCTTCCTCCTCTTCCTCCTCTTCCTCCTCCTCCTCCTCCTCCTCCTGCTGTGTTGTCATCGGTCATGTGAACTCTCTCTCCCTGGTCCCGGTAGTCATGGACTGGATGTCGGGTCTCCCGGAGCCGCTGTGGGACGTCCCGCTGCCTCACCTGGCGATCCCAGGTAAATAAACACCTTCTCCTCAGCGATCAGCTGTTCGTGACGTCAGAGAGCGCGGGGACGAAGCAGGAAACGAGACAGAAAGTTTATATGAGAATTATAAAAACTATTGTTAGATAGATAGATGTATACTTTATTTATCCCCGAGGGGAAATCCGTTTGTCACAGTAGGAAGTAACTTATATATGAGACACAACAAATACAATCAAATACAAAATATCAGAAAAAAATCAAATTGAAATTAAAAATATCACAACAAATACTAGAAATGCTAAATACTCTAAACTAAACTAAACTAAACTAAACAAAACAGTACAGCGTACTAATTTAGGAAATGAAACAATAAAAGTGCAAATTTGCAGTGTATATGAAGTATATAAAGTCATTTATACTTTATTTATACTTCATTTATACTTTATTTATACTTCATTTATACTTCATTTGTACTTCATTTATACTCCAGAGGTCAGTGAAGGAGACCCTTAGTCATTAAATAATAAAGGCCTTTGAGACTTCACGATTATGGAAAATAATGTGGTTAATTAAAATATAAAATAACAGCCAGGAAGGGTCAACACTCAAAGTAATGTAGTGGAACCTTCTGGTCATTTATTAAACCAGAAAGTCTCTTTAGAGGAAACCCAGAGCACATTCCTTCTCTGGGGAATGAAACCAGTTCAGCGTGTGTCGCGTCCCTCAGGGAGTCACGACACCATGAGCTAATGAACCAGTGTGTGTGTGTGTCGCGTCCCTCAGGGAGTCACGACACCATGAGCTAATGAACCAGTGTGTGTGTGTGTCGCGTCCCTCAGGGAGTCACGACACCATGAGCTAATGAACCAGTGTGTGTGTGTGTCGCGTCCCTCAGGGAGTCACGACACCATGAGCTAATGAACCAGTGTGTGTGTGTGTCGCGTCCCTCAGGGAGTCACGACACCATGAGCTAATGAAGCAGTGTGTGTGTGTGTCGCGTCCCTCAGGGAGTCACGACACCATGAGCTAATGAACCAGCGTGTGTCGCGTCCCTCAGGGAGTCACGACACCATGAGCTAATGAACCAGCGTGTGTCGCGTCCCTCAGGGAGTCACGACACCATGAGCTAATGAACCAGCGTGTGTCGCGTCCCTCAGGGAGTCACGACACCATGAGCTACTGTCTGGACATCAACTCCCCGCTGGTGCCGTCAGAGTCAGACGCCTTCAGGCTGCTGGACGGACTCTTCTCCTGTTTCACCAGACCAGTCATCTTCAGATGGGCCACCACGCAGGTAGGTGTGTGTGTGTGTGTGTGTGTGTGTGTGTGTGTGTGTGTGAGACCCCCTACAGGATGAAGGTGGTATGCCGTGTATATAAATCCTCCTCTTCCTCCTCCTCCTCCTCCAGGATAAGAGCATTGAGGAGCAGCTCTCCATGGGGATTCGGTTCTTTGATCTTCGTGTCGCTCACAAACCCAACGACTCGTCCAGCGACCTGCGCTTCACACACGTCATCTACACACACCTCATCGTGCTGGTGAGGACACACACCTCATCTACACACACCTCATCGTGCTGGTGAGGACACACACCTCATCTACACACACCTCATCGTGCTGGTGAGGACACACACCTCATCTACACACACCTCATCTGCACACACCTCATCTGCACACACCTCATCTGCACACACCTCATCTGCACACACCTCATCTACACACACCTCATCTGCACACACCTCATCTGCACACACCTCATCTGCACACACCTCATCTGCACACACCTCATCTGCACACACCTCATCTACACACACCTCATCTACACACACCTCATCTACACACACCTCATCGTGCTGGTGAGGACACACACCTCATCTACACACACCTCATCGTGCTGGTGAGGACACACACCTCATCTACACACACCTCATCTACACACACCTCATCTCCCCTCGTCTTCCTCCCAGGAGACGCTGGCCTCCGTCTCCGTCTGGCTGCAGTCTCACCCGAAGGAGGTCGTCATCCTGGCCTGCAGCCACTTCGAGGGACTCGACGACAAACTGCACCGGTTGTTCATCTTGTCCCTGAGGAAGCTGTTCGGGTCCAGACTCTGTCCACAGGAGGTCAGGGGTTCCTTTAGAAACCACGGAGCGATTACTGAAGGGGCCTGTTGGTCACGAAGAGACACACAATAACTAAAAAGAGATGCAAAACTACTACAAAGACACATAAACAACCAGAATACACAAGTATGACCATGAAGAGACACTAAACAACTAAAAAAAGAAACACAAAATAACTAATAAGAGACACTAAACAACTAAAAAGAGACACAAAATAACTAATAAGACACACTAAATGACTAAAAAGAGACACTAAATAACTAAAAAGAGATGCAAAACTACTACAAAGACACATAAACAACCAGAATACACAAGTATGACCATGAAGAGACACTAAATAACTAAAAAAAGAAACACAAAATAACTAAAAAGAGATCGAAATAACTAATAAGAGACACTAAACAACTAAAAAGAGACACAAAATAACTAAAAAGAAATCGAATTAACTAATAAGAGACACAAAATAACTAAAAAGAGACACTAAACAACTAAAAAGAGACACAAAATAACTAAAAAGAGACACTAAACAACTAAAAAGAGACACAAAATAACTAAAAAGAGACACTAAACAACTAAAAAGAGACACAAAATAACTAAAAAGAGACACTAAACAACTAAAAAGAGACACAAAATAACTAAAAAGAAACACAAAATAACTAAAAAGAGACACTAAATAACTAAAAAGAGATGCAAAACTACTACAAAGACACATAAACAACCAGAATACACAAGAAGAACCACTAAGAGACACAAAACAATCATAATGTCGTCTAACAATCTGCCCGGTAACACAACTCCGTGTCCTCACAGGAAGCCGTGCTGACGCTGCGCAGCCTGTGGGCGTCCGGCCACCAGGTGGTGCTGTCCTACGACTCCCAGTGTGCAGAGAGCCACGCGGAGCTGTGGCCCGCCATCCCTTACTGGTGGGCCAACCAGTGCACGGCGCAGGGCGTCACCAGCTACCTGGACCGGAACAAAGAGCGGGGACGTCCAGGTGAGAGCCGCTCGCGCTTTCACGGTTTCCCCGTCCAGCAAGCATCACAGCGCTGTGCGTCTCTTGTGCGTCTCTCGTCTGTCCAGAGGGCTTCTTCGTGTCCGGCCTCAACCTGACGGCCGGCAGGTGTTACATCGCGGAGAACCCCAAAGAGTCGCTGCGGACGCTGACCTTCAGGAACTGGGAGTGTTTGAGGACGTGGCTGGAGGAGCAGGAACCGGGATCCGACCCCACGAGCCTCAACATCATCGCAGGAGACTTCCTGGGTCCAATCCCTCTCTGCCCGCTGGTCATCGCACTGAACCAGAAGCTACTGCGGAGGAAACGTTAAAGACTGCAAAGACAGCAGGAGTGGGAGATGCAAAACTACCAGAGGAGTGAGAGATGCAAAACTACCAGACACAAAAACACCAATAGGCGACGAAAAAAGGATTACAAAGAGATGCAAAATAAGCAGAGACAGAATACGACTACAAAGAGACAGAATACGACTACAAAGAGACAGAATACGACTACAAAGAGACACATTGAACCAGAAACTATTACGAGAAGATTGCCGTAAAACGTTTAAAAATAAGTTTTATTCCACGGGAACTGAAACCACACGTCCTTCTGCATCGTTTCCTCTCCTCGACACTTCAGAAGCTCGACATGAAGAACTAAGTTTCTGTGTTTGTGACTTTCAGTTTTGACTCCACCAGAACACGTTGTCGTGTTGTGACTCAGCTCTGATGTGTAATATGTTCACAACAATGTTACAGAATTATATCGTCAAATATTTTTAATATAATGTACAATACAGTCTTATTTCATGTTTGTGGATCAGTTTGCAGCCACGTCTTTTTATTTTTATCTCCTAAACGTGAGTTACGATTGTCGGGCTTTTCTTTCCCTCAAACACCGTTAGCCGACGACACAACGCTTTATCAACTCATCGATTGACAAAGAATCACAGAAAAAAACATTGAGAGTTTCTAGGAAATAATTTATTCAGCATTAAAAACACAAAAGACATCGGAGCCGTCGAGCAGCCCTATCGCCTTGCTAACGTTTAGCTAGCTCCGGCTAACGTTTAGCTAGCTCCAGCTAACGCCTGTCTGATCGCTACTGACCATGAGCAGCTCTCTCCACAAGCTGCTTCCAGCGTTTTCTCCAGAGATGATGATGATAATGATGAGTAGGGATCAGACGGGCGTTAGCCAGAGCTAGCTAAACGTTACCCAGAGCTAGCTAAACGTTACCCAGAGCTAGCTAAACGTTACCCGGAGCTAGCTAAACAGCAGTTGTTGTTGTTGTTGTGTAGCGTGAATTAGCCGACGAAGCCTTCCTCCCCGTCATCTGTCCGTGAACAGCTTCCTGTAGCGCCCGTACGCGGCGGCGCTGATGATGACCGTGACGACGGCCGATCCCTCGTCTGCGTCCACCTGCACGTCCTGGACGGCGGCCTCCTTGTACAGCCAGCTGCGGGCGAGAGACGCTCATTAACGGCCTCGCTGTAAAAGAACGGTATGAGGAGTATAGGACGGCCGTCACCTCAACTGAGGCGAGCGGAGGTCGACGCTGAGGTCCAGCGAGCGTTTCCCCGTCGACGTCACGATCTCCGCCTGCACCGCCGCGCTCAGGGCCTCCAGGCCGCGCCGCTCCAGAGCCGACACGGCCAGAGCGCCGGGCTCGCTGAGCCGGTAGCTGAGGCAGAAAGCGAGAACACAATTCATTGTTACGGCTGCAATTCAGTTATTTTAAATTCAAAGTTCTTGAGTACTTTTAAATGTGACATTTTATGGCTTTGAGATGTAGAGAAACAGTCTGTCGGGATTTTACAGGCTGCTGTTATTTCCCTTAGAAGGGACAGTGTGTACGGTCTAGTGACATCTAGTGGTGAAGTTGCAGATTGCAACCAAATAAACACACCTCAGATAAGCCCCTCCCCTTTCCAAGTGGAGAACTACGGTGGCCTAAAGGCATCTTTAGTACAACTAGGAGCTACTTTAATCAATACGGTTCTTTTTCATGACTAAATAAATTGATTTAAAAAACTTATGTAGAATCAAAAAAAAATTCAGAACAGTTATTTATAATTTAGATATAAATAAATATTGTTTCTAGAGCAGCAACAGTTATGTTTACAACAGCAGAGTCACTTTATGAAGTCATTAATGTTCACTTAAATACATCTGTTAAACGTGTTAATGAAATAAATACATTTCTGAGTGAAGTTTATGATCGATGATAATCAATAATGAAGAACATGATTCCTCCCGTCTGCTTTGTCTGAAGTTCACAAGAACAAAGTTAGATAAAAAGATTTATTCGCTTGTTTATAAAAAAAAACTTTTGGTTGATCTTTCGTGCTGTGCTTGTTTAAACATAGCGGATTGATTTGGGTTTCACTTTCTTTTACCATCCCGTTTAGTTTCAGTCGCATCCCGTCCTTCAGGTAACCTAAAACATGAAAGTCTTTCTCTCTCTCTCCGTTCTGGCTTCTGTAAAAACATGGCGGACTCCGCCCTCCGATGCAGATGTGACGACCTCATTGTAAGATACTAAACTCCTCCTCCTGAATGCGGCACACTGGCCCTTTAAGGGCAAAGTTACACGTCTTACTTGTCGACGAGGTCCGTTTTGTTGTGGACTTCTATCATGGAGCTCATCAGCCGGTCGGGGATCTGCATGTTCTCCAGGACTCGGAGCACGTTGGCCTTCTGGTTCTCCGTCTCCGGGTGGCTGATGTCTCGGACGTGGACCAGCAGATCCTGCAGGACGAGACAGACGAGTCAGCGCCTCCCCGAGCCCCTGCGCCGCCGCTCGCCGGGGGAAACCCCTACCGAGTGCTTGATGTCCTCCAGCGTGGCGGAGAAGGAGTCGATGAGCCGGTGGGGCAGCTGGGACAGGAAGCCGATGGTGTCCACGTACAGGACGGTCATGTGACTGGGCAGCCGGCCGGCGTGCACGGTGACGTCCAGCGTGGCGAACAGCTGGTTCCTGGGCTGCAGGCCGCTGTCGCCCGTCAGCGCCTTGATCAGCGTCGTTTTCCCTGAGCAGAGACGAGAAGAAGAGCTTTAGGTCGACGTCAGCAAACTGCTAAATAATTTGACTAAAATTAGAGATAAATAAAAGAATATTGCATCAGTAAAAATCTTTTTATTTCCTAATCAATCGAATTGTGCGTTGTTATGCAAATCACCATGATAGATGACTTGAAGGTGAAAGAAAGTCGTTGATGATAATACATATTTTAGTTAATTTGCTAAAGGCCTATTAAAAATAAAAATAATTAATAATTGCAAATACAAAAAAACTATTTCTGAACAATTACCGGTCTAGTCCACTAGAGGGCGCTGAGCAACAATTAGGACACGTTTTTCTCACACACTTCTCTTTTTTTAACTTAAAGAAGAAAAAAAAAGGAACTTTCTTTTGGTACGTGTCCCTACTTTTAGGAACGTAAAAACATAAAGTCTCTACAGTGTTTTGTCCGCTCTGGGCTACTGTAGGAACATGGCGGACTCCGCCTCCAGGTAGATGAGAAGAACTCAATCTAAGTTTACGAAAACCCAACGATTCATCGTTTCAGGTGATTAAACACTAAAGAAAACAAACGTAGTTATGAATAATAGATAAATGTTCTAATAATAAATCACCCTAAATGTTCGACACTGTTCCTTTAAGGATAAACGTTTCTGTTCTGAGAGATTTCGCCGGTGTTTGACGGGCAAAAAACATTTTGCTGCAATAAAAACGACTCAAGTCGGAAAACTTTATCTCGTCCGATAAAACACACGCTGACAAAATGCAGTCATTTTTTTTAATCGCAATATATTGCAATGTTTGATATCGCGAAACGTTTAAAATTGATACTTTAAAAACAATACTTACTCCCGGGTCGGTAATAAATCGCAATATAAATCGTGATATTACCGTGATTATTATGCCCTGACTAAATATATAACACAACATGTTTAAATAACATGAATGTTTATATAACACAACATCTCCCGTCTCACCACAGTTGGTGTATCCCAGCACGGACACGGTGGGGAACTCCTTGTGACGCCGCTGCGATCGCAGCAGCCTCCTCTTCCTCCTCAGCGCCTCCAGCGCCGAGCGGATCTTCATCTCCCGCTCCCTGAGCAGCCGCTGCTGGACCTCCATCAGCGTCTCGCCTGACGGACCAATCAGCAAGCGGGGTCAGGGGCTGGGCATCCAATCAGACGCGAGCGTGCGTGTGTGTGTGTGTTTGGGGGTGTGGCTTATTTACCCGAGCCTCCGATGTACCTCGCCCCCCCGCCCTGCTGATCCAAGTTCACCATTTCATTTCTCAGACGAGATCTGCCACCATGAAGACGTTTTAAAAAACAAAAACACAAGTGGATGATGGGAAAAAAATAAAATAAACAAATAAAATATAGGTCAGCGTTACCGTAACAACGGGATCTCCGCCAGAGAGATCTGCAGCTTGGCCTCTTTGGTTCTGGCGTTGCAGCGGAAGATGTGGAGAACCACCGAGTATCTGTCAAACACCTTGACGCCCCACGCCTCCTCGAACTCCCTCTGGAGGAAGACGTGCACGAGAACGTAAAGGACCCCACCTCTCTCTCCTGACCACCAGGGGGCGACTCCTCTGGTTGTATAGAAGTCTATGCTTCATGTGTTAAAGCTGCATTCTCTCTCTTGACCACCAGGGGGCGACTCCTCTGGTTGTATAGAAGTCTATGCTTCATGTGTTAAAGCTGCATTCTCTCTCCTGACCACCAGGGGGCGACTCTTCTGGTTGTATAGAAGTCTATGCTTCATGTGTTAAAGCTGCATTCTCTCTCCTGACCACCAGGGGGCGACTCCTCTGGTTGTATAGAAGTCTATATAAATGACTCTACTTCTCTCTTGATTTATTCCTTCAGTAAACATTGTAAACATGAGTTTATGTTTAAGCATGATGTTAATTTTACTCCTCAGTCCATATATGGTCACTTCCTGTTCACTGGTTGCAAATAAACAAAATGGCCACCGCCAAAATGCCGCACTCGAGGCTTCAAAACGTCATGGTGATTATGTCCACTTCTCATTCTTGTGACACCTGAACAGTAACGTCAGAAAGAATCAGAACCAGAGAACAGAAAAACACAATAAATATATAATAAAACACAATAAAGAGTTGTCAGTGCAGCCGGCTCACCTCGGACAGAGGAGACAGCCGCTCCACATTCACAAACACCGCTGTGACTCCGGCTGTCTGCCGGATTTTATCTGCAGGCAGAAAAAGAAAACGTGATCCATATCCCAATCAATCGATCTGCTGAGACGTGCGCGTGCACCGCTGATCGAACCTGTCAGGATCTGGAAGTTTCCTTTGCCGAATATCTTCTTCTTCTCCGGGGTCTTGGTGGACAGGACCAGCTGGTCCACCACGCTCCAGCTGTCCAGCGCGTTCACGAGCCCCACGGCCTCGGCCATCATCAGCTCCGCTGCAGGGACAACCACAGGTGAGATCACGTGCACGCGCACACACACCTGAAGGAAGGGGCGTGGCCTACCTGTGGTCAGGTGCTGCTTTCGGCTGCCCCACTTCACGTTGGGGTGAACCACGAACACCCTGTGCTGCTGGGCCCCAGCGGGCGCGTGCACGCGAAACAGCTCGTCCACCTCGCTGTCATCCATGACGTCATCATCATCTTCAGCATCCTCATCTTCCTCGTGCAGAACGCCGCCGCTGCCGCTGAGGTCGTCCGTGTCCCTCCACGTGCACGCGGAGAGCGTGAACGCCCTTGGTTGTGAGGGACACGCGGCTCTGACCGCGGACGGAGGGAGCGCGCGGGGGAGTCCGTCGCAGGTAGCTGATGACGTCATGCAGGTGTGCGCGCGGCGCCGCAGGAGCGGAACCCCCGCGGAGACGAGCCTCCTGAGCGCGGCCATGCTGCTGTCACTCAGACACGCGCACCATGGTCGGTGTTTGTTGTTGTCACGCTAGAGGAAGGGGCCACCGCGCATGCGCACCGTGAACGTGTTCTTCTTCTCGCTCACTGAAGAGCACGAAGCAGCCTGGGGAGAACAGCGCCGCCTGCTGGTGAGGCGGTGCACCGTCATCATATATTTATGTTTATATTTATAGAAATCCCCCCTTATTTTAGGTATCTTTTATTTTATTTTGAAATCTATATTTTTGAAATCTATAAAAATATAAATAAAAATATATAAAATATATATATCCTAAAACAAGTGAAAAAAGATATATATATTTTATATATATTTTTATTCATATATTTTGTATATATATATTCGATTTTTGTATTCATAATTACTAATTAATATATATATTTTAATTGTATTATATTATTTAAAGTTACTACAATAACTTTAGCAGTTGAGCCCGGGACCCCCACTGACTCAGACACTTTCTTACAGTTACACACATTTTGCACGTCTTTTCTCTATTAATATACAGTTGACACTTTAATATTATATTTGTTTTAATGTACTGTCATTTGTATTTTATTGTACATTTTATTTCTAATTTTTAAATAACTTCCCATACTATTGCAGGAGACAGTATTGTGTTTATTGATGAGCACCACTATGGCCAAATCAATCTGTGTGATTGTGGCGGAACCTAGTGGACAGCAGTGGTATTGTTCCTGAACACCAGACGCCCTTAACATCTCCTTTACTTCAGCAGGCCTTGACAGGCGGTTGATGACGTCACGTGAGGGCGTGTCCCACCTGAAAACGGGTTCAACAGGTACCAGCTTGTGTGACCTCACAGGATGAATGCAGACGGACCTGAGAGACTTTATTATATTTAAAGTTGTTTCTGCGAGAGAATCTCTTGACTTCTCTCTGATCAGCTCTCTTTAAAACACTAAAAACACCCCGAGGATCCATCAGATGCCTCAACGAGCCGCAACATGACCGGTGGCTTCACCCATCGAGAAACAAGGTGTGCGCGTGAAGGGGAAGAGGAAGAGGAGCAGAGGAGGAAGAAGGCGGGGTCGTGAGCTCAGAGCGGTGATGGGTCCGTGTTGGCGCTGCGGGTCTTTGGGGACTTGGTGCGTCTTTGGCGCACAGACGGCGCTCCGCTGCGGACTGCTGCTCGGCCTCCTGGCGCTCTGCGCATGTCTGGGTGAGCCGACTGATACAAATACATCAAGTATTCACATCGAGTACTGCAGTTACAGTACTGTGGTACTCTGTTACTGTACTGCAGTACTCTGTTACTGTAGTCCTGTTACTGGTCCTGGTCCTCTATAGACCTCAGTCTAGTCCTGGTCCTCTCTAGTCCTCAGTGTAGTCCTGGTCCTCTATAGACCTCAGTGTAGTCCTGGTCCTCTACAGACCTCAGTCTAGTCCTGGTCCTCTGTAGACCTCATGTAGTCCTGGTCCTCTATAGACCTCAGTCTAGTCCTGGTCCTCTGTAGACCTCATGTAGTCCTGGTCCTCTATAGACCTCATGTAGTCCTGGTCCTCTATAGACCTCAGTGTAGTTCTGGTCCTCTATAGACCTCAGTGTAGTCCTGGTCCTCTATAGTCCTCAGTGTAGTCCTGGTCCTCTATAGACCTCAGTGTAGTTCTGGTCCTCTATAGACCTCAGTGTAGTCCTGGTCCTCTATAGTCCTCAGTGTAGTTCTGGTCCTCTATAGACCTCATGTAGTCCTGGTCCTCTATAGACCTCATGTAGTCCTGGTCCTCTATAGACCTCATGTAGTCCTGGTCCTCTATAGACCTCAGTGTAGTTCTGGTCCTCTATAGACCTCAGTGTAGTCCTGGTCCTCTATAGTCCTCAGTGTAGTCCTGGTACTCTATAGACCTCAGTCTAGTCCTGGTCCTCTATAGACCTCATGTAGTCCTGGTCCTCTCTAGTCCTCATGTAGTCCTGGTCCTCTAAAGTCCTCAGTGTAGTCCTGGTACTCTATAGACCTCATGTAGTCCTGGTCCTCTCTAGACCTCCATCAGTAACCAGACCACCAGAGAGAAGATGGTCTGGTTCTAGAGAGTTCTTCTTAAAGCTCCTCAACGGAGCCACCGGGTCGGAGAGACACTACCACTTTCGTCCACAGGGGGCGCCAGAAGCAACACTAAGATAAAGTTCCTTGTAGTAACTTTAAGTACAGTACTACCGTGCCGTACATTTTCTACCTAGGCCTTCTGTGGCATCTGATATAGTTTACATAAATATGTGCATGATGGGATGCTGCGTCATTAACGGAAAATGCATGTAGTCCACATCAGCAACCAGTCACATTTAGTTATAACAAAACATGACAACATGACCAGAAGAAAAGATATTCATTATTTAATAAAAACAATACTGTGGCGGTTGGCTCAGCTGCAGAGGGAACGGAGCGAGGGTGTGGTTCAGGGAACAGGTGCTGGGATGAGGTGTCAGGTCAGCCTCAGCTGGGGGCAATTTGTGTGCGTGTCTCTCCTGTTAAAACAGGAGTAGCATCTTAGGAACGGGAAAGAGCGTTGAGCAGAGGCGTGGCCGCAACAGCTGTTACAGGCGGGCGCGCACAGCTGATAAATAAAAGCTATTAAAAAATCGCAAATCCTAGTGTTGTCCTTTGTGCTGCCCGAGACTCGCGCGGGTAACGGAGGTTTGTTACAAACACATGAACACAACGCAGATAAAAACACAAAGCAGTTCACTCACCAGATGCTGTTCACTTAAAGGCAAAGTCCATCCTCCTCTCTTTGTCAACAAACAGTTCAGTGACGTGGTTGTTCAGTTTATTGGTGCGCTTCAGCTCCAGTAACAGCTCCTTCTCGATGGTCATGGACCAGTGAGGACAGCCTCCAGTTTTAGGGCTGAAAATGTCCGCTGGACAGTGGAAGTCGATATTAGGATCATCACAAATCCACCAGCAAGTTCGTTTCTCCTCCTTCATCCATTGAGTGTTAAAAAACTACACCTCTTATGTTTCAGCCTGAACACTTCTTACTCCTACTGAGTCATGCTAGCAGCTAGCTAGCTTTCTGTTGACTGAAGTCACGCTGGCCCACTGACCAATCACAGCGCATGTTAGTGCTGACGCCACCTCACAGGCGCTGCACGTCAAAGAACACGCCCACATGTCAAACTAAAGATCTGATTGGTTGAAGACTATGACATCACGATATCTTCTCCATATACTTTAATCTACAAAGACCAGCTAGAAGCGCTCTGCTTCCATAGAGACACAGAGGTGAAATGTGATTGGATGAGAGCTCTCCTTAAAACCAGCTGCACTAGAAGCAGCGCTGCAGGCTGAAGCAGAGCAACAGAGGAAGACAGGAGCTGTGACATGAGAACATAAGCTAATAGGGAACAATAATTATAATACATGTAGTGTATTTGTGAAAAATGTAATTATAAAATAGCTATAACTTTGTGATTCTGTTTCGGCCAACAGAGGCTTAGATGGCAGTGCTTAGCTTAGTACAGTACTAGTAAAAGTACTCGGTTACTCTCCACCACAGTGAGCCTTTACTGTCTTGTCCCGCCTGTCTGTCCTCAGAGGAGAAGTGCATTCTGGGTATCATGGGCCAGCCGGTTTTGCTGCCCTGCCTCCAGCCCCAGATCACGTCCTCGGTGAACGTGACCATCGAGTGGCGGCGAGGCGAGGATCTGGTGCTGCGGTCCACGTGGCGGGCCGACGGCGTGGTGGAGGAGTGGAGCCTCGACGGGGCCGCGACCCCGCCGGACGCGCCGCTGACGGGCAACCTGTCCCTGCAGCTGCCGGGGCCGGAGCCCACGACGCGCCGCCTGCGCTACAGCCTGCGCGTCGCCTCGCAGGAGAACCAGAGCGCCGAGCTGTGCAGCGTGTGCCTCCAGACAGCAGGTCAGTGCTTTATATATATTCATATAACTGTGATCAGACGAGTGTCAGATGAGTATTTATTGTTTGTATGTATATATATATATATATATATATATATATATATATATATATATATATATATATATATATATATTCTTTTTTTTAAATATATATATTCTTTTTTTTAAATATATATATATATATATTCTATATTTTTGTGTTTCCTTATTTATATTTAATATATATATATATATATATGTGTGCAGACGAGTATTTCTATATATATTTTCTTTTATAAATATATATACATATTTCATTTAAATAAATATATATATTCTACATATTTTATTTATTTATATATGTATGTATTTTTTTAAATATATATATATATATATTTAAAAAAATATATATATATTCTATATAATTTTATTTTATTTATTTATATATTTATAATCTTAATATATCAGTGGCGGGCCGTGGGTTTTGTACTTGCACATTCAGTGGATCACTTTGTGATTCTGTTTAGGCCAGCAGAGAAGGCTTAGCTTTATATAGCCACTGCTATATATATATATATATATATATATATATATATATATATATATATATATATATATATATATATATATATATACTGTATATATAAAAGTGTGTGCAGACAAGTATTTTTGTATATATATATATATATATATATATATATATACACACAAAAAATTAAAAATACATCTATTATATATATATATATATATATATATATATATTATTTTTTTTCCCGGTGTCTCTTCCCTCGCAGCCAGCTTCAGCTCCCCGCTGCTGAGGATGGAGGCGGCGGCGCTGCCGGGCGGCGAGACGGCTTTCTGGTGCCACGCCAGCGGCGGCTTCCCCGAGCCGGCGGTGTTCTGGCTCGTGGACGGTGGCGCGGCGCCCGAGGGCTCCGTGAGCACATGGGCGGCGCCGCTGCCGGACTCGCACCGCTACAACGTCACGAGCCGGCTGGCGCTCAACGTGTCCGGGGACGCCAGCGTGGCGTGCGTGGTCCAGAACCCGTCCACCAACGAGACCCTGACGTCCATGCACGGTGAGCGACCCGTCCGGGGATTTGAACCCGCGACCCCCCACGTCCAAACCTAACCCGCTTCCTGTCTGCTTCCTGTCGCTGCCCAGGCGGCGCCAAGGTGACGGGCGGCCCCGTGGTGACCAGCAGGGCCGCGGAGGCCATGTGGATCTTCAGCACGGCGCTCTGCGCGGTGGTCGGGGTCCTGGTGACGGTGGGGGTCGTGTACCAGATCCACCTGGACCGCATGAGCAAGAGGAAGAAGCAGGAGTTCCAGAAGCAGCAGAACAGAGGTGGGTCAAGGTCAGGGGTCTGGAGGAGAAGTCACCAGGGCGTTACAACAGTTCAGATTGTACCGTAAAAGTGGGTTACGGGTTACAAGCCGCCCCTACCTCCGGTCAGTGTCCCCGCTGTAGCAAGCTAGCAGCAGCTGCTGCTGCCCGCGTCCCCTCTGCCCAAGTCGGGTGTTGAGCCGGGCCTGGTCCTGCTACCTTCGGTGGTTGTCTGGGAGCTAGCGGAAGTTAGCGGAGAAGTAGCAGAGCGCTAACAGGAGCCCCAGCTGGCCACAGCGGGGCGCTAACGGGCACACTGACCGAAGGTAGTAGCGGCTCGTAACCCGACTTTTACGGTAGTCCCAACTAAATGCAATGAGGAAAACGACTACATTTTATAGCGTGTGGCGGGAGGAAGCTGACCTGAAGTCAGCCGATGCTTCAGTATCAGGTGAGCGACGGTGGGTTTGGTCTTTTAACAGGTTACCATTCCTGTAAAACTCGCCTAAAGCGCCGATCCAACGCTTACTGAGATATCAGCGATGCTGGAGGTCAACGGTAAATTGACACTGCCGCTGTTTTCCAAATTTTCAACTTTTTCTTTTGACTTTTAAGTAAAAAAATAAGGATTGTGGGTCAGAATGGCCAAGAAAAACACACTGTTCTTACTGTTTTTATGACTGTTTATTTATATTACTTGATCTTTTATTTACTATGTGTCTCTGCTGCTGCAATCCTGCAATTTCCCCACTGCGGGACTAATAAAGGATTATCTTATTTGATCTCATCTTAAAATGAGACTGGATGCAGAAGAACATGATTGTACTGTGTATTAAAACACACTAAATGTTTTTATGGCAGAATAAAAAATCTAGAAAATAAAATGCCCTAATGTGGGACGAATAAAGTATAAAATGAATCCTGAAGCTCAGCAGATGACGAGATGTCGTCTGGCGGCCCTTCAGGGGCCTCGACCCTCAGGTTGGACACGAGTGCGTCTCATGAGCTGCTTTATGAGCGGTATCAATATTATTCATTTATCTAGTTTAACATCATGATGTCTGAACACGAGTTCAACAAAAAAATCTGTATTACATAATAAATGCGACGGGGAATAAAAAAACAATAAAGCACAAAGGATTGTTGATTCCTTCGATGAAGAATAATGTAAATAAATAAATGTTAAACATCGCTCTTCGTTCAGGAAACAAGAAGAAGAGGAGGCTGGAGGAGGAAGAGGAGGAGGTGAAGCTGGAGAGGAAGGAGACCGACGTGTGAAACGTTCACTTTCCTGACTCCAGGAACCGAGCACTGACTGTAAATACTGTTTCATCAACGTCCACCACGAGAGGGCGGGGCTTAAAGACGGAGGATGAAGGTTTAAAATATATATATATATATATAAATATAAACACACACGTACACGATACTTCCTGTTTCAATAAAGAGACTCAACCAAAACGCTGCAGAGTTTTATTTACATTCAGAGAGATTTTTACATCGGGGAAGAACATTTCAATCAACACGATCTTTTTTATCATTTAAAAATAAAATGTGTTTTTCATCATGAAAATGTTTGATTTCCAAAATTATGAACTGGATTGAATCTGGTGATTATTTTATTATTATTAATCCATTCACTGTTTGTTCAACAACATTTTGTAAAAGAGTAAGAAGTCCGTCGTGTTTCTTTAATCTCAAGACGACGACGTCCTGAAATGTTTCTTCACCTCAGATGTTGAGTTCTGTCACACAAACATTCACATTAAGAATCTGAGTTATTACTTTTATTTATGAAAAAATTACTCAAACGTTAAAATATAGGTTAACGAGTCTTTTTGGTATTTCTTTTAACCTGAACCCCGGCTCGACACCCGACTCGGGCAGAGGGGACGCGGGCAGCAGCAGCAGGGAGCTTGCGCTGCTGCTAGCTTGCGCTGCTTCTAGATTGCGCTGCTGCTAGCTTGCGCTGCTGCTAGCTTGCTACAGCGGGGACACCCACCACAGCTAGAAGCGGCTTGTAACCCGACTTTTACGGTAATGTGACTTTTTGAACAACTTCTTGAGTACCTTCTTCTTCCTCCGGCGGTCACGTGACCAGCTCTCCTCCCGGCACAGCGGTCATGTGACCAGCTCTCCTCCCGGCACAGAGGTCACGGCGTAGAGGTCGTCGCGCCGCTGAGCCGTGACGGGGATCTGCTGCCGGATGTCGGCCAAGTACTGCAGGTCTGGGATCAGTTCAGAGCAGAACACGCTGTACTTAACAAAGGCATTCGGGCCGGGTGTTCGATGCCGATGAACCGCTCCTCTACTCACCCACGTCGGCGTAGATGACGGCCTCCTCCGGCCCGGCCTTTGAGATCACATCTCCCCTGAAGACGCACGAGGATCATTAAATACATATTCATATACCCGCTATGACGCTAACATGTTAATTACACGTTAATTAATCTGTAATAACTCAAACAACATCGCATGAAACACTGCAGCGCTCACACTTAAAAAGAAAACAAATTGAAGAATTAAATTATCATTTTCAAGATGAGCGCTGAGATTAATTTCTGGGTCACAGACAGAAGGACGGAGGAGATAAGAAGACAAGGAGGCGAGGAGATAAGGAGGCAAGGAGACGAGGAGATAAGGAGGCAAGGAGATGAGAAGACAAGGAGGCGAGGAGTTGGGGAGACCAGGAGGCAAGGAGACCAGGAGACAAGGAGGTAAGGAGACAAGGAGGTGAGGAGACGAGGAGGCAAGGAGTGAGAAGACAAAGAGGCGAGGAGACTAGGAGGCTAGGAGGCTAGGAGACGGGGAGACTAGGAGGCAGTACCAGGGGTTGACGACGCTGCTGTGGCCCCAGGCCACGTAGGAAGACGTCTCGTCTCTGGCTGGAGACGCCGTGGCAACGAACACCTGGTTATCCAGAGCCCTGAGGAGACAAGGAGACAAGGTCACATGACGAGGGAGTAAACTGTCTTTAGAGGCTCCTTTAGGAAGGAGGAGACAAGGAGACGAGAAGGTCACATGATGAGGAGGAAACTGTCTTTTTTATTTTCATCATACTTTGATTACTTATTTATTATTATACTTTTTACTGACGTCTCTTATTGTCGCTTCGTCCACTTTGCTGCTGTGGAACTAATATCATGAATATTTTAGCTCATCATATTGAATAAGAACGTTTTAGAACCAGGGTTCTGTGTTTAAGAGAACAACAGAATGACCCTGTGGAGGTTCTGGTCTCACCGGCCTCTCTGCAGCAGCTCCCAGTGAGCCGGACCAGTGGTCATGTTGAAGGCTCCGGGGTAAACCAGCAGCTCACAGCCTGAGGACACACACACACACACACACACACACACACACACACACACACACACACACACACACACACACACACACACACACACACACACACACACACACACACACACACACACACAGGTTAGCTCGGCCTTGCGGCCTCAGAGAACCTCCCCTAGAGAACTTACCCTAGAGAACCCCTCCCCTAGAGAACCCCTCCCCTAGAGAACCTCCCTAGAAAACCTCCCCTAGAGAACCTCCCTAGAGAACCTCCTAGAGAACCTCCCTAGAGAACCTCCCTAGAGAACCTCCCCTAGAGAACCTCCCTAGAGAACCTCCTAGAGAACCTCCCTAGAAAACCTCCCCTAGAGAACTTACCCTAGAGAACCCCTCACCTAGAGAACCTCCCCTAGAGAACCTCTCCCCTAGAGAACCCCTCCCCTAGAAAACCTCCCCTAGAGAACCTCCCTAGAGAACCTCCCTAGAGAACCTCCTAGAGAACCTCCCTAGAGAACCTCCCCTAGAGAACCTCCCCTAGAGAACCTCCCTAGAGAACCTCCTAGAGAACCTCCCTAGAGAACCTCCCCTAGAGAACCTCCCCTAGAGAACCTCCCTAGAGAACCTCCTAGAGAACCTCCCTAGAGAACCTCCCCTAGAGAACCTCCCCTAGAGAACCTCCTAGAGAACCCCTCCCCTAGAGAACCTCCCCTAGAGAACCTCCCTAGAGAACCTCCTAGAGAACCTCCCTAGAAAACCTCCCCTAGAGAACCTCCCTAGAGAACCTCCCTAGAGAACCTCCTAGAGAACCTCCCCTAGAGAACCTCCCTAGAGAACCTCCCCTAGAGAACCTCCTAGAGAACCCCTCCACTAGAGAACCTCCTAGAGAACCCCTCCCCTAGAGAACCTCCCCTAGAGAACCTCCTAGAGAACCTCCTAGAGAACCTCCCATAGAGAACCTCCTAGAGAACCTCCCCTAGAGAACCTCCTAGAGAACCTCCTAGAGAACCCCTCCCCTAGAGAACCTCCCTAGAGAACCTCCCCTAGAGAACCTCCTAGAGAACCCCTCCACTAGAGAACCTCCCCTAGAGAACCTCCTAGAGAACCCCTCCCCTAGAGAACCTCCCTAGAGAACCTCCTAGAGAACCTCCCCTAGAGAACCTCCTAGAGAACCTCCCCTAGAGAACCTCCTAGAGAACCTCCCCTAGAGAACCTCCTAGAGAACCTCCTAGAGAACCTCCTAGAGAACCTCCCCTAGAGAACCTCCTAGAGAACCTCCCCTAGAGAACCTCCCCTAGAGAACCTCCCCTAGAGAACCCCTCCCCTAGAGAACCTCCCCTAGAGAACCTCCCTAGAGAACCTCCCTAGAGAACCTCCTAGAGAACCTCCCCTAGAGAACCTCCTAGAGAACCTCCTAGAGAACCTCCTCACCTCTGCGGCTGTAGAGCTGAGCCAGCTCAGCAAAGCGCATGTCGTAGCAGATCCCCACGCCGACCTTGCAGAACGCTGTGGGAGGGAACATTAAATTATTAAAAACATATTCAGAGAACAAAAGCTATCTGTAATAACTCAAACACAACAGCGTATGAAACAATGCGGCGCTCACAGGGAACGTTCCCACTTTACTTATGTTGTTTGTTCCTGCAGATAATACGACTTAAAAGGAAAGTTTAATGCTTTTCCTTATTTTTCCATTCATATTTATAACGTTACAATGTCCGATATTTATTTTAAATGAGGCCAAAGTGGAACATAATAAAGCATGGAGCAGTGTGTTCTGTGGGAGGAGCCACAGAAGGGGGCGGGGTCAAAGGGCTGGCGGAGAAGGGACTCACGGGTCTGGAAGGTGGACAAACGGCTGCCTGGACTCAGAGTCTCAGACTCCTGGAAGCGGATCTTCCCTGGAACGTCGATGTCAAACAGGTGAATCTGGAAAGAGGAAACAATGAGGAAAACCCCGTGAAAGAGGAAAGACCTCCAGACTGAAGACCAGCACAGACCAGCACAGACCAGACCAGCACAGACCAGCACAGACCTTCCTGTGCTTGAGAATCAGCTCTCCGTCCGGCCCGAACACTGTACAGCTGTTGTAGAGCTTCCCTCCGTCTTCCTCAGGGATCGAACCTATAGATAAAATAATAAAAAAATAAATAATATATATATATATATATATATATATATTATTATAATATATATAATATATTATATATTGTAATGTAATAGATGCTTCCTACCTCCCACCAGATACACCTTGTTCTCCTTGGCGGTCTCAGACAGCAGCTGGGTGGACTCTCCTGGGATCCTCTCAGCGTACTGGGAGAAGAAACTGGTCCCATAGGGAGAGTTGAAGCATTCCTGTTAACGACAGGTAGACACAGCAGAGAGAGAGACTCTCATTATGAATTATTAATTAATCTAATGTTCTCACTGAGGCGACCGTCCACTTCAGGAAGGTGAAAGAAACACAGCTGACGTGTCTTTTAGGGCGACTTCAGCCGAGGAAACCAGACGCAGAACCCTGAAACAACTTCAACTCTGTGTTGGTTCTAGCACCCCCTGTGGACTAAAGAGGTAGTGTTGGTTCTGTTGCCCCCTGTGGACTAAAGAGGTAGTGTTGGTTCTAGCACCCCCTGTGGACTAAATAGGTAGTGTTGGTTCTGTTGCCCCCTGTGGACTAAAGAGGTAGTGTTGGTTCTAGCACCCCCTGTGGACTAAAGAGGTAGTGTTGGTTCTAGCACCCCCTGAGGACTAAATAGGTAGTGTTGGTTCTAGTGCCCCCTGTGGACTAAAGAGGTAGTGTTGGTTCTAGCGCCCCCTGTGGACTAAAGAGGTAGTGTTGGTTCTGTTGCCCCCTGTGGACTAAAGAGGTAGTGTTGGTTCTAGCACCCCCTGTGGACTAAATAGGTAGTGTTGGTTCTGTTGCCCCCTGTGGACTAAAGAGGTAGTGTTGGTTCTAGCACCCCCTGAGGACTAAATAGGTAGTGTTGGTTCTAGTGCCCCCTGTGGACTAAAGAGGTAGTGTTGGTTCTAGCGCCCCCTGTGGACTAAAGAGGTAGTGTTGGTTCTAGCACCCCCTGAGGACTAAATAGGTAGTGTTGGTTCTAGTGCCCCCTGTGGACTAAAGAGGTAGTGTTGGTTCTAGCGCCCCCTGTGGACTAAAGAGGTAGTGTTGGTTCTAGCACCCCCTGAGGACTAAAGAGGTAGTGTTGGTTCTAGTGCCCACTGTGGACTAAAGACATAGTGTTGGTTCTAGTGCCCCCTGTGGACTAAAGAGGTAGTGTTGGTTCTAGTGCCCCCTGTGGACTAAAGAGGTAGTGTTGGTTCTGTTGCCCCCTGTGGACTAAAGACAGTGTTGGTTCTAGCACCCCCTGTGGACTAAAGAGGTAGTGTTGGTTCTAGTGCCCCCTGTGGACTTAAGAGGTAGTGTTGGTTCTAGTTCCCACTGTGGACTAAAGAGGTAGTGTTGGTTCTAGCACCCCCTGTGGACTAAAGAGGTAGTGTTGGTTCTAGTGCCCCCTGTGGACTAAAGAGGTAGTGTTGGTTCTAGTGCCCCCTGTGGACTAAAGAGGTAGTGTTGGTTCTAGTGCCCCCTGTGGACTAAAGAGGTAGTGTTGGTTCTAGTTCCCACTGTGGACTAAAGAGGTAGTGTTGGTTCTAGCACCCCCTGTGGACTAAAGAGGTAGTGTTGGTTCTAGTGCCCCCTGTGGACTAAAGAGGTAGTGTTGGTTCTAGCGCCCCCTGTGGACTAAAGAGGTAGTGTTGGTTCTAGTGCCCCCTGTGGACTAAAGAGGTAGTGTTGGTTCTAGTTCCCACTGTGGACTAAAGAGGTAGTGTTGGTTCTAGTTCCCACTGTGGACTAAAGAGGTAGTGTTGGTTCTAGCACCCCCTGTGGACTAAAGAGGTAGTGTTGGTTCTAGCACCCCCTGTGGACTAAAGAGGTAGTGTTGGTTCTAGTGCCCACTGTGGAATAAAGAGGTAGTGTTGGTTCTAGCACCCCCTGTGGACTAAAGAGGTAGTGTTGGTTCTAGTTCCCACTGTGGACTAAAGAGGTAGTGTTGGTTCTAGCACCCCCTGTGGACTAAAGAGGTAGTGTTGGTTCTAGCACCCCCTGTGGACTAAAGAGGTAGTGTTGGTTCTAGTTCCCACTGTGGACTAAAGAGGTAGTGTTGGTTCTAGCACCCCCTGTGGACTAAAGAGGTAGTGTTGGTTCTAGTTCCCACTGTGGACTAAAGAGGTAGTGTTGGTTCTAGCACCCCCTGTGGACTAAAGAGGTAGTGTTGGTTCTAGCACCCCCTGTGGACTAAAGAGGTAGTGTTGGTTCTAGTTCCCACTGTGGACTAAAGAGGTAGTGTTGGTTCTAGCACCCCCTGTGGACTAAAGAGGTAGTGTTGGTTCTGTCGCCCCCTGCTCCTCTCAAACATGATATACATCTTTCCTCCTCTTCCTCACCGGAAGCAGCACCAGCTGGCTGCCTTTTCCCGCTGCCTCCTTCACCAGCTTCCGGGCTCTGCTCAGGTTGTCCGCCTTGACGCTCGTGACGTGCAGCTGGACCACCGCCAGACGGAATTCTGGGTAAACAAGACAGTTCGCTGCAACTTAACGACACTTGGAGCAGTTTACGGCCTGCTGACGACGTTAAAACACAACATCCGGTTTCACGTGCACCTCAACGAGCTACACCTTCACAATGACGCACATTCATAACGTACTTACTGGACATGGCTTTAGCTGCAGAGGACATGAACGCGCAGTCCAGAGAGCACACCGGGCACCGGATGAACGTTTAGTTTTTCAAAATAAGAGCGCAACGTGAGGGACGGTCCGGTACAACAAAACAATACGAGACAAAACATTAACAATGAACTCCTGGAGGTGGAAGTGACTTGCTCCGCTATCTTATAGGCAGACTACGACACATTGCTGCAGCTTCCGCAATGTTAAGAACCTTTATTGTGAAGTTTAGCGGTGACGTTGCGTAAACAGGGAGGGGGCGGGGTTTCTTCAGCCAATCAGAGCCACAGCTTGAAACACTAGTTTAAAGTTAACATACTTGACTAAACATTAACATACTTGATGCTGCAGGGTTTACTCATTAAAAACATGAAGTCAGTGTAAATGTACTTGTACTTTACTGTTGTAGTCCGAGGTGGAAGCAGTACTCGGGTCATGTAAAGGGTTCATATGCTCACCTTCAGGTTCATAGTTGTATTTGGTGTTTCTACTAGAACGTGTTTACACGCTTTAAAGTAAAACACACACTATCTCATGTATTCATCCAGTCCGAAACACTGTTTTCGTGCCTGTCTCTTTAAGACCCCCCTCCCAAAAAAGCCCAGATTAGCTGGCCAATCATAGCAGGATGGGATGTCCCTTTAAGTAGAAATGTATAGTACATGTTTTATTAAATGTCTAAAAATGTAAATTGAGATGTAAAGAAAACTGCCTTATTAATTTTAAATATTAACTATTTAACAATATATATAATTATATGATAAAAAAAAGCCGTTCATTTGTTCTATAACCACTATGCTAATTTACATATGACACATACTACAAGTTGAATAATCTCCATTTATTAAAATCAGAAACGCTTAGAAAATAATAGCAGTACATTAAGGTGCAAAATACACTCGAGACATTTCGACGTAAAGAATGAAGAAGTAACGTGAAGACTCAGGGGACGACGCTCCATCCATACTGACCAGAGATCACAGCAGTGCATGAACACATGAACACATGAGACGTGAACACATGAGACGCTATGAGGCGGAGTGAAGATCCAGGAGACGGAGGATCAGGACCAGTGGAGGTGAAAAATGTGTTCATTAAAATGTACGGAGGGGGAATCTGAGAAAAACTCTAATATGTAAAACAAAAAAATATATATTCTTTGAGACAAAAGTGGTAAAATTACGAGTGAAAAAAACCCCAATTACAATGAAAATAAAATAAATATTTCCAGATATTAAAGTGGTGAATTTACTAGATAAATCTAAAAATATATTAGGAAGAAATTTCTATATTCTCCAGGATTAAAGTGATAAATTAACAAGAAAAAAACCGCATAATTTCAGAAAGGAAATTAGTAAATTTCCAAGAAAAAAAAAAATTACAACAAAACTATATTCTCCAAGATTTGAGTGGCAATTTAAATGTGAAAAAAACATGAATATTCTCTGACATTATAAACAATACGTTTTAATTATATTAGAATGAATTCATCTTCATAAACGAACCAAAGAAAACGTTCTGGTATCTTTCAGGACCGGCTCCCCGCTCAGAGCTCGTCCTCACCACACGACTTCACACGCTCAGAACATTCAGGTTTCTTTTCTCGCGTCGTCTGAATCGTTATTTTTACACCTTCAAGGGTCCCTATGCGATTAATGGAGGTTTTAGTTCACGTTGCCAGAATTCTAAACCTAAACCTACAACCTCTCCCCCGTTCCGTTTGAGCCGACAGACCGGAGCGTAGACCGCACGATGCCGACGCACATCATCGATGAAGCAACACACACGAACACACAAACGAACACACACACACGAACACACACACGAACACACACAAAGCGGTGACGCTGGACGAGAAGCAGCGAGACGTCGTCACAGCAGGAGGCCGAAGGCAACAGTGGAACAAACTAAAGCTGCTTAGTCTGGACTAACACGACGGACAGGACAGAAAACAGACCTGTGGATTTATATAGATTTATATAATGACTTTATCTTTTTACAAATGATCTTTGCGTTCCTTTCAAAGCTGCAGAGCTGCGTCCTCGTTACAAACGCTGCTTTCTTTCCAGGCAGGTGGAAGTTTTACTGAGTCTGAGCGGGATGGAACCAATACTGAGTCTGAGCGGGATGGAACCAATACTGAGTCTGAGCGGGATGGAACCAATACTGAGTCAGAGCGGGATGGAACCAATACTGAGTCTGAGCGGGATGGAACCAATACCGAGTCTGAGCGGGATGGAACCAATACCGAGTCTGAGCGGGATGGAACCAATACCGAGTCTGAGCGGGATGGAACCAATACCGAGTCTGAGCGGGATGGAACCAATACCGAGTCTGAGCGGGATGGAACCAATACCGAGTCTGAGCGGGATGGAACCAATACTGAGTCTGAGCGGGATGGAACCAATACTGAGTCTGAGAGCTGCTGCTGTAACACTAGAGGAGTCCAGACTGCGCTGACGGGGATTATGTGTTAGTGAACGTCTGGGTCACAGCGTTCTAACCACCAGACGTGAGTTTCAGAATGACATCGCTAGAGTCAGAGCTGATGTGAGCAAAATAACTTCAAGAGGAAACATGACTCGTTCTTTTAGGGGAAGTTAAAGTTTGAGCCGGCTGACTGTTTATTTAGAATCAGAGATGTAAACTAAGAGACTGAGCAGCAGCTTCGTTTACAAAGAGACGCAGCAGAGTGATGTTCTGTGTGACGTATTTTACTCCTAGAAGAACCTCCATCAGTTTAAGTGAACGCTATATTTAGAACATCTTCAGCTCTTCACCTTGATGTCAGACACACCTTTCTGACTGACCTGAAGCTGTTATCTCTGAAACACACCAGACTCCATTCACTAAAAGCAGAGATGAAGAAAATAAAAGATGCACTTAAACTGATAGGTTCTTTCAGTCTAAAATACGTCACACAGAACATCACTTTGCTCGTCTGCTGCAGGAGAAGCTCACACAAACACTTCTAAACATCAGCACTGGCCCTTTAAATCAAAAGGTCAGTCCTGTAGTGAGTCAACAGGTCGCCACCTTAAGGCCAGAGGGAAGTTGCCAAAGTAGAATTGCACCGCGATGTTTTATCAAAGATGACGAAAAACACATTATAACCAATATACGTTTTAACTTAAGGTAAGAGAATGGTTGTGTGTGTGTGTGTTTCAGCGCGCACACACACACACACACACACACACACACACACGCGGTCCGTTCCTCGTCCTGCAGCCGGCAGTGCGTCCACCGTGTCCGACAAAAACAACACTGACACACGGGGCTTCCCAGTCAACGCTGCAGGGGTTCTGTCCAGCGGGGAGGACCGAGGGAGAGAGGAGGTTCCCTCTCGGCCGACAGAGACTCTTACAGTTTGTGTCTCTCCGTCTCTTACGAGCTCTCCAGGGCGTCCAGCACCTTCATGATCTGCTGCTTTATGACCTTCGTGGCGTCGCCCGCGTTGGGTATCAAATATCTGGGAGGAAGAGAAGAGGCGGACACAGAAGTGAAGTTAACAAATGACTGCCAACAGAAAATAATCTCTAAATGTGCACAATACTGTTCTATGCAATTCTAAAACTGTTTTTAGAAGAACTTGTGCGTTAAGTTAATGTTACGACAAAGTCACAGAGAGTTAGACAAGAATTTATACCACCTTTTTGTTTTTAAGGTAAATATGAGGCTACAGCTAACAAACGATTACATTAGCTTAGCATACATCATATTGTTTCAGCCTGCAGCTCCCTGTTAAACAAAAGTTTTAACATATTTTTTAACTCTGGAGAGAAGCAGACGAGCCATTTCCCCCTCCTGCCAGTCTTTATGCTAAGCTAAGCTAATTAATTAGGGTGGAATTTATCGTCTCAATTAATCTTGGTCAAGAAAGCGAACAACCGAACTCCCAGAAATACCAAATTACACTTTAAGACTGCACACTTTGCATTTTCTTTTCACTGAAGAAGAATTTAGTTTCGCTCGTCTGGAATTCATTCAGCATCTCTAAACTCCAGCTTTAAACTCCATCTCTGCGTTAGGACGAGTACCTCTCCACCGCCGAGATCTCCACTCCGGCCGAGTTGTTGGTGCCGAACTTGAAGGTGATCAGCTCCGGGTGCTTCTTCTTGGACGTGATCTTCACCACGGAGTTCAGAGCTTGTCTGGACTGGATGTAGGCGAAGCCTTTCCGCGAGGCGATCTCCCTCAGGCAGTACATGTGAGTGGCTGTGATCAGCAAGTGGCTGGAACAACAACAACAACAACAGGTCCTGAGAACCCTGAACCCAGAGTCCCTGAGACGCCTCTCGTTTGAAGACTCGCTCACCTGGGGAACATGTGACCGGTTTCCTTCACCTCGTTACATGGAATGTGGTTCTTCACGTCGGGCTTGTTGGTCCAGGTCTGGACGTTGACGACCTCCTTCCGGTCATCGTCCGACATGGAGGAGCTGTCGATCTCATCTGGGGAGAGGAGGCGTGCACATGCTTTTAAAATAAACAGGTGCAACATTAACTTCATCGTTTTAGTCTCCAGACTTCCAAAAGCCCCTTTTAAATGTTCACTTTGTCTTCTTCTGGTGTGGCAGGAATACGCTTAACGGGTCACGAGAAAACAAGATATCTTCTTGTTAGAGAGATTTTTCATGTTATGAAACACGTCATATCTTCATGTCATGACATGAAGATATGTCTTGACATATCTTCATGTCATGAAGATATGTCATGTCATGAAGATATGTCATGACATATCTTCATGTCATGACATGAAGATATGTCATGACATGAAGAGAAGATATATCGTTATAACATGAACAACATGTTGATAAAACTATAACCGTCCACGTTATGACGTCATGCTGATCCGGGTTTCTTTTCTGCAGCTTAGCGGACGGCTCACCTGTATCGTACTCCTCTTCATCACCGATGCTGAAGACGGGCTTCACTCCACGGTACGGTTTACCGACCCGGTCGCTGCTGCTCACATGTCTAGAGGAGAACAACAACAACAACAGGGCTACTTCAGCGTCTCATCAACCCGAGTGAAGGATGTGACAGAAATGAAAAGGTGTCACACGTATAGATGCATGAAGACCTCCGTTAGCCCACTACTGCTAGCTATGCTGCTCAACATGAAGAGGTTAGAGGAGACGTTTGAACCCCAAAGGAGCCGATTAGTCCGGTATGATATTCAGGGCCATTTGTAGAACATCGTAGTTTTTTAAATATTAGAAATAGTGGATTCTGCATAGCCCTGACTATCATCTAAAAGAACAACGATGAAATGGAAAGACAGACTGTTAAAGTGCATCTCCAAGCAGTGAAGCTAAAAAAAAATACAAAAAAAGGTTCCACGTGAAACACCTCAGGTTATATTCAGGAGAGTCGTGGAAGTCGAGGTGACTCGATGCTTCCTGAGCGAGCGCCAGAATGCTGTTAGTGAGAAGCATGAGCACGGAGCGCTAACGCCTCGCAGCGCTAACGCCTCGCAGCGCTAACGCCTCGCAGCGCTAACGCCTCGCAGCGCTAACGCCTTGTAGCCGCAGCGGCGTCACATGAGTGAGAGATGCCGATAGTCTGAGCATGCGTTGATGTGACACTGAACGCTCCCCGAACAATCCGGACCGCCAGGTGTGACCAGGTGTGACCAGGTGTGACCAGGTGTGACCAGGTGTGACATGCCGGGGACAGAAACAGCTCGATGTCTCTTACCGATCTGGAAGCACCTTCTCTGGCCACGGCAGATTGAAAGACAGTCTGGCGTGGAATAAGGCACAAGGTATGCTTCCATTAAAATACATCACCTGACCTCACGTCCGGTTTCATGTGTTCAGGAGACAAGACTACACCTGTTGATGCGTTTAAAACACAACAGGTGGAACTTTTTGATGGGTTTAAACCCAAAGGACCCGAGGTGGAAGAAGTACTCTGACTCTTTACTGCAGTAAAAGTCCTGCATTCCAAACCTGAAGAAAGTAAAAGTACCTGTCTACGGGGGAGGGGCCTCACCTGTCTACGGGGGAGGAGGAGTCGTACCTGTCTACGGGGGAGGGGCCTCACCTGTCTACGGGGGAGGGGCCTCACCTGTCTACGGGGGAGGGGCCTCACCTGTCTACGGGGGAGGGGCCTCACCTGTCTACGGGGGAGGAGTCTCACCTGTCTACGGGGGAGGAGTCTCACCTGTCTACGGGGGAGGAGTCTCACCTGTCTACGGGGGAGGGGGAGGAGTCTCACCTGTCTACGGGGGAGGGGGAGGAGTCTCACCTGTCTACGGGGGAGGGGGAGGAGTCTCACCTGTCTACGGGGAGGGGGAGGAGTCTCACCTGTCTACGGGGAGGGGGAGGAGTCTCACCTGTCTACGGGGGAGGGGGAGGAGTCTCACCTGTCTACGGGGGTGGGGGAGGAGTCTCACCTGTCTACGGGGGAGGGGGAGGAGTCTCACCTGTCTACGGGGGAGGGGGAGGAGTCTCACCTGTCTACGGGAGTGGCGGTGTTCTCGATGAAGCTTATCATTTTCTCCTTTACGTTTACAGACTTGGACTTGAAGGCGAAGGTCATTTTGTTGACCAGAGATTTGACCCCTTTTCCGTCTCCGGGGCTCAGGGGGTCTCCCTGTAGGAGGAAGAGGAGGAGGAGGAAGAAGAGGAGCATCACTTGAGGCTCAAACCACTGGATCAACCTAAAGATGTCTGAGCGGCTCCGTCTCTCACGTCGGAGCTGAGGCTGCTGTGGGATCCAGACGTGCTGACGATCCAGTGCAGGTACGACGAGTCCAGACCCTCGATGTTCATGTCCACCAGGTGCTTCTGGAGGGCTGCGGGCCAGACGGGGCTTTAGATGTAGTGTGTGCACGTTCTAATATAACTATATACAGTATGTACACGTTCTAATATAACTATATACATATGTGCACGTTCTAGCATAACTATATACGTCAATTAACTACTGATTATTAATCTCCATTCAGTACATATTGGTGCACTTCAGGATCTCCTCCGGTCTAATGTCCAAGATTACAGAGTTCATATTAACACACAAAATGCTAAATGTGTTCATGCTAAACTAAATGTACATTAATAAAACACAAAATCACACATGATATAGAGATATATATATTTTCTTTTATATACATTTTTTTATGATGATAAAAAAATATATATATTTTTTTATTATTAAAACATTTAGTATTTTTATGATAAAATACATTTCTGGAAGTTGTGAATGGATTCAGAATGATTGATTCTTACATGAATCTATTTATGAAAACAAAGCACATGTATGTGTCTTTGCGGTGAGTGTATTGTGGTGTATTGTCGTGCTCAGCTGCTCACCCATGAATCCTCCTTTAGCGATGCTGACGTACTCTTTGTTTTTCTGGAACAGAAAACCTTCAATTAGCAAAAAGCCGCAAGCGGCGAACACACAACCTGCAGTGAGCCATCACATGTTCATGTACATGTCCTCACCTGCAGGAAGTGAGCCATCACATGTTCATGTACATGTCCTCACCTGCAGGAAGTGAGCCATCACATGTTCATGTACATGTCCTCACCTGCAGGAAGTGAGCCATCACATGTTCATGTACATGTCCTCACCTGCAGGAAGTGAGCCATCACATGTTCATGTACATGTCCTCACCTGCAGGAAGTGAGCCATCACATGTTCATGTCCTCACCTGCAGGAAGTGAGCCATCACATGTTCATGTCCTCACCTGCAGGAAGTGAGCCATCACATGTTCATGTCCTCACCTGCAGGAAGTGGGCCAGCACCATGTTCATGTACATGTCCTCCTCCTCCCTGCCGCTGCCCATGAAGCACAGGTGCTCCCCGCTGGCCACGGAGCCGGACTCCAGCGACTGCTTCTGCGCCTCCAGCAGCGACTTCACGGAGAGAGCGAACTCAGACGGGTTCTGGAGCATCTGCAGGAGGAAGAGGAAGCACACGCGGGTTGTGTTACTCTGTTGTGTTACTCCGTAAACGTTCGGGTCCTCAGGCGGCTGCTCTCACCAGGTCGGAGTCCAGGTGGAAGGCCGTGGACAGGTGGCCGGCGTTGTACTGCTCCGCGGGCCGGCAGTCCACCACGAAGAACCGCACGCCGTCCTGAAAGGAAAGTCCTCCATTAGGACCGTCAACCAGGGAACAGGAAGCGACCATATATAGACTGAGGAGGCGTAGAGACCTGTCAATCAGCTTGTAGCCCCGCCCTGAAGCACACGCTGCCTTAATGCTCTCTATTTCAGTTCCTCATCTCCTTAACACACTAGCTGTTTTATGGTAATGTTCGGATGTTTTAATGAAGCAGTGCATGCTGGGTATCGTGATGATGGTCTGTTTCCCTCCTCGGTGAGACTGACCTGCTGCAGCTGGTTGGCCTGCAGGATCTCGGGGACGGACACGGGGAGACACAGCGCTTGACTCAGATCAGTGTCCTCCTCCTTCAGCGCCACCAGGCTGCTGCCGAACAGGTTCTGGTTCATCTAGCGGGAGGAAACGGCCCAATGAGGCTTTAGAGGGAGGGAGGGAGGGAGGGAGGGTCTGTCTGTCTGTCTGTCTGTCTGTCTGTCTGCATTACTCCATGTCTGTCTGTCTGTCTGTCTGTCTGTCTGTCTGCATCACTCCATGTCTGTCTGTCTGTCTGTGTGCATCACTCCATGTCTGTCTGTCTGTCTGTCTGCATCACTCCATGTCTGTCTGTCTGTCTGTCTGCATCACTCCATGTCTGTCTGTCTGTCTGTCTGTCTGCATTACTCCATGTCTGTCTGCATTACTCCATGTCTGTCTGTCTCAAACAGAGCTCGTTACCTTCCTGAGAGACAGAGGTGTTTTGCTCTGGTAATACTGAGCCAGAGAGAACAAATCTTCTACGTCCTCCGCTTCCAGGTGAGAAGGAGACTCCTCCAGCATTTCTGTGACAAAGAAAGACTCGTTAACCGTGATGTCATACTGCAGGTAAACGTCAGTGATGTCATACGGAGTCTGATCAGGAGATGAGGGCTAATCAATGAGATGATTAATGAGCTCAGAAAGGAGTTTAGAGATTATATAACTCAAGAAAGACCATTTGTTTACCTACAAGAATAATGAAGAAATGTGGATTATTTTCTTAATTAAATGTCTTTTAGTCAACAAGAACCGATAAAGAGTATTGATAGAGTTCTATTGATCCGTCCCTCGATACAACAAAGCCACAAACAAAACGACAGACTCACTGATGATTTCCTCTCTGCCGTCTCCTTCTTGTGACAGAATGGCCTCTCTGAAGAGAAAAATAACAGTCATAATATACAATTTAAAGTTTCTCCCTATCGATCACATGGCTAGCTAACGAGCTAGCTATCTAGCTCGCTAGCTAGCTCGCAATAGCGGACGCGTACTTGGCATTGACGAGGATGATGAGCATGAGGAAGAAGATGAGGAAGGGGTCGGCCTGCCGGAGGTAGCAGTCCCACAGGGCCTGGGTGACGTCGGGCGGGCAATGGCTGGAGAACAGACTGCCCATCTGAGGAGGAAGCAGAAGCACGGAGGTCAGACGAGGTCAGACGGACTCTGGTCGGGCTGTAACCACGACGACAGAACAAACCCAGTTGATGGCGTAGGAGTCCGGCGTGATCTTCTTGGTGTCCAGGAAGCTGCAGAGCTCCGGCTCGTGGTACTGCAGCAGGAGTCTGTACAGGTGGAAGGGGCGGCCGCTTGGAACGCAGTCCCTGAGACAAACGGGTGGAAACAAACTACTTTAATCCTCCATTTCCTGTCCAGTGATGAAACAACAGACGGGTCAATAGCTACATATAACCAGCACAGAGCGAAATATCCAGTAGACCATGTGACCTGGACGTTCTCATGATGCGTTCAGGCTCCGCTCAGTGAAAGCGAGTACTGGCTGAAGGTAAATGATAACGTTCTCATGATGCGTTCAGGCGTTCACAAGTAATCTAGTAAAACGTAGTGTTGGTGATTAACTAGAATAAATCCAGATGTTTTCACACTAAATTACTAAAACAAAGTAAAAGTATAACATAATATATCTTTGATGATTTACCGACATTTAAGTAATAAATATTCTGGATCGTTGTAGACCAGCTGCAATAATCAAACAAAGGGATCTGTATCTATTAATATGGATAATAATAATAATAATAATAATAATAATAATAATAACTGAGATTCGTGTCTGTTGAACTTTGAGCAAATAAACGACAAGAGATAACTTTGATTCCGTCTAGAACTCTTCCTAACGAAGGTCACCTGGGGATGTGCTTGTTCATGACGGCGTAGAAGCAGTTGTACAGGTCGCTGCGGGGCAGCTGCAGGCCCAGCAGCGGCTTCAGCAGGTGCGGCCAGCTGGTCTCCGGGCTGAAGGAGATGTTCCTGGACTTGCAGTAGAAGGTGATGACCGACTCCACGTCGCACGCAGAGTCCCGCCGCTCCTCCTCCGAGACCTCCAGCTGGTCTGCACACGGAACCAACGGAGAAACGTCGTGAGGCAGCTCAGACCGGTCCTGAAGCAGGTACCTGGAGGACAGGTGAGGTACTCACCGATCAGCTGTTGACTGCGCTGGTGAATGAGCGTCTGTTCAGGTAAGTCCAGGACGCCGTCCCAGGGAGACAAGCTGTCTCCTTTACCGGAGACGTTGAGAGCGATCTGTCGACAGAAAGCAGCGTAAACGAGAAACAACGGATCTGTGGAGAAGCAGCTGCGAGACTCAAGGGCCAAGAAAACTCTGCAATCTGCCTGGAAACGTCTCCTTAACTAAATAAATGAAGTAAAGCTGTTCTCTCTGCTCTCTGAAACACACCAGACTCCATTCCAAATCAGTGTTTTAGTGAATGGAGTCTGGTGTGAAGATCCGTCCACACAGAACATCTCACAGACACACTTCTACACATCGGTACTGTCCCTTTAAACTACGAACATGTACATAACTGACATGTAAGACATGTTGTAGGCATAACGATGTGGGCGTGTCACACAGACGTGCCGGCCGGTCTTTCCAGTCTGTTGACTGACTGACGAGTGATTTATTTTAATAAACACACATACAACACAATAACACTTTAACCTGCAGCGAGCCGTCCTCACCTTCCACATCTTGGCCCTGTGCCGGGCCGAGTGCTCCTGCACCAGGCTCCTCTCCATCTCCATGTCGGAGCCGCCCGAGTCCAGCGCCTCGGCCAGGTCCTGGTCCCTGAGGAGGCCGGCACACCCGTTATGAGCGGCCGTGAAGACGAGATAAGAGTCCTGGCTGTAAAGTCTCCGTGGAACACGACGCGTCACCGCGGAAACGTTTTAATCAGTCGTCTGTTTACATAGAGAATTAACTCGGTCCTCGACCAGAGAAATACTTCAACGACTCATCGATGAGTTCATTTAAAAATCGACACATCTGGAAAACTGAACTTCTTCACGAATAATAAACACCAAAGCTCTTCTTTAAAATCATGTTCATTCATTCTGCATTAAATAAAAAAGACAAATTGTTGAATCGCCTTGGCCCTCGTAATATTAACGTTGTCGCTTAATAGAAACTACATATTACACGAGGAGGACATGCATATAAATGTGTTTCTTCATTCTCTTTAGTGACTGTAGAAGGGATATATATATATATATATATATATATATATATATATATATATATATATATATATATATATATATATATATATATATATATATATATATATATATATACATACACACACACACACACATACATATATACACACACACACTTCATATTAAGTCTTAATAATATCTTAGATGGTCCTGAATTTTGTGGGGTTTTTCTACTTATAAATAAAAGACATTTCCACCCCTATATATATATATATATATATATATATATATATATATATATATATATATATATATATAAAAATATATTTTGAATCATCTGTATCCTGATTTTTTTGTTTATTTCTACTTATAAAGACATTTCCACCTCCAAACAAATTAAAATAAATATATATATTACAAATGCAACAGAAGGCAGGTGAGGAAGCGTTTGAGTCACGTGAGAGCAACGGGTTGGACCGGGTTCTGATGACAGGGGAACAGAACCCGACTCGACACCGGCTAGCTGGCTAGCTAGTTAGCTTCGAGGTGTTTGCTAGCTTGCTGGCTGACGCGCTTCTCCCGGAAACGGGTCAACGCGAGGAGAGAAAGAGACGTGAAACACATTATAATGGCCGACGGGTCTCACGAAGAGGAGACACGACTGTCACGATGTCAGCGCGACAACGAAGCGACTCACCAGCTGCCCTGAAGAGCTTCATCCGCGGCGTCCGCCATTGTTGTGTTGACGGAGAGACACGTCACGCGTGCCGTAAACGCGGCCGACGTGTCGCACAACGCTGTCGTAGACGAGCAACTTGGGACCGCAGCTAATCGTCCTAGTTCAGCAATTTAACAAGGATGTCAACGCTTATATTATTATTTATAATTATTTGTATTTCATTATCATGATCAAATACTAAATATAATTCATATTTATAATAATACTAATTATTTGTTTATTAGTACTTTATTATCATAATGACAAAATACGAAAACAACAAACAAACAAAAAGTCATAACTATGCGATAATAAAGTCGAAATTATGATAGTCATAATTATTCTCTTTTTTTGGGTTGCAGAAACAGGCTTCCATAGCTTGTTTGTAATTATAAAAAGTATTGTGTTATTAGTATTGTATTATCATAACGATTATAAAATACTAATAATTATCAGACAGAAAGTATGAGGAAAATAGTTTGATAAATATGATTACAGTGTAAACATAAAACCCAAAAACACAAACATGAACCTGAAAGTTGTTCATGTTATTGTTTAACTAATACGTTTCTAAGTCTGAAAACCTCATGAAGGAGGCCGAGAAGAAAGAAGCAAAGTTGAAATTCATTCCAGGAATTATATCTTTATTGGGGATTCTCGTTCACTTTGGTCGCCATAGATACCGCCGATGAAGAGCGTCAGAGTGACTTCTATTGAACGGTTTACTGGATGTTCATAGATCATCAGCGGAGGTTCCTCACGTTAAACTGGTGAAGAGTTCAGCTGAGAATGAATGAATGAACGTTGGTTAGCGCTGCATACATTCAGCTGTGTGCCAACTGTAGTTACTGAAGACCAAGTAACAACCGGCTCCTCTTCCTCCTCCTCTTCCTCCTCCTTCTCCTCCTCGTGAGGGTCAGAAACAATAAGGCTTGTGTTTGTTTACGAGAATACAAAACTGGAAAAGGACAGAACAAATAAATCCAGTCTCTTATGTCAGATGTAATGGATGAAAATAAACATTTTACAACAAAATAAAAAATGAATCATGTTTATCAGTTAGTGGGAGCGAGAAAAAAAGAAACCCAGCGAATATCCAAACTGTGACATGTGAGGCAATTCAAAAACAACATCATAAACTAGACATTAATGTTTTTAATTCCTAATCGAGTGTCTTCTCCCTCATCGTCGGGGTTCCTAGTGTTCAGAGACGAGCATCGCATTTACATTTATTTATAAAGTCAACATGCTGCACAAAGGATATAAAAAAGAAAACGCGATCCCAGAATCCACGAGATCAACTCCAGCGTTACAAACACAGACGGTACACATGGACTATACTTTTAATCTTGCATTCAGAACTGATAAGTGCAGTTTACACATGACGGGAGCTTGAAAAAAAATAACTAAAAAAGAACTAAAACACTTTAGATCAGCATAAATTAACGAGTGACCGGTCCATTGGAACCACGTGAAGCTCTCACAGCATCGTTCTGTCCACTGAAGTGTCACAAAGCTTTTTAAAGTCAGTAATTGGTTCAACAAACGTACGTTTCACAGAGTTACTTTGAATTTAGACGCACGGCCTCATTGATGTTTCTTTATTCCGAGGCCTGATCTCAGCCGGGATGGAACAGAAACCTCTTCCATGATAACAAACCCCTTTGAATGTGATGTAAACAACTTATGGTTTATCTATTTATATATATATTATATCAGGAGTCTTTCTTTTTCTTTTATCATCCAGTACTCATTCTTGTGTTATTGGTTTTTTTTTGCAAATCAAAAGTTAAACAGTTAGAACCAGCGGAGGCGTTTGCCGCTCACAGCGTCGGCGGCTTCAGGCCGTACTTCCTCGCCACCTCCGTCTGGGCGTACGCGGCGTCGCACAGCGAGTACAGGTGAGCCATCTCCATCTCGGACTTGGCCAGGTTGATGGCCTTGTTGAACATGTCGATGGCCCGATCCAGGTTACCTCTGGAGGAGGAAGAAGGTTACAGGTTACTTCCCGCTCCCACAGACTCTCGGCGTGTGGGCGCAGCCGGTCGATCATCTCACCTTTGGACCTCGATGGTTCCCATAGTTTCGTAGGCAAAGTCACATTTGTTGTCGATCTCAATGGCCTTGCTGATGAGCTCCAGACCCAAGTCCAGGTCCTGCTTCCACTGGAGCTGCAGCAGACTGGACAGACGAGGAACATTTAACAACCACGAATCACTCGTTCACACAAATGTATGTTATTTTAATAATCACAGTTTGACACTTATGGGAAAGGCGTATTAATTACTTAGTTTATAGCGTGGAATAACATTTTGACTGAAGATGGTTCTCCTCCAGTAGAACATGTGATCAGGAGAGAACCAACAGGAGGGAGCTAGCAACGTTAGCAGCACCGCTAACGGAGAACCAACAGGAGGAGAGCTAGTAATGTTAGCAGCACCGCTAATGGAGAACCAACAGGAGGAGCGCTAGTAACGTTAGCAGCACCGCTAACAGAGAACCAACAGGAGGAGAGCTAGTAACGTTAGCAGCACCGCTAACGGAGAACCAACAGGAGGAGCGCTAGTAACGTTAGCAGCACCGCTAACAGAGAACCAACAGGAGGAGAGCTAGTAACGTTAGCAGCACCGCTAACAGAGAACCAACAGGAGGAGAGCTAGTAACGTTAGCAGCACCGCTAACGGAGAACCAACAGGAGGAGCGCTAGTAACGTTAGCAGCACCGCTAACAGAGAACCAACAGGAGGAGAGCTAGTAACGTTAGCAGCACCGCTAACGGAGAACCAACAGGAGGAGCGCTAGCAACGTTAGCAGCACCGCTAACGGAGAACCAACAGGAGGAGCGCTAGCAACGTTAGCAGCACCGCTAACGGAGAACCAGCAGAGGTTCATTTCAGTTACATGATGATGCGTTCAGGCTCTGCTCAGTGAAAATGAGTACTGGCTGAAGGTAAACGATAACGTTCTCATGATTATTACACTACAAAGTAGACGATCTTCTATAACAAAACAAAAACATCTGCATCAGGCTCAGCCTCTCCGGCTGAAGGCCGCCGCTCACCCCTTGTGGACGTAGGTGGTAGCGTTGTCCGGCTCCAGCTCAATGCACTTGTCGTACATCTCGTCTGCTTTCCCAAACTGCTGCTGGTCGGTCAACGCCTGGAAGACAAAGAGTCACAAGACTTCCAGCTGCTGCTTCCTGCCTCAGTCATTCACAACACACTGACGTGTGAATAGAGAATGAAGTCATTTCGTCCTACCTGAGCGTAAAGAGCGTAGCCCTCTGCACACTTGGGGAACCGCCGGATGACGGCCTCGAAGCCGTCCATGGCCGTCTGCACCTGAGACGGGTTGTTCCCCGTGTAGGCTTGTCTGTACTGAGGACACAGGAGGCAGAAGCTCAGCAGCGCCTCTGGAGTCAGAGCAGCCGTTCACACAGAATCCTCTTTGGCGGATTTTACTTACAAGAGCGAAGCACTTCTGCGCCTGAGCGAGGGCCGAGTCCGGCCTCAGCAGGATGCACTCGTCAAAGTCTCCCACCGCCTCGTCCACCTGGTCCAGCAGGATCTTCAGCTGCGAGGGAACATCGACTTTAGAGAGCGAACTACGGCAGAATGCATCAGGACATCTGAGACCTCAAAGAGGAGTCAGATGTGGCCATGTTTAAAAATGCTGCTACAGCTAACAGCTAACAGTCTACCTGCCAGAGCAACAAGTCCTCATGCAGCTCTGTCTCGGACGCCACAGTGACTCACTATCGCCTCTAGAGGTACGAGTGGTATTACAAGACAGGGTTCAGACACATCCTGACCAGTGGGTTTCAGGACTTTTTCAGGACTTTAAACCAAATGTCATGACAAACATTTAGTGAAGTCTGGGTGTAAACAGTACAAAGTGAGTAAATGTAGTATTTAAACTAACAATGAGAACACAAAGCATACAGTAAACCTTAAATGACTCAAATGAATGAGACAATAGTTTGATTAAAAGAATAAACATTTATATAGATGCCTGTATGGATGCCTGCTGATATTTTGAGTCTTTTTAAAAGCATGTTAATTATTTAAAACTCAGCGTAAATGACAAATGAATATAACACATTTACATTTTCATACTTTTACTAAACTTTTGGGATTTTATTTTTTTCAAGGACCTTTCCAGGCCTGGAAATAACCATTTTAAAACTCCATGACTTTTCCAGGTTTTCCATGAGCGTAGAACCCTGGTTGTTGATGCTGGTTAACTTCTAAACTTCTGGCTACATCTTCCACATCGCACCTTTAACTTAGTAATCGTGAACCGATGTGCGAAAGACGGCTGGACCCACCTGCCCCCGGTGGTGATACACGTCCGGGTTGCTCGTGTCGATCTCGGCCGCCATGTTGAAGTCCTGAGTGGAGAGCATGGGCTGCTGCTGCTGCATGTACATGCTGCCCCGCTTGATCAGAGCGTTGGCTCGCAGCTGGAAGACACGACAACAAATGAAACACAGCGACACCGGCCGGGTCCAAGCCCTCCAACGCACGTCTTCTGTGTCTTCTGCTCTACGCCGAATGTGGAAGTCCATTAACAGACTGACGGGGAAACAAAGATCATCTACAGAACTACTGAACCTCCACATGCTGCTAGACAGGTAGGTAGGGAGACAGGTAGGTAGGTAGGGAGACAGGTAGGGACACAGGTAGGTAGGTAGGGACACAGGTAGGTAGGTAGGGACACAGGTAGGGAGACAGGTAGGTAGGTAGGGAGACAGGTAGGGAGACAGGTAGGTAGACAGGTGGGTAGGGAGACAGGTAGAGCGACAGATAGATAGACATTTGGATAGAGAGACAGGCAGGTGGGTAGACAGGTCGATAGGTATACAGGTAGGTAGGGAGACAGTTGGACAGGGAGACGGGTAGGTAGACAGTTAGACAGGTAGGTAAGTAGGTAGGGAGACAGGTATGTAGGGAGACAGGTATGTAGGGAGACAGGTAGGTAGGGAGACAGGTAGGTAGGGAGACAGGTAGGTAGGGAGACAGGTAGGTAGGGAGACAGTTGGACAGGGAGACGGGTAGGTAGACAGTTAGACAGGTAGGTAGGGAGACAGGTAGGTAGGGAGACAGGTAGGTAGGGAGACAGGTATGTGGACAAACAGGAAGCCTAGGTGGAGGTTCAGTAGTTCTGCAGGCGATCCTTGTTTCCCGTCAGACTGCGTTGACTTCCCCCACATCGCCGTCCAGCCGTACCTTCACGTTGGCGTCCTGCATGTCGATCACGCGGTCCAGGTCGGGCTGAGCCGCGGTGGCGTTCCCGATCAGCAGGTAGAAGGTGGCCCTCAGCAGCAGGGCCTCGGCGGTGTAGCGGCCCTCTGAGTCGACCTCCTTGGTGCATTCGCTGATGATCTTGTCGTAGTTCTCCTCCTCCATGTACTGCTTGGCCTTCAGGTAGGCGGAGCTAAAGAGGTAGAGATCAGATCGGCTACGTTATGACCGCCACTTCAAAGGATTTGAATGAAGCCAGTAGGATTAAAAAAAATAATTCACAAATGGATCGAGAGAGTCACAGTTCAATAAACCTTAAAAACGGGATTAATAATTATTTTTTATATTTTGTTGACATCAAGTTTCAAATGCTCTGAAAATAACAAAATAAACGTGTTACCTGTGGCAGCAGGTCTGTAATGAGCTGTCAATCATTTAACTCGGCCCGAATGTAATGACTGGACAGGCTTCCTGTCTGTCTACCTACCCGTCTCCCTATTTAACTGTCTACCTGCCTGTCTGTCTAGCTACCTGTCCCACTATCTGGCTGTCTGTCTACCCACCCATCTCCTGTATGTCCATCTACCTACCTGTCTGTCTACCAGTCTGTCTGTCTCCCTATCTACCCGTCTGTCTACCTACCTGTCTCACTGTCTAGCCGTCCGTCTCCCCACATACCTGTCTGTCTGCGTGTCGCTCATTGCTTGTCTCCTACAGCTGTCATCTGAACAGCAGCCATGTTGGTTGTTGACGTTCATGATGATATTTTAGGGGCGTGTCTTTAGAGTGATGAAGACTTAATTTAGAGCTCATACTTAAATACTTTGTCTGCGACACTGAGCCGAGTTGTTGGGTCGTATCCCCTTTAGAACCTGGCGTACTCTCACTGGTCCTCAGATCACAACCCTCAGCTGTCAGTCATAAACAGTCTCTGACCTCTCGGTGACCTCTGCCGCCTCGCCCTCTTTGTCCTTGTCTTCGTCCTTCTTCTCCCCCTTCTGCAGCGCCTGTGAGATGATGTCATCGGTGAACGAGCTGAAGTAGGATTTGATGAACTGAGGAGACGGCATCATGGGCTCGCGGCTCTAAAGAAGAAGACCAACAGTTCAGTCAAAGCAAAACAAACGGATCACACGTCATGATGCATTTCCTCGTCTCGATCCTTCTTCTGTATTTTTTATTTACTTGAGACTGAAAATGACGACGAGGCGCAGCGTGGATAACATACCTTGTACTTCTCTTTGGCCTTTTCTTTCCCCAGATGCTTCAGCACCTTGTCTGCCAGCAACATGCTCTGCTGGTTCTGGAAGGCCTCCAGGATGCACACCGCCGTGACGTCTGCAGGACAAAGCACGTCAACACCCGACTCGCCGTTTGCTCGTTTAACTCGTAAAACTACTTATTTTAAGTGAAAGGAGCGTCTCACCTTCTAGACATTCCTTCTTGTTGTTCAGCTTCTCCAGAGCTTTGGCTCTTCTGAACAGAGCCTTCACGTAGCGAGGGTTCATGGCCACGGCCTGACAGCAGTCCTGAACCACTTCGGTCCACTTCATCTGAAACGAGTCACGAGACGTTATCTGACTCTGAATGACAGACAGAAGGCTTCCAATGAAACCACCACGTCTGGAGATAATGGAACTGCTCTTTTAGACAGAGGAAGAACCTCCATCAGTTTAAGTGAACGCTAGATTTAGAATCTCTTCACCTTTCTGACTGACCTGAAGCCGTTATCTCTGCGCTCTGAAACACACCAGACCCCATTCATAAAACACTGATTTAACCTCTCAGACCTCCTTAAAACACTTTAAAAGTCTCTCAGCAACACAAACACACTTCTAAGCATCTCTACTGTCACGTTAACCTCTGTGACGAAAACAACCTTCAGTCAAACGAGAAGGGAGGAAAGACCTGAGATGATTTGCAGATAATCTGCTACTCATTGACAAAAGAGGAGAAGACGTTTGAGTGAACCGAAGACATTTCAGGTCCAATGAGGACCAACAAGTGGACGCTCGCTCACTCACTCGCTCGCTCACTCACTCACTCACGGTGAAAAGACGGCTCCACCCACCAGTTGCTCGAAGGCGGCGGCTCTGTTCTGGTAGAAGGTGGACAGGTCGGTCTTCTGCTCCGTGGGACAGAGCGCGATGGCCTCCGTGTAGCACTGGATGGCGTTCTCGTACTTCCCGGCCTTGAAGTACTTGTTGCCCTTGTTCTTGGCGGCTTGAGCTCGATCCAACGGGCTCTGAGGAAGAGGAGCAGAAGGTTTGTGACGGAAAGACTCAACAGCCATGACCTCGTCTTCATGGTTAGGACTTTCCTCAGGCGACTGAATGTTTAGTTGATTTAAAATACAGATTCCAAAACTATAAATGTTTCTCCACAAAGAATCACAGAATTTCTTTAGTTATCGTTTCATCTGTTCTAGTCGTGTGAGGGTTTAGATTGGACCTCAGATTATTTGGTATTCGTTAACTTTCTGCTGTATTGCTTTGCTTGTAAACTCAAGATTTTAGTTAATATTAAATATTGTGTTTACCGGAGATGCGTTCATACACTTCTTATAAATAAAGTAATTCAGCATTAAAAAGCATCAAAATCACTTAATTGATTAAAGAAATCTTTTGAGTCGACACATCATCTCAGAACTTGTAATAATGTTTTATCATAATTAAATATTGTATGTTAAATTAGGAATCTATCGTTATGAATGTTTTTCTCTTTATAGAAAGCAGGAAGGATTCAGAACCTTACAGACCCAAATACGTCTCTTACTGATACATATGTATGATATTATACTCTTAGAATCTATATTTTTACATTATTATAATATTAACTTATCATACGGCACCTTATACCAAGTCTCATACGCCATACTATATCATAAAGTAACATACTATGTTATTATCTTACATTCTTTATTTAAAACAAACGTTCATACCCGAGTCTGGTTTAAGCTGTTAGACCAGTTGACTGTTAATCACCTATTCTAGTTTGATCTATTATTTCCGGTTATGTTCCTCTTCTTATTACTTTCTATTTTATTGGTGTCCATGTTTGACCTTGACCACGGAGTCTGCTTCACAATCAGTCACCTTCGTTGGCCAAGAACGTGAACTCATACGAGGAGTATTTGTTTCAGCATTGCTCTCAAAGTACACAGCAATATATAAATATCAGCTAGAAACAACACAGCTGGAAAAAATAACAGACTGAACTATGATAGTATATGGAAAACCCGTCAATCCCATATATTTTACTACGTGTACTTTCATGCACCAATCACCAAGCCAAACGTACTTGGCAATAAAATGATTCTGATATTCAAATATTATACAAATATATATTTAAAAAGCACCAATGAACAACAATACAATTAAATAAAACGGCTGCATGCAAGTCAAGTGTTGCATATATATATATATATATATATATATATATATATATATATATATATATACATATATATACACACACACACACACACACATATATATACACACACACACACACACACAGTATGTATACAAATGATATATACAGTATGTACACATGTGCATACAGTATGTACACATGTGGATGTATATAGAAAGTGAAAGTATGTAGCGTACTAGTTAAAACATGTAGTGCATTTAAAGTTTGTCAAATTATAATATACAGAAATATGACGTATAGAAATACACGATATGCATCAGCTGGAGACACGTAACCGTTTGCTCTGCAGCTAGTTACCTGGTTAGCAGCGCGCTAGCAGCGCGTTAGCAGCTAGCCAGGTTAACCACATGAGCTAATCCTCTGAACGCGTCATGACAGTCGGTGTCCTTGACGACACTTTAACGTAAATGACGCGTTAATCCCGTAAAGAGTCGGCGGGGCAGCAGGGGGGTTATATACGTTCACAGCGGGCCACGGGGTCTCCGGGTCACGTTACCATGCTCTCCAGCTCGCGGCTCAGCGCAGCGGCTCCGTCTTGGCCCTGCACCGGGCTCGCGCTGCCTTCCGGCGTCTTCCGCTCCCCGGTCCGCTTGCCGTCCTTGCTCGACCGGCTGCGGTTCCACAGGTACAGCGCCCCGACCCCCAGCGCGATGGGGGTCCCGACCAACAGGGCCAGCTGCCAGCGGGGGAGCCCGGCCGCGGACTGCGGCTCGACTGGCTTAGACGCAGCCATTGATCTACAAGCGAGCTGTCGTTAGCCAGCAGGAGGACAGCGTGAGCGCGCGCCGCTTCTTCTTCTTCTTCTTCTTCTTCTTCCCGTGTTTCGGAGGTCACCGGCGCAGTGAAGGATCATGGGATACTGGAGGACAATCCGCGGGGCTGTGTGTAGTTGTAGTACCGATAGTAGCATTTTGTAGTCCAAACACTGTTCTTCTTCTGTGTGTCTTCTGTTAGATTACGATGCTAACGTTCAGGTGCATACCGCCACCTACCGGTCCGGAGTGAGTATGACAGGATGGAGTTTAAAATACAATTAATACAAACAAATAAAATAACAAATACATACATACGTTTAAATGTATTATTAATGTGTTTAAAATGTATTAAAATATTTATCCATAGACAAAAAACAACCTACATAATATATGCTGACAGAAAAGAGTTTAAAATAATAATTATTATAAAATGAATAAATAATAATAAAAATAATTATCCAGAGACAGAAAAACAACCTATATTCTATTAAACAATTTAGAGTTCATAATAAATCTACTATCCAAATCTTAGTCACCCATGTCTTATCTCCATAGTACAAACTTCATAGCAGCTGAAAAGTGCATGTATGTATGTATGTATGTATGTATGTATGTATGTATGTATGTATGTATGTATGTATGTATGTATGTATATATATATTAAATATATATATATATATCCTTATATATATGTATATATGTATATATATATATACATATATACATATATCGTTATTGTTGAAATCAAAACTTATAATTTCAGAATCAGAATAAGGTTTATTGCAAAGTAAGACTTTCAGTTCCAAGGAGTTCATCTTGGGGTTTGGTGCTTAAACAAGAAACATATTAAAAGAACATAAAAATGCAGCAAAGTATTGCAAAAGTCAAGAACATTAATATAGAATAGAAAAGTTACATTAAAATATATGAAAAATACTATAGAACAAATGTGTGCGATACGACTGTAACTATACTATTATGACAAAACAGATACTATGTAGTCGTCATAATTAAATGAGGGTCACATTCCTTTAGATTCTTTATTAAATCCGACAGCAGAGAGTTTCTTTAATTCCTGTTTTAAACACTCAGTTTGATTCTTGTGAACAGTTTTCATTCTGATTCATAGAATATAAAACCTGCAGCACATTTCTGCTCATCAATAAGTTAAATAAACACGTAACCAAAGTTACACTGAACAGGGTCAAAGTTAAACAATCACAATTCATATCCAATAACCAACACGTGTTGCCACCAAGTCACATGTTTTGGAATTCCCATCAGCCTTTCTTTTTTATTCCTTCTCTTCTTCTGTGGTTTTATTATCTGCTGCTGTCGTAACGAGTCTGTTGAAAATGTCTTTATAACTTTTTATTTGACTTCTTTGAGCAATCGTGTGAAAAGCGTTTTGCTTTTGGCCAAAGACAGGAAATAGATGGTAAATATATAAAAATACATGTAAATATAATAACACAGCTGTAAGAAGCGATATGAATATTCATCTGAGAAAAATACAAAACCAACCAACAATAAAGATGTTGCATCACAAAGGTTTGCTTTAATATCCTGGTTGAATAAAGGTTAAATAACAAATATTAAACATGTTTGTTGTTTATGCATCAGTGAGAATCCAGACCTCCAACAATTATTCATGCTTTACTTACTGTCTTCATTTCAACTCTGATTATTATATTAGTTGTATTTCTGTTTATTACTTGTTGATTTCTCTGTTGATGTAGATTCTGAATGCTGCTGACCCTGATACACACACACACACACACACACACACACACACACACACACACACACACTCACACACTCACACACTCCCTGGTCGATGTGGTTCATATGAGTGATGAGGGTGTGTTCCAGTTCACAGCTCTGATGAGCGCCAGAGGCAACGTGTCCTCGAACACACCAGCAGCGGTGCGTTCAAAGTCAGCTGGTCGGAGGAAAGACACACAGAGACACACAAGAGACACACAAAAGACACACAAGAGACACACAGAGACACACAGAGACACACAAGAGACACACAGCATACATATGTTCATATGTTCATATGTACATATGAACATCTGAACATATGAACATATGTTCATATGTTCATATGTTCATATGTTCATATGAACATCTGAACATATGTTCAGATGTTCATATGTTCATATGTTCATATAGTATAGTTATAGTATTTCTCTTCTATTCTATATTTGTGTTCCTTCATGTTTGCAGCTCTGGTCTTGTTCTGACGTTCCTCTTTGCCGTGCTGAGTGATTCCTGTGCCGTGGCGGCAGGAAGAGAGCTCTGCCTCATGAGCCTCGGGCCGCAGCAGCTCCATAACTATCGACAGGTTTGATGGACTCGGCCAGTGGAAAGTTTGGGAAATTGGCGTTTGTTCGGTCCCCCGGGGGCCCGGCTGCTCGGAAAGATTAAAAGCAGCGGTCACGTCGCCCGGCTGCAAACACCAGCCTCTCCTGCTCCCTGTGGGATCCCACCAGCCTCCATGCTTACTTCCTGCGAAATAGATTAAAGAGGATCCACTTATTTAAAGACTCCGGGAAAAAAGCTCTGCAATTTATTTTGGGATCATCCCGAGAACAACCGAGGTTCCAGAAGGGATCTGGTGTCGCCCCTGTGTCTGTGACCGAGAGGCTTCCAGGTGAGCTCCTCTTCGTCCTCCACCTCCTCTTCATCCTCTCCTCTTCGTCCTCCACCTCCTCTTCATCCTCTCCTCTTCGTCCTGCACCTCCTCTTCATCCTCTCCTCTTCGTCCTGCACCTCCTCTTCATCCTCTCCTCTTCATCCTCCACCTCCTCTTCATCCTCTCCTCTTCGCCCTCCACCTCCTCTTCATCCTCTCCTCTTCGTCCTCCACCTCCTCTTCATCCTCTCCTCTTCGCCCTCCACCTCCTCTTCATCCTCTCCTCTTCGTCCTCCACCTCCTCTTCATCCTCTCCTCTTCGTCCTCCACCTCCTCTTCATCCTCTCCTCTTCGTCCTCCACCTCCTCTTCATCCTCTCCTCTTCGTCCTCCACCTCCTCTTCATCCTCTCCTCTTCGTCCTCCACCTCCTCTTCATCCTCTCCTCTTCGCCTGCCACCATGTCCCTCCGGCTCCTGCCGGCTTTCAACACGGAGAACGACGATGACGACGACGGGAACTTCACTAAATGGATGAGCAGCTACTGGGGCCACGGGGCCGAAGGCTCCAGGGACCGGAAACGCAGCTTCAGGAGGCCGGCGGCGACGCGAGGGGATCGAAGAGCGTCGCTCCCGACCGTGGTAAGGAACCGGCAGCGTGAGGCTCTGACACAGCGACCTTTAGAGTGACCTTCAAATGCACAAAGAACCACTGAACGTTCCTCAAGTTCAGTTCATTCAAGTGATGAAGAGCAGGAACACGTAATGCATGAAGATGTGGACGAATGAAGGACTCAGGACACTGAGCTCTGTGCAGGTGTGTGTGTGTGTTCTGGTGTGTGTGTGTCTGTTCTGGTGTGTGTGTGTCTGTTCTGGTGTCTTCACCTGTAATGTGTGTCCTCACCGACTTCACATCTATAATGTCCCTCTGGCATTCCTCTACAAAAATCACTCAAAGAGACACAAAGTAACCATGAGGAGACTCTAAATGACCAGAAGGGCAACTCACTAACAAACAAAAGACAAAGCAAAGAGTCAAGAGACACAACATTGACAAAGAGACACACAACTAAATCGGTAGTGTTACTACTAAATACTAAATATTTTGAGTTGATCAACTCAAAATATAATTTGTGTTGTTTTGTGTGTTAATTGAACACTGGCAGTGTTGCAATAGCTCTGGGGGCGGGGTTGTTTTGGTGAGTTAATGCAATGCACTCCTGACTGAGTTATCTACACATCCAGTTATTTCGCGGTCTTTCTTTTTCACATACCTGCTGTGGTCAACTGGCCGGCAGCGTTTCTGAGATTGGAGTGAGACACGGAGAAAAGCTGAGGCTGTGATCTTCGCAATAGAACATCTTTGGTGTGACGTGTAGAGTCTTGGCCAATCGGCGTCTACAGCGTCTTCATTTCCCTCAAACTTGTTTTTAATGGAAGCTAGTCAGCTTGCTATCGCGCTAGCTAGCGTGTTTGGGTTGTGTATTGTCGTTAAAGTTACGTTATGTTCCGTTACAGTTCAGTCTTGCTTGAAAAAAACCGTAACGTGATGAAACATGCCGTCACCCCCGGTCTGGTTCAGTTCACCAGTCACTCTTAACGTTAAACACCGGAGGATCTCAAAGTAGAATGAAGCAAAACCCGTCGTTGGGCTTAGCCAACAACGTGATTTCGTGGTCATAAGCGGCCCAGATATTAGATGATGTGGTCCGCAGCTTGATGCAGAGCTGAGATGAGGTGGAGCTGGGCCTGAAGGTGGAGGTCAAAACAGACGTGAGAGGAGCAGTACAGCCCTCTGTCCAGTGCTTCATGAACATTGATGAACAGCTAAAAGCAGCCTCTGCTCCAAGGAGATCAATTACAGTAAAAAGATCTCACATGCCCTCTCTTCACACTTAATAATATAATCAAACTGCACCTTCCGCTGTCACCTTTTTCATCCCCTATGAGTTTGCAGGTATGACTGTGAGTGTTAGATATTAACACTTTTAGTGTTAAAAATACACTTTTATGTAAACACTGTGAGTGTTAGATATTAACACTATGAAAGAGTTAAAATATTAACACTATCCAAAGTGTAAACTTAACTCTGAACCCGAGTGGATTATATAAACACTGGCATAGTGTTGATTTTAACACTATGCAAATTAATTTCACACTTCCGATTTTGCTGTGCACAAAACAACTACAAAGAGACACAAAATAATTACAAAGAGACACAAAATGACAACAAAGAGACACAACATAACTACAAAGAGACACAAAACGACTACAAAGAGACACAAAATAATTACAAAGAGACACAAAATAATTACAAAGAGACACAAAACGACTACAAAGAGACACAAAATGACTACAAAGAGACACAAAATAATTACAAAGAGACACAAAACGACTACAAAGAGACACAAAATGACAACAAAGAGACACAACATAGCTACAAAGAGACACAAAACGACTACAAAGAGACACAAAAGAATTACAAAGAGACACAAAATGACTACAAAGAGACACAAAATAATTACAAAGAGACACAAAATGACTACAAAGAGACACAACATAACTACAAAGAGACACAAAACGACTACAAAGAGACACAAAATGACAACAAGGAGACACAACATAACTACAAAGAGACACAAAACGACTACAAAGAGACACAAAATGACAACAAAGAGACACAACATAACTACAAAGAGACACAAAACGACTACAAAGAGACACAAAATAATTACAAAGAGACACAAAATGACTACAAAGAGACACAAAATAATTACAAAGAGACACAAAATGACTACAAAGAGACACAAAATAATTACAAAGAGACACAAAATAACTACAAAGAGACACAAAATGACAACAAAGAGACACAACATAACTACAAAGAGACACAAAATGACTACAAAGAGACACAAAATAATTACAAAGAGACACAAAACGACTACAAAGAGACACAAAATAATTACAAAGAGACACAAAATAACTACAAAGAGACACAAAATGAATGCAAAGAGACACAAAATAACTACAAAGAGACACAAAATGACTACAAAGAGACACAACATAACTACAAAGAGACACAAAACGACTACAAAGAGACACAAAATAATTACAAAGAGACACAAAATAACTACAAAGAGACACAAAATGACTACAAAGAGACACAAAATAATTACAAAGAGACACAAAATGACTACAAAGAGACACAAAATAATTACAAAGAGACACAAAATGACTACAAAGAGACACAACATAACTACAAAGAGACACAAAATGAATGCAAAGAGACACAAAATAACTACAAAGAGACACAACATAACTACAAAGAGACACAAAATGAATGCAAAGAGACACAAAACGACTACAAAGAGACACAACATAACTACAAAGAGACACACAATATCTACAAAGAGACACAAAACAACAGCAAAGAGACACAAAATAACTACAAAGAGACACAAAATAACTACAAAGAGACACAAAATGAATGCAAAGAGACACAAAACGACTACAAAGAGACACAAAATAACTACAAAGAGACACAACGTAACTGTAGTTATTTCGCAATACGGTTCAAACATGTACGTGTGGACATTTATTAGGAAGTGAGGATGCATTGTGGGAAATGTAGGAACCAGTAGGTTTGGAGAAAAAATAAAAACCTAATTCAAGTTAATTTAATAAACCCCATAATACTATGTATAATATATATTATATGTTATAGATCATAACAGTCTGACATTTCCACCTCATTTGATCTTGAACGGGCAAACAGCTGTTTAGAAGAGAAATACGTCACAACTTTGTGTTATTAAAACATATCAGAATGTTTAATTCTTTGTAAATGAAACCAAATAAACACATTTAGTCATTCTGTTTATTCTGCACAGAATGTCTCGTCTTTCACATCTTCCATGTTTTAAGTTGAATACAATCATCAGGCGCCCTCGTGTGGCTCAAACCTGAATTGCAGATATAAATATTTAATAAGACTATGGGCTGAATGAGTCCTGGAGCACCCTTTAATTACCGACCCTCTCAAAGATGCGTTCAGGGACCTGTTTGTGTGTTCATCCTCCAGCCAGTAAAGCTCAGCAGCGAGAACAAGAGAACAATCCTCTGAATGATCTCTCTTTGCTTCCAGCAGCTGCTGCAGCGAGAGATTATAATCTGATTACTGCTGTTGATGAAGGACTATTTATAGAGAGGAGACTTACAACCTACTTAAGAATAACACAGTGATTAACTCCACAGACACACAGCTGCCTGTCTGTCTGTCTGTCTGTCTGTCTGACTGGACCCCAGTGGTCTGATTAAACGTCCCGTCTCCGCTCCACAGTCCCAGCTGGACGCCATGAAGCTGAACCGTCTCCACGCGGCGGCCATGGCCCCCGGCCCAAGTCACCTGAAGGCCCGAGAGGAGGCGGGCGAGACCCGGAACCACCATCGAGCCCGCCGGGCCTCCTCGGACGACAACAGCCGCTCCAAGTCCATCCCGGAGAACCGGATCAGCACCATCCCCGAGCTCACCGAGTCCTTCGAGAGGAGGCTCTTCCTCCAGGACAAGAGGACGCCGTCTCTGGTGAGTCAGGAGGTTGATGGACGGTGAGCTGTGTGACAGTTACCTTCTTTACCCAGTTACCTTCTTTACCCAGTTACCTTCTTTATCCAGTTACCTTCTTTACCCAGTTACCTTCTTTACCCAGTTACCTTCTTTATCCAGTTACCTTCTTTACCCAGTTACCTTCTTTACCCAGTTACCTTCTTTACCCAGTTACCTTCTTTACCCAGTTACCTTCTTTATCCAGTTACCTTCTTTACCCAGTTACCTTCTTTATCCAGTTGTCTTCTTTATCCAGTTACCTTCTCTGCCCAGTTAACTTCTTAACCAGTTACCTTCTTTACCCAGTTACCTTCTTTAACCAGTTACCTTCTTTACCCAGTTACCTTCTTTACCCAGTTACCTTCTTTACCCAGTTGTCTTCTTTATCCACTTTGTGTACATGCAGTACATTTATTATCTAAATGTGTTTCCAAGAAAGCTTTAAAAATAAAAGCTGTGTTTTCTGAATGTCTGGCTTCATAATAATTGGCCGTTTGAAAATATTAGTTTGGTCACCAGTACACAAGAGACCAGACAACATTATAAAAATACTCAACTTTACTCATTTCGGTTGAGCTTGAACAAGAAAGATGCTTCTTTTTATTCAACAGACTGACGGCGACAAGTCGTGCCTGATCTGTCACGAGGACATGAAGAAGAGCGGGGCGGCGGTTCAGGAGCTGCACTGTTCACACCGCTTCCACAGAGAGGTAACACAACTTGTGTAACTCTGACGCGTTGCATGTCTGTTCACCGGTTCGCCGGTTCACCCCGTCCCAGCATGGTGGGCATCAGACCCCCGGTGCATGGAGGCAGCTACTCCCTGGTGGAGGAGGATTTACAGCTCGTTGGCCTTCAACTGTAGAACATCTCTCAAAGAGACACAACGTGACCACAAGGAGTTGCAAAGAGAGACAAAGACACACTCAAAGAGACTCACAGCGTTACAAAAAGACACAAAGCAACTACAAAGAGACACATAATGTCCATAAAGAGACCAAAACAAATATAAAGAGACACTAAAATAACTATAAAGAGACACATAATGACTACAAAGAGATACAAAAAACGACAGACACATCGTGACTACAAAGACACAACGCAACTACAAACACACATATCTACGACAAAGACACACACAATGACCACAAAGACTCACAATATGACTGCGAAGATACAAAATAACTACAAAGAGACACAACGCAAATACAAAGAGACAAATAATGACTACAAAGAGATGCAAAGCAACTACACACAACAGAGAGAGACAGCATGGCTACAAGGAGACAAAATGCAACTACAAAACCACACAAAATAACTACAAATGTACAGAAACAACTTCAAAAAGAGGCTGAAGGAATACAGAGGCAGTGAGTCTTGCAGCTGTGAGAGTCTGAGTCTTGCTGCTGTTTAGAGTCTGTGAGGCCCGTTGCATGTCTGGACCCAGCATGGGTTCTGCATGATGTGAAGTGGTCTGAAACAATCTGCCTGCTCCTGAACCCGCTCTGTGTGGACGATGCCGAGGTCCGGACCCTCACTGACCCCCGTGTCTCCTCTCTCCCTGGTTCCCTGAAGGCGGCCCGGAGGTCAGAGGGCCGGCTCGGCCTTAGTGAGGTCTGTCAGGCGAGGAGGTTCTCGGACGAGAGGAGGAGTTCTGCAGACGGCCCGCTGTGCCCAGAGAGGGAGGAGAGGGAAGAGAGGAAGGAGAGGAAGGAGAGGGAGGAGAGGGAGGAGAGGGAGGAGAGGAAGGAGAGGGAGGAGCCTGCAGCGCGGCGCCAGCTCTCCCTGAGGAGACACCGCTGATATCATTCAGGAAGAACGGAGGATTTACATCAACGACGTCTGGATTCGTCTCCTGAACCTTACAAAGATACACACATTGACTACAAAGAGGCAAAGTGACGACAAAGATACACACATTGACTACAAAGAGGCAAAGTGACGACAAAGATACACACATTGACTACAAAGAGACAAAGCAACTACAAAGATACACACATTGACTACAAAGAGACAAAGCAACTACAAAGATACACACATTGACTACAAAGAGACACACATTGACTACAAAGAGACACACATTGACTACAAAGAGACACATGTTAACTACAAAGAAACACACATTGACTACAAAAGAGACACATGTTGACTACAAAGAGACACATGTTGACTACAAAGAGACACACATTGACTACAAAGAGGCAAAGTGACGACAAAGATACACACATTGACTACAATGAGACACACATTGACTACAAAGAGACAAAGCAACTACAAAGATACACACATTGACTACAAAGAGACACACATTGACTACAAAGAGACAAAGCAACTACAAAGATACACACATTGACTACAAAGATACACACATTGACTACAAAGAGACAAAGTGACTACAAAGAGACACACATTGACTAAAAAGAGACACATGTTGACTACAAAGAGACACAAATTGACTACAAAGAGACACACATTGACTACAATGAGACAAAGCAGCTACAAAGACACACATTGACTACAAAGAGACAAAGCAGCTACAAAGAGACACATATTGACTACAAAGAGACACACATTGACTACAAAGAGACACACATTGACTACAAAGAGACAAAGCAGCTACAAAGAGACACACATTGACTACAAAGAGACACACATTGACTACAAAGAGACAAAGCAGCTACAAAGAGACACATGTTGACTACAAAGAGACACACATTGACTACAAAGAGACACACATTGACTACAAAGAGACACACATTGACTACAAAGAGACAAAGCAGCTACAAAGAGACACACATTGACTACAAAGAGACAAAGTGACTACAAAGAGACACACATTGACTACAAAGAGACACACATTGACTACAAAGAGACACATGTTGACTACAAAGAGACACACATTGACTACAAAGAGACAAAGTGACTACAAAGAGACACACATTGACTACAAAGAGACACATGTTGACTACAAAGAGACACACATTGACTACAAAGAGACACACATTGACTACAAAGAGACAAAGCAGCGACAAAGAGACACACATTGACTACAAAGAGACACACATTGACTACAAAGAGACAAAGCAGCTACAAAGAGACACAAATTGACTACAAAGAGACACACATTGACTACAAAGAGACACACATTGACTACAAAGAGACAAAGCAGCTACAAAGAGACACACATTGACTACAAAGAGACACATGTTGACTACAAAGAGACACACATTGACTACAAAGAGACACACATTGACTACAAAGAGACACATGTTGACTACAAAGAGACACACATTGACTACAAAGAGACAAAGCAGCTACAAAGAGACACACATTGACTACAAAGAGACAAAGTGACTACAAAGAGACACACATTGACTACAAAGAGACAAAGCAGCTACAAAGAGACACATGTTGACTACAAAGAGACACACATTGACTACAAAGAGACAAAGTGACTACAAAGAGACACACATTGACTACAAAGAGACACATGTTGACTACAAAGAGACACACATTGACTACAAAGAGACACACATTGACTACAAAGAGACACACATTGACTACAAAGAGACAAAGCAGCGACAAAGAGACACACATTGACTACAAAGAGACACACATTGACTACAAAGAGACAAAGCAGCTACAAAGAGACACACATTGACTACAAAGAGACACACATTGACTACAAAGAGACACATATTGACTACAAAGAGACAAAGCAGCTACAAAGAGACACACATTGACTACAAAGAGACACACATTGACTACAAAGAGACACATGTTGACTACAAAGAGACACACATTGACTACAAAGAGACACACATTGACTACAAAGAGACACATGTTGACTACAAAGAGTCACACATTGACTACAAAGAGACACACATTGACTACAAAGAGACAAAGCAGCGACAAAGAGACACACATTGACTACAAAGAGACACACATTGACTACAAAGAGACAAAGCAGCTACAAAGAGACACACATTGACTACAAAGAGACACACATTGACTCATTGAGAGGGAGCAGCCTGCAGCACGGCTCTCCCTGAGGAGACACCGCTGATATCATTCAGGAGATACGGAGGATTCACACCGACGACGTCTGGATTCGCCTCCTGAACTTTTTCTACACTGCGTGACGTTCGAGGGTTCAGATCTCTCGGACCCGGCGGTTTGATCCCGGTGTGCGGGCCCCATCGCTCAGTCTGCGCTGGGACGATTACCACTCGTTCTCTGCGGTGTCAAAAGGCCAAATTTCCATGAAAGGATCAATAAATCATAATTGTACCAACAAAAAAAACAGTTTAAATAATCAGAATTTTCCCAATATTATTATAATTGTTTTAGATTTGTTTAAAAGTATTCTTATTAAGAACCTGAGTGTGAATATTTGATAAAAGAACAACCAGTGGTTGATTTTCATACTCGTATTAGCTGATATTTATATATATTGAAATATGAGCTACTTTAAGAATATGTGCCTCTTTTATATGTGAGATATTTGTTTCATATATTAGAGAAAGCATGAGTTGTTCACAGGTCATGTGACGGTGAAAAGTACAACATTTTTACAAAAAAACTATTTAATTAGGCACGTACATAGATGGTGTTATTTTTGTGTGTTTGTGTGTTAATTCATAACTTCAGTGTTTTGTATGTTGTGTTGTTACAGACAAGTAAAAAAGATTAAATAAATAATGGAAATACATTCTCAAGTTTAAATGTCTCCATCTGCTTCATTAACTTAAGAGGAAACAGTCTTTTATAATTCATTCTCATTCATTTTATAACTCATTCAACAGTGGATGTAAAACTGAGTAAATTATGAATATGGAGGACGAAAGCTGAAAAAAATACAATGAATATATCTAAGTCTAATATTACTTTGGTCAATATATTTCTGTATTGTCAGCTTCTGTCCTCCATAGGTTCAGTGTCTTTGTTTATCCTGTTGTATTTGCTTATTATTTTTTTATCATTTGCATGTTGGAAATTTGCAGAGTCCAGGTGTTCATGTTTTAAAAGAGGTTATCACTTCTTTCTGTTTCCATTCTTCAACCCAGACTGAAGGTTTATGATTTCTGCAAGTTTTGATTTCCCGCTGAGGTCAAAAAGCAAATTTCCAACATGCAAATGATAAAAAAATAATAAGCAAATACAACAGGATAAACAAACAAACACAGAAGCTGCCAATACAGAAATATATTGACCGAAGTAATGTTAGACTTAGATATATTCATTTTATTTTTTATTTTAATGATTGTTTATTTGTATTTAGTTTGTTAACCGAAGCCCGTCTACTGGCCCTCGTCCCGCATCCAAGTCCCATCGCGGCCCTGAACCTGCACGAGAGCCCCTGACCCCCAACCCCAGACCTCCACCCCCTGACCCCCAACCCCAGACCTCCACCCCTGACCCCCAACGCCAGACCTCCACCCCCTGACCCCCAACCCCAGACCTCCACCCCTGACCCCCAACCCCAGACCTCCACCCCCTGACCCCCCAACGCCAGACCTCCACCCCTGACCCCCAACGCCAGACCTCCACCCCTGACCCCCAACCCCTGACCCCCAACCCCAGACCCCCAACGCCAGACCTCCACCCCTGACCCCCCCCAACCCTTGACCCCCAACCCCAGACCTCCACCCCCTGACCCCCCCAACGCCAGACCTCCACCCCTGACCCCCAACCCCAGACCTCCACCCCTGACCCCCCCAACCCTTGACCCCCAACCCCAGACCCCCAACGCCAGACCTCCACCCCTGACCCCCCCAACCCTTGACCCCCAACCCCAGACCCCCAACGCCAGACCTCCACCCCTGACCCCTCCAATCCCAGACCCCCAAACCCAGACCTCCAACCCCAGACCTCCACCTCTGCCCCCCCCAACCCCAGACCTCCACCCCTGACCCCCCCAACCCCAGACCCCCAAACCCAGACCTCCACACCCCCTGACCCCCAACCCCACACCTCCACCCCTGACCCCCAACCCCATGTGATTCATTTACTCACCAATAAATTCTGTTTGTCTAATCTGCTGCGACCAAAGTGAGTTATTTATAGGGTCAGTGTAACTATATTTAATCAGAAACACACACTTATCTCACGCCTTTGAGCTTTCAGCGCTCACGTTGTAATTCACCGCGCTATAATAACAAGTATTCAAAGGTATTCATATCCCATAATAACAGGGGGAGTGCAGTAATAGACCTTTTGTGCAGGCGGGTGACGCTCGTGATGTTAATGATGCTCCAGAGGACGGAAAGAGTTCAGCTAAATGTAATGTTCCATAGTGTTCACAAAAAAACTGTTTAAAATGTTTTAACGTGCCTGTTGGTTCTTTTAAAGGTGCAGAGGATGAATATACGTCCTTGTGTCACAACATGTTGTATATTTGTCCAGTGTTTTGCATGGAAATTCTTAATTAGATCTAATAATATAATTTATGTGGATTTAATTGGATGCTGAATGTAGAATATGTGGAATAAGCAGGCGGCAACGTGAAGCCAAATACATGTCTTCATAAATTCATGTATTAATAAATTGGAAAATACATGTATAAATACATATATAAATACATATGATACATATATATACATATATATATATATATATATATATACATACATATACAATTAAATTATAAAAATATGATTGTACAAATTATATGAATACAATAATAAATAAATCATAATAATAAAATACATTTCATATATATATACAATTAAATTAAATTAAATTATAAAAAGAATAAGAATAAGCAGGCGGCAACATGAAGCCAAATACATGTCTTCATAAATTCATGTATTAATAAATTGGAAAATACATATGATACATATATATACATATATATATATATATATACATACATATACAATTAAATTATAAAAATATGATTGTACAAATTATATAAATACAATAATAAAGAAATCATAATAATAAAATACATTTCATATATATATATACAATTAAATTAAATTAAATTATAAAAATCAAATACATATATAACTTTGTTTTCTTTGCAAATTGTTTGCCTTGTTTGACCGGAAGTCACTTTTCACCGAACTTCCGGTCTGAAGAAGAGGACGAAGACGTCTTCCAGCCCGCAGACAGCGTACGTGCCGGAGGTCCCGGTCCCGGTCCGGGTCCCGGTCCCGCCCCGGCTGGAGGGACGCGCAGCGGGCGGAGTGAAAGTGCACACGTGGACAGCTGAGACTGACGTGCGCGGGAGCCAATGACAGCGCGGGCCGATGACGACAGCGCCCCTCTGTCGACCAATGGGAGAGCTCTACTGAGAGGAGAACGCCTGAGCTGCTTGGAGTCGGAAAACATTTGGATAAGAAATAAGAAGAAGAGAAGCTGGAGGTCTGCAGGCTGCGGGAACCGAACCCGGGTCCGGAGGAGCTGCTCGAGTCCTGCTGGGGCCAGAGGGAATGTCTGAGAGGATCTGGGATCAGAGAGTGGAGATGCTTTGATTTGTCTGGTTTAATATTCTAGTACTACTACTAGTACTTCTAGTACTACTACTAGAACTACTGCAGTTGTTCATCTCCAGAGACAAACATACTTCGGTGAGACCTCCATCTTTTCTTTCTTTCTACTAGTTCTACTGCGTCCAGTTCAGTAGTTACACATTAATACACGTATACTTATATTATACACATCCAGCTGAGACTATGTTGAGTTTTTACTTCATGGAAAAAGGTCATAGAAGTTTTTCATGTTGGACACAAAACTTTAACCTTTATTGACAAAAAGGTTTTCAAACAAGGAAAACAACTTTATATTTTATTGAAAAGACGAGAAACACAATAACATGAATTATACTTGTTTTAACTCCACTATACCTCAGGGGTACACGTTGTACTTTGTAATGTACTACATCATGAATGTTAGTGATAAACTGAATGATGAAGTGGTCCTTTTGGTGTTGGTGATGAATGTTAGTGATAAACTGAAGGATGAAGTGGTCCTTTTGGTGTTGGTGATGAATGTTAGTGATAAACTGAAGGATGAAGTGGTCCTTTTGGTGTTGGTGTTGAATGTTAGTGATAAACTGAAGGATGAAGTGGTCCTTTAGGTGTTGGTGATGAATGTTAGTGATAAACTAAATGATGAAGTGGTCCTTTAGGTGTTGGTGATGAATGTTAGTGATAAACTGAATGATGAAGTGGTCCTTTAGGTGTTGGTGATGAATGTTAGTGATAAACTGAAGGATGAAGTGGTCCTTTAGGTGTTGGTGATGAATGTTAGTGATAAACTGAAGGATGAAGTGGTCCTTTTGGTGTTGGTGTTGAATGTTAGTGATAAACTGAAGGATGAAGTGGTCCTTTAGGTGTTGGTGATGCATGTTAGTGATAAACTGAAGGGTGAAGTGGTCCTTTAGGTGTTGGTGATGAATGTTAGTGATAAACTGAAGGATGAAGTGGTCCTTTTGGTGTTGGTGATGAATGTTAGTGATAAACTGAAGGATGAAGTGGTCCTTTTGGTGTTGGTGATGAATGTTAGTGATAAACTGAAGGATGAAGTGGTCCTTTTGGTGTTGGTGTTGAATGTTAGTGATAAACTGAAGGATGAAGTGGTCCTTTAGGTGTTGGTGATGAATGTTAGTGATAAACTGAATGATGAAGTGGTCCTTTAGGTGTTGGTGATGAATGTTAGTGATAAACTGAATGATGAAGTGGTCCTTTAGGTGTTGGTGATGAATGTTAGTGATAAACTGAAGGATGAAGTGGTCCTTTAGGTGTTGGTGATGAATGTTAGTGATAAACTGAAGGATGAAGTGGTCCTTTTGGTGTTGGTGTTGAATGTTAGTGATAAACTGAAGGATGAAGTGGTCCTTTAGGTGTTGGTGATGCATGTTAGTGATAAACTGAAGGGTGAAGTGGTCCTTTAGGTGTTGGTGATGAATGTTAGTGATAAACTGAAGGATGAAGTGGTCCTTTAGGTGTTGGTGATGAATGTTAGTGATAAACTGAAGGATGAAGTGGTCCTTTAGGTGTTGGTGATGCATGTTAGTGATAAACTGAAGGGTGAAGTGGTCCTTTATATTGATGTTGAATGTTAGTGATAAACTGAAGGATGAAGTGGTCCTTTATGTGTTGATGTTGAATGTTAGTGATAAACTGAAGGATGAAGTGGTCCTTTAGGTGTTGGTGATGAATGTTAGTGATAAACTGAAGGATGAAGTGGTCCTTTATGTGTTGATGTTGAATGTTAGTGATAAACTGAAGGATGAAGTGGTCCTTTAGGTGTTGGTGATGAATGTTAGTTATAAACTGAAGGATGAAGTGGTCCTTTATGTGTTGATGTTGAATGTTAGTGACAAACTGAAGGATAAAGTGGTCCATTTTGTGTTGATGTTGAATGTTAGTGATAAACTGAAGGATGAAGTGGTCCTTTAGGTGTTGGTGATGCATGTTAGTGATAAACTGAAGGATGAAGTGGTCATTTCTGTGTTAATGTTGAATGTTTATGATAAACTAAAGGATGAAGTGTTCCTTATGGGTCGATGATGAATGTTTATGATAAACTAAAGGATGAAGTGTTCCTTATGGGTCGATGATGAATGTTTATGATAAACTAAAGGATGAAGTGTTCCTTATGAGTCGATGATGAATGTTTATGATAAACTAAAGGATGAAGTGTTCCTTTATGTTAATACTTTTACTTAACTACAGATGTGTACTTTTACTTGAGGAAGGTTTTGAATGCAGTACTTTTACTTATTGTATACGTTCAGTGTGGTTTTAGTACTTTTAGGATCAGAGAACAGAGTAAATGTGTTTTTGTTCGCTGTAGTCGTTGAGAAGTGCAGTTCTCGGAGCAGCTGAATCAGGACACGACGCCACACGGATGTCGTCGTTGATTAATCCAAAAAAACGCTGAAGAGTCTTTTCCCGCTTCAATGCAGTGACATTAGGGAGCAATTGCCATGGCGACAACTGAAGTGTTTCCCTCCGTCTGGAGAGGTCACATGACGCAGCGAGCGCTTCCCTCAAACGGTTCCTTTGTGGTCGTCTCCATCTCAACATATTGTTATTGTTATTATTATTATTGAGCTCACTGCTGATGCTGAGGGAGTCATCAGTTCATAACGCTTCTTTATCTTCATTTCATATTCTCAGTGAAACCATGTGACCTGATGGATGAAAGGAAGTGCAGCCGCTTGCTTTTGATCATTTCTCTTTTCTCCCTTGAGAGAATAAAGACAGCAGCTGATGACCGTCTGGTCTGCAGCCACAGACTCATGTGGTCTGTTATTAGGATTATTATATCTATAAAGGTATAAAGTAGTCAATATACTTAAAATAGTAAATGAATAAATAGGTATTTATTCAAAAGGATAATTGTATTCATTTCAGGGAACTTTTATTCTGCTGATGTCACATTTATGTTACAGCTCTTTTTATTTCCACCTAATATATCCAAATGTCTCTCACAGATTCTGATTAAATCACAATAATTAGTTATTATTTAAAAAAAATATGTATTCATCTATTTACTGGACTATATTTGATCATTTATATTTAAATACATGTATATATTTATTCCCTAATTTATTTATTTATGTCTTTCTCGTGCGTGTGTGTGTGTGTGTACCGAGGTCAGCACACACACACGCACACACACACACCCCTACACACACACACACCTACGCACACACACACACACGCACACACACACACACGCACACGCACACGCACACGCACACGCACACACACACACACACACACACACACACACACACACACACACTAATTATAGCTGAGTTTGCTCTTTAACTAAATTGCCTCCACTTTTCTTCTCGTTTCTTCTTGCTTTGTATTTGCAGCATTTCTAAAGATCCTTTACGTCTCTGTGTCTGAGATGATTTAGTTTATTTAAAATAAAGCGTCCTTGCTGATGTAAAGTATAAAGTATAAATCCCTCTCTGTTGTCTTTTGTTAGTGAGAAAGAAGACATTATTAAAGTCGTGCTGATGGATCTGCTTCCTCTGACCCAGGTGCATGATGGGAAGCTTCAAGGGCCACGCACTCCCCGGGAGCTTCTTCCTGGTGGCGGGCCTCTGGTGGACGGGGAAGTACTCTCTGTGGCGCTCCTCCCGCAGGAACAAGAGCCTCGGTTCCACCCGTCTGGCCAGCAGAACCTCGCAGCGCCGCCTGGAGGTCATGGAGAGCGCTGCGGTTCTCTTCTGCTCCTTTGTGGGTGAGCAGGTTCCTCTCGTCGCCGACAAAACACAAAGAGACGACTTCTAAACGCACAACTCGCTTTTTAACTGCTGGTGGATCCAGAACCCACGAAAGCAGCTTGAGCGTGTGAACTTTAATGAGCACGCTCTGACACAGACAGGCGTTTCCAGAATTCACTCTTTAATTAAGGCGAGACTCAGTTTGGAGATTTAGTCTGGAGGAAAGAAAACATTTATTCTATTTCTTTGTCTGTTTGCGTCTGTAGATTTCTTTCTAAATTCACCTAAAGTTAGCATTACATAACGCCTCATTTGCATATTTAAACACAACATTTCATAAAACTTGTAACACAATAAATCCTCCTCCTAATGTCAGTGATGAAGTGGTGAAGTGTCATGGTGATATTTATGAGTTCATGTTTTCACCCTATTCACCTTCTTCATCATGATGTCATGTAACTAAACTTCTCTTTAAAACCTGTTACAAACCAAAGGGGGTCTAGACCTCTTTTTCCCTGTTTGAGTCGTCGTATTAATTCCAATACTTGTGTTTATTTATGTGTTTTTTCAGCAAAGTCTTGGGTAAAAAATGTATATCTGCAAAAAAATCACTTTGAAAAGATATTAAGATATTTTGAGAGTTGTTCGGTGTTGTGCCTTAACAACAACCCACAGACTAACAGAGCACCTTTTTAGAAAGATTAAGGCCTAACGCATTGACATCTGCAACAATAAACACAATCCAGGAAAGCATTGGCATGTTATGAAGCATATCCAGTCAAAAAAACGGTGCCAAGACAGAGTTTGATCCAGTCGACTGTATCAAAACTGATCAGCTGTTTTAGTCTTCACGTCAGTAATCAACTGGGGAAGTTTCATGCCGATATCTGTTAGTTAATTTTCCCCGTCCCACCTGCAGGGATGCTGGCGGAGCAGTTTGCAGCCGACGGGCCGAGACTGCATCTGTACGACTCTGCAGGGAAACACTGGGAGCAGCTGATGAACTGGCAGCACGCCACCATGTACCTGTTCTTCGGCCTGGCCGCCGCCGTGAAGCTGGTCGTCCACACCGTGGAGGCCGCGCCGCTGGCTCTGGACCGGCTGATGCTGGCCGTCGCTTTCTTCAACGAGGGTGAGAGGAAAGTACATAGGTTTCACACGTTGCCCTAAAGGGTGCACATGAGTGCCTGGTTCTAATGTTGCCCTAAAGGGTGCACATGAGTACCTGGTTCTAATGTTGCCCTAAAGGGTGCACATGAGTACCTGGTTCTAATGTTGCCCTAAAGGGTGCACATGAGTACCTGGTTCTGATGTTGCCCTAAAGCAGGGGTGCCCACACTTTTTTGGCTCACGAGCTACTTTTAAAATGACCAAGTCAAAAAGATCTACCTACATTAATAATGCGTATATCTACATAAAGCATTATTAATGTATAAATATACAGAGTATACTTTATATTTACAATATTGGTGTACCTTGCATAACTGCATGAACCCTTATGACACAATACAATTCTGTACAATTTGTCATTATATTTTGCTCTGATGACTTCACTGCATGGAACCAGCAGGGTTGCATAGTCCGGACAGCAGCTGCTGGTAGTCAGCGTCAGGCAGACCAAAGGGTCATCAGTCATGGTGGAACGCTGTTTGGACTTAATCTTTTTCATGTGGGAAAAGGCTGACTCTAGGGCTGCAACTAACGATTATTTTCATAAACGACTAATCTATCGACTATTTTTTCGATTAATCGACTAATCTAATGACTATTTCCCGTAGCAAATTAAGAATAGTAACTCAAAATGTTGGAATTTGAACTTCAAATGTATTTGAGTAACAAGATCTGAACATCAGAACATCATCATAACAAATACATTAAATAGTAATACAAATTAAAGTGCAAATATGCTTTAAAAGTAAAGAAAAAGTACAAATAAAGCTTTAAAGGTAACTCAACATAGCAATCAAGCCTCTGAAAGTGCAAAATAACTAAAGAATAACTGGGCTGCAAGTGCCATTCAAAGTCCAAAAGTTTAAAAAAATTGTCCATCCTATCCGATAATTAAAGCGCAAGGGTTTAAAGTAAATCAAAATGACTCATTACAGTCCCACGTCTTGCTGCTCCCTCCTTCAGGGGAACACACAACTGACACACGTTTTAAATTGTAATTCAGAAACGTGAGCATATTGACATGCTCTTAGTTGGTTGTATTCTGCATGTTTAACAACATGGAGAAACTCCTGTATCTCCGGACAGAGCTCTGTAAGCCGTCTCACATCAGTGTGCAGCAGGAGGTCAGAGTGGCTGCAGTCCTTCTCCAGATGCGCACAGAACATCCGTCTTTGAAGAGCTCTCGCTCGATTAGACGATCTTTGTTGCCACGTCCGTGATCTCTTTCATGTTTAGCGTTGCAGCGCATAATGCTTGTTGGTGTGTTATGCAGTGGTAATGAAGGAAGTCGGGGAAAACATCTCCCTGTACTTGGCAATACATCCATTCAAGCGGCCAACCATTGCGGGCGCAGCTTCCGTAGTGATTGACATTAATTTGCACACTGGGAGCTGGGTTTTGTCGCTAAAGTTTTTTTAAATTTTTTTAATTATTATTATTTTTTAAATGGCATGCGATCTACCCGCACTACCTCCGCGATCGACTGGTAGATCGCGATCGACGTATTGGGCACCCCTGCCCTAAAGGGTGCCCATGAGTACCCGGTTCTAATGTTTCCCTAATGAGTACCTGGTTCTGATGTTGCCCTAAAGGGTGCACATGAGTACCTGGTTCTAATGTTGCCCTAAAGGGTGCACATGAGTACCTGGTTCTAATGTTGCCCTAAAGGGTGCACATGAGTACCTGGTTCTAATGTTGCCCTAAAGGGTGCACATGAATATCCGGTTCTGATGTTGCCCTAAAGGGTGCACATGAGTACCTGGTTCTAATGTTGCCCTAAAGGGTGCACATGAGTACCTGGTTCTGATGTTGCCCTAAAGGGTGCACATGATTACCCGGTTCTGATGAGAACCCTCCTGGATGCCGCTGGACAAACGTTTGCATGGTGCTCCTGCAGGGTTCCTGTTCTTCTACCACCTCCACGGCCGGAGCGCGCTGGACGTCCACGTGCACCATCTGCTCCTCTTCGCGGTCTTCGGCGGGGCCCTCGTGGCGTTCCTGGAGGTCTTCCACCGGGGGAACGCGGTCCTGGAGCTGCTGCGCTGCACCCTCACCCTCCTGCAGGGCAGCTGGTTCTGGCAGGTAAAAATGCGGAGGTGTGTGCGTCAGTCGCTCAGTTGGCGGGCGTTGATTCGTGAACACAAACCGTTCTCGCTTCTCTTTGGCTGCAGATCGGCTTCGTGCTGTACCCCCCGCGGGGCCCCGGCTGGGACCTGGACGACCACGACAACATGATGTTCGTCACCATGTGTTTCTCCTGGCACCTCGCCTTCGCCATGCTCGTCGTGAGCGCCATCTACTGCACCGTCAGCTGGTGAGACCCCGCTCCACACCGCCGCCGCTTCAGGGTTTATCAAATTTAGTTTGAATGTTCAGGTCCGATGCGATTCATCTACAGATACAGAAGGCTGTGTTGGAATGGCCAGGAAGTCAAAGTTCTTGATTTGGGAACGAATGAAAGGTGCTCACTAGAACCATATAGGGTATTTTTGCTTGCCCCCATAAAAAGGTACAACCTTTTATACATGTGCCACCTGAAACCCAGAGGGTTCTACCTAGAACCCAACATGAAGGGCTGTACCTAGAATCATCGGTGACAGGTTCCACCCAAACCTTGGGGTTCTCCAGAGAACCCCTTTATGGTGTGATGGTTTGATCCAGAACGTTCTCTCTCTCTCTCTCTTGTTCTATACGGAACTCTTTCACTTCCCAAGGGTGCAAACAAGAATCTACCCTGAGCGGTTACACCGAGAACCCTTTTATATTTCAAGTGCTTCATCAAGAACCTACGTGGAAATGGAGATTTACAGAGAACCCTTAAACACAACATGTTTCTCATCTAAGACCCAAAAAGCCTTTTGTATTCCACGTTTTTCATCTAGAATTCATCCAAGCGGTTCTGCCGAGAATCTCCCCAATAGTCAAAGGGTTTGGAAACCGGCCAAATGGTTCCGGGGTCGAACCTCTTCCCCTTCAGGAAGGGACGAGGAACCCTTATTTCCAAGAGTGTTGTGGCAACCCAGGGGACGTGAAGACGAGATTCAGAATAAAACAGGAGACCCAAAACGTCCTTCAATAAAGAGGTCGGGGTCAAACTGAACCAAAGGGTCCTTCGGGGTCTCCGGCCTGGTGGGTTCACGTCAGACCTGAACACACATTTGAGTCTTGTTCTTGTTATTTTATTCTATTAAACCAGACTGCATGTGTAAAAAAACAAGGGGATTAATGTGAATGTGAATTGACATTTTAGTTGAGGATCAGAACGGTCTGTTTGTGTCTCTGCAGTGTGGTTCGCTCCAGACTGAGGAGGACTCCTCCGATGGAAATGGGCCTTCTGAAGCCCAGAGACCGGGATCCAGAGTCAGAGGACGAGATTTTATGAAGGACACCATTGTGACTCATGGATATGAATATATATATAATATCTATATCTGTATCACAATTAAAATCAGGGATGTTTGCGGTTCCAGAGGACACAAAGGGACGAGGAAATGTCTTCTGGATGCTTCGCTTGAGAATTATATCGCTACCTCTGCCTTATTTAATCCGATTTGTAAACCCTTCAGCCTCACGCTCATTGCTATTTATTTTACTGTGGCCTCATACTTTTCATACTCTGTCATATTATTTGTTTCATATACTTTGCACACACAGTACAAGTGAACAACTTTTTTATGGATTGCATGCTTTTCTTTTGACTCACCGAACATGTTCAGTGACGTCGCCTCCTGGTGGAAACAATCATCCAGTGCATCGAATTTTACTTGAATGCATGACTTTAAAGTTACTGTGGGGAACTTCTAACTGGTCCTGAACCAATCTCTCTAGTCCTGGTCCACTATAGACCTCAGTCTAGTCCTGGTCCTCTATAGACCTCATGTAGTCCTGGTCCTCTATAGACCTCATGTAGTCCTGGTCCTCTATAGACCTCACCACCGTGGACAGACCCAGATCCAGAGACCAGTCCACCGTGGACAGACCCAGATCCGACACCACGCTGCTGGAGACCCAGGACTAGTGCTGGACCCGCTGGAAGGAAGGGGGGCTCAGGAGAACCAGAACCAGGACTGAGAGGACCAGTCTGTCAGACCTGCTGCAGTAGAATGAGAGGTTTTCTAAAGGGACCCTGGTGCTCAGAGACACTACCACTCTAGTCCACAGGGGGCGCCAGAACCAACACTAAGATAAAGTTCCTCGTAGTAACTTTAAGTGTCTTTTTTTGTTTCATAATTTTGAGTCACACATGTGAGACATCCTAATTGCCAAAAATGCAAATTTTATTAAACTGTTTAAATGCTTAGATTTTGTTGATACTGTTATTTATACATAAGTCTTTGTTTTGTACTGTATTTATTCAGCATGGCTTAATGTCTTCAGTGTTTATAGTAACACTTTCCTATCATTTAAAAGTCATTATCAGACTCTACAGAGCTTTATAACCACAATGTGTCACTCATAATGTCCTTTATCAGTAAAGTCACATTCTACCACATAAACACTTCATTCCATTAGTGATGTTTCCCATCACATTAATTGATCCTGCAGATTTATTTTTTGTCAACAAAGATCGTCTACACTGCAGAAGACTAATCACTCAGTTCTTGAAAAGTGTTGCCCATCATGTCTGACGAGTTTAATGTTCTTTTGTTTATAACAAACAGTTTGGTTGTTATGCTAAACCTGAACAACCTGTATTTAATTAGTGCTCGGACAATTGTTTTCTCAATTAATTGATCAAATTGTGAAGTAAAAATGTGGAATAAGGAGAAATGAGAGGAGGAAGATTGTTGTATTTTATTTCGAAAATACAGTAAAGAATGTTGAGATTTAATAAATTAATTTCAGTATATATGCTAATGCTGCTAGTTTGATTAATTCACTTGTTCGCAACAAAATTTGTTTTCAAAATGAAAAAATAAAATAGAGAAAATCTTCTGATATATATTTTTTCTGCGTAGAACTATATCACTGAAAGCTCCACTTTATTCTTTATATTCTGTAATAAAAAGGAATAAAAAAACTCTTCCTCTTCTCATTAATTCCCCCTCATGCCGTAATACTCTTTTGTAGTATTACATACAGTATATATTATACTAGTATATATAAATATATATTACATTATAAAATATTATTAAAAAATGGAAACAAAAAATACACCAGGCTGCATTTGAATCAAGATTGTTTTCCCTAAATGAATTCATGTGGATGAGGTAAAAATGTAATTAAAAAAAATATCCGAGCGAGACGTCTGCGCCTTCTCAGGTGTGACTCACCTGGCGTCACTCACCTGAGTCTCCACCTGAGTCTCCACCTGGCGTCACTCACCTGGCAGCTTCCCTGGTCTGAAAGGAGAACCGGCAACTCTCCCCTCGCGCTCCGGTACACGAACAGACCCTCACCTGTCACCTGTCACCTGTCGGCCTCAGAGACCGCCATGGACAAGCTGAAGTCGGTGCTGAGCGGCGAGGAGGCGCGCGCAGAGAACCGAACCATCGCTCAGGTAAAGAACCAACGTCCTGCTGCTCGAACCGAACCGAGCCAAGGAGATTAACCTGAACTTCACCAACAGACCGTGAACGAAGCCTCGACGCTGGGCTGGGGCACGCGCATGAAGGGGTTCGTGGCCTGCTTCGTGGTGGGGGGCGTGTGCGCGGTGCTGGTGAGCGCATTCATATTATTATTATTCATGATAATAATAATAATCATAATAATCAGGCTTTAGGCTCCACTGACACGAGGAGCGCTGCCTGTGGCCGGACCTGTTCTTCTGGCTCTGAGGAATGTTGAAGACGTGACTCACGCTGAGCAGGAAGCTGCAGTTCAACACATACAAATAGATGTTTTTAAATTAAATAGTTTTCTATTACTATTTGAGACGACATAAACCAGGCTTCATACACATTCTGACCAATGGCTTTCAGGACTTCTCCATGACTTTAAACCAAATGTCCATGACAAACATTTAGTGAAATCTGGGTGTAAACAGAAAAAAGTGAGTAAATGTAGGACTTGACTTTTCCAGGCCTGGAAATAACCATTTTAAAACTCCATGACTGTTCCAGGTTTTCCATGACATGGACCCAGATTAAACGCGTGTCTGTTTGCAGGGAGTGTGTCTGCTCTTCCTCCCCAAGATCGGAGTCACGCTCTTCATTGTTTTTTACACTTTTGGGAACCTGTGTACTCTGTGCAGGTGAGCGCGTGCGATGACGACAACCAATCAGAAAGCTGCAAGCTTGTGATGGTTTTATTTTAAAAGGTGCAATGTGTAATATCTGGCCATGTGATTAAACAGATGGGGGGCAGCATTTCACCTCTACGGCTGAATGTAAATCTACAGTCTTCAGTTAAAATAAATACAACAATACTAACTATTCAATATAGTTGCCGTTAGCTGTCTGTGTCTATGTGATGCTAACTATTCAATATAGTTCCCGTTAGCTGTCTGTGTCTATGTGATGCTAACTATTCAATATAGTTCCCGTTAGCTGTCTGTGTCTATGTGATGCTAACTATTCAACATAGTTCCCGTTAGCGTCTATGTGTCTATGTGACGCTAACTATTCAATATAGTTCCCGTTAGCCATCTGTGTGTTTATGTGACGCTAACTATTCAACATAGTTCCCGTTAGCCGTCTGTGTGTTTATGTGACGCTAACTATTCAACATAGTTCCCGTTAGCCGTCTGTGTCTATGTGATGCTAACTATTCAACATAGTTCCCGTTAGCCGTCTGTGTCTATGTGACGCTAACTATTCAACATAGTTCCCGTTAGCCGTCTGTGTCTATGTGACGCTAACTATTCAATATAGTTCCCGTTAGCTGTCTGTGTCTATGTGATGCTAACCAGGTATTTGGTTGGTCTTGCACTTTGACTGATGATTTTTAAATGTGTTTTATTTATTCCAAAACCAACGTAAGAACTTGCGCCTCTTCGGGGGAGTGCTAATACCGTTTCTTTCTCCATTAAAAAATTGACCGTAAAGACCGTAGCTTTAGCTGTTAAACGGCGGACTATGCAACTTACGTTTCAACTCCGTTTTTCGCCTTCAAAATAAAAGCACCTTATCTCAAAACAGGAAACAAGATACATTTTGCTTACGGCAGACAAAAAACATGCATCAAAAACACCTAAATTGATTGACAAACCGTTTCTAACTTTAGAACACATTAAATTACTCACACTCCCACCAAATTATGAATGTTTTCATATTAAATTAGATGAACTATGAATCATTTTCACATATTACTTACAACGTGAGTATAATCGCCAAAAGAATTGCCGTATTTTTCAGACTTATTTAGCTTTACTGAGCGACTAGAACTCTGGCCACGTCTTACACACTGCCCCTTTATTAAAGTCTAGTCGCTGTAGCATCGAATAATACACATTTAAAAGGTATTCACCCATGTTTCTGTCCCACAGCACCATGTTTCTGATGGGCCCGATGAAGCAAGTGAAGAGGATGTGTGACAAGACCCGGGCCCTGGCCACCACGCTGATGATCGTAAGCTTCCCCTCCGCCCGCAGCTAACTCTCACGCGGTTATTCATCATCAATTATTAAAACATGACCGTGACCACGGTTGCATTTTGTCCCTCAGACGTGCCTCGTGTTGACGCTCTGCGCCGTCTTCTGGGTGAGCGAGTCACGACCTGGTCCAAGAAGGAGAAGAAGCTCGGTGTTGACTTAGTCTGCTTTCTCTTCCAGTGGAAGAACTTCGGCCTCGCCTTGCTGTTCGTCATCTTGCAGGTCTTGTCGTTCGCCTGGTGAGCCGCTTCCTCCTCGTGGAGTTTAATGTGCGAGCTGATTGTTGATTTGTGACGTGAACATGTTTGTTGTTGTTGTTGTTGTTTGCAGGTACAGTCTGTCGTACATCCCCTTTATAAGGTTTGTTCTTCTTAATTCTTACCGTAACCCTTAAGTTTGTGTAATTCTGTGTGGAAGGAGGACCGTGTAAGTGTCTCATAGTACGGAGTAACCGTCTGTTAACTGCATATCACAATAAAATATCTTGAATTTCATGTCAATGTTCAGAATCTAAACGGCGTTCGACGTCTGATTTCATGTGAACTCGTCTCCAGGGACGCGATCCTGAAGATGGTGTCGGTGTGCGTCTGAGGCCCGGTGGTGTGCGTCTGAGGCCCGGTGGTGTGCGTCTGAGGCCCGGTGGTGTGCGTCTGAGGCCCGGTGGTGTGCGTCTGAGGCCCGGTGGTGTGCGTCTGAGGCCCGGTGGTGTGCGTCTGAGGCCCGGTGGTGTGCGTCTGAGGCCCGGTGATGTGCGCAAGTTTCCGGCTGGATGAAGAGTTTGTTTTCAGGAAGAGGAAGCTTGAATCCACCTCTTCCTCCCCTTCCTCCTCTTCTTCCTGCTTCAGAGAGTCTGAGACTCTTCCTGTTTTATCTCCAAAGAGCTTTCTTTTCCTAGTTTCTGCTTCATTCATTGAACTGATTGATTGTTTGGTATATTGATTACTTGTACCAGTTTTAATGAGCGGGGTGGGGGCTTAGTTTGTAATGTGTGTAAATATTTGTAATTAATTAATAAATGAATGTATTAATATTTTGTAAATAAAAACAACACAGCCTGCTATTCCCATCACTGAGGAGCCTCCTTTGGCCAAAATAACTTGCCCAGTTTGTACGTTGCCATTCTTAGTTCGAACACTAGATGGCGCTGCCGTTTTGAACAACTAGTCAACCTTCATGGATCACTAGTCCATGAAAACATTCAGATCAGATGAATATGGTGGAACTTACAAGAGGGAAGAGAGAGAGAGCTGAACACTTCATGTTGGTGAAATGAGAACGTGTTCTCAGAAGAACAAAACACTAAACTAAACCTCAGTTTTAATAAAAAAAATTAACAAAAATAAGTGTTATTTTATAAAAACTGTAAATAAATTGTAAAAATGAAAGTTTTTAAATTTTAAAATTAAATTCGAACTTTAAATATATATTTTTATTTTTTGTATTTAATAATTTAGTTTAAAGATTTAATATTTTAAAATAAATACATTAATTAATAAAGATCATAACTGAAGGATGTTCCCATTAAAATTGAGAAGTTTAAAGTTTATATTTACTTTAATTACTCAACCGGAAAGGGCGAGGCTTTCGCTTCTCCAACTTCCGTTTTCACTGGGCGTTTAAACTGGCGCGCGCGCGCCCGTTTCCCTACAGCCCCACGTGACCCAACCAGGAAGTGTAGCTGGACGTCCCAACGACGACAACCGAACCGCGGCGGACTAACGTCCGTTCACAAGCGGCTGGAACATGGCGGACTTTCTGTCTAAAATCAAAAGCAGCGTCGCAGAGACGCAGAAGACGTCCGTGACGCAGAGCGACCTGATCACGTGTGGATTAACAGGTGCTTCAGGAAGCTTTAGTTCTGTGTTTAACTTAAGTTAAGATAAGTTAAGACCGTTTAACTGTCAAACTCACCATGGAAATCGTCTCCTTGACGTTCCGGTGTGTCTCCTTGTCTCCTTGTGTCCTTCCCTCAGGGGTCCAGCTGAGGCCGTACCAGCTGGACGGGGTCCAGTGGCTGATCCAGTGTCTGCAGAACCAGCAGGGGTGCATTCTGGGAGATGAGATGGGTTTGGGGAAGACCTGTCAGGTATGAGCTGCACGCGCCTCACTGTGTTACTGTACCTTTAAGTGCAGGTACTAATACACCTACTGTGTTTTTATATCACAGCTTAGTGTAACTTCACAGAGGCTTCTGGGTAGATTCACACTGAAACAGGAAGTTTCTTATTGAAATAAAAAGAATGAAAGGAAATTATTTGAATCATTCTTTTATTGAACAAAATATACATTTAACTGTTGTGTTATTGTGATATAACTAATTATGATATAGTAATATAACTGTCATGATGTTATAGTAATATAACTGATGTTATGGTAATATCAATGTTGTGTTATAACATCATAACGCTGTGTTATGGTAATATCATAACGTTGTGTTATAATAATATCATAATGCTGTGTTATGGTAATATCATAATGTTGTGTTATAATAACATCATAATGCTGTGTTATGGTAATATCATAACGTTGTGTTATAATAATATCATAATGCTGTGTTATGGTAATATCATAATGCTGTGTTATAATAACATCATAATGCTGTGTTATAATAATATCATAATGCTGTGTTATAATAATATCATAACGCTGTGTTATAATAATATCATAACGCTGTGTTATAATAATATCATAATGCTGTGTTATGGTAATATCATAATGCTGTGTTATAATAACATCATAATGCTGTGTTATGGTAATATCATAATGCTGTGTTATAATAATATCATAACGCTGTGTTATAATTTCATAACGTTGTTATAATAACATAACGTTGTGTTATAATTTCATAACGTTGTTATAGTAATATCATAACGTTGTTATAATAATATCATAACGTTGTTGTAATAATTTCATAACGTTGTTATAATAATATCATAACGTTGTTATAATAATATCATAACGTTGTCATAATAATATCATAACGTTGTTATAATACCATCATCATAACGTTGTTATAGTACCATCATCATAACGTTGTTATAGTAATATCATAACGTTGTTATAGTAATATCATAACGTTGTTATAGTACCATCATCATAACGTTGTTATAGTAATATCATAACGTTGTTATAATAATATCATAACGTTGTTATAATAATATCATAACGTTGTTGTAATAATATCATAACGTTGTTGTAATAATATCATAACGTTGTTATAGTACCATCATCATAACGTTGTTATAGTAATATCATAACGTTGTTATAGTAATATCATAACGTTGTTATAATAATATCATAACGTTGTTAATAACCGTGTCTCTCAGACGATCTCTCTGCTGGTCTTCATGTCGGGGTCTCTGGGCATCAGAGGTCCGTTCCTGGTTCTGAGCCCGCTGTCCGTCATGGAGAACTGGAGGCGGGAGCTGCAGAGGTTCCCGCTCACTTCCTGTGTGATGTTGAAGCTTTGATCTTCTAGCAGGCGAGAGGACAGGCGTCTCAGGCTCTGCTTCTCGTTGCAGCTTCTCTCCGGCTCTGACCGTGTTGAGCTACAACGGAGACAAAGGGAGACGAGCCGAGCTGCAGACGCAGGACTTTGATGTTCTGCTCACGACGTACGAGGTCTGTGGTCCACCTCACGGGTTCATCTGTGTGGAGGCAGACGTCTTAAAAGCTTCTAAACTAATCTCTCCTTTCAGCTGTGTCTCAAAGACGCTTCATTCTTGAGACGGTGAGTCCTGAACTACACATCGGAAACTTTGATTGGATCTTTTGACACTTTCAGCAGAAATCAGAGGAGGAAGACTTTGATCTTTTTAGTGTGCAGCATTTAGGAGTTTATTAGCAGGAATTTAAGATAAGATAATACACTAGTGTGATCACCTTAAACTGAGAATCGTTGTTTTCCCTTCATAGACAGATATGAAGTTGGAGGCGGAGTCCGCCGTGTTCCTACAGGAGCCCAGAGCGGACAAACCTGACTCTAGAGACTAGTAGTTCTCTACACGTTGAGATATTTAGTTGGTTGTCGTCTGCAACTTCACCACTAGATGTCACTATTCTACACACTGGCCCTTTAAGAAAGAAACCAGCAGTTTGGCTTTTAAAAACCAGCTACCGTGTAGATTAAAGTTTTTACAGGACGGTATAATTATGCAAAAGAGACTTAAAGTTGAAATGGAAAATACAAAGATCCTTGAAAAAATAAAACCCCAAAAGTTTAGTAAGTCATGTAAATGTGTTATATTCATGTGTTCATGTAAATGTGTTATATTCATGTGTTCACGACGTTCATTTACGCTGAGTTTGAAATAATGAATATGCTTTAAAAGAAAGACTCAAAATATAAGCAGGCATACATACAGGCATCTATATAAATGTTTATTCTTTTAATCAAACTATTGTCTCATTCATTTGAGTCATTTAAGGTTTACTGTATGCTTTGTGTTCTCATTGTTAGTTTAAATACTACATTTACTCACTTTTTACCGTTTACACCCAGACTTCACTAAATGTTTGTCATGGACATTTGGTTTAAAGTCATGGACCCACTGGTCAGAGTGTGTGTGAGCCCTGTGTGTAGCAGGATGTGTGTATTAAACATTGGGGGCGTGTCCTCAGGAGGACGTGGCAGGTGCTCGTCGTAGACGAAGCTCACAGGCTGAAGAATCAGAACTCAGTGTTGCACAAGACCCTGACTCAGGTAGGAGCCTCACCTGGAGCTGACGGGTTTCTGTTCCTTCATGTTTGTTTCATCGGCTCTAACCCCCCGTTCTGCTCTGCTGTAGTTCTCGGTGGGCTTCAGGGTCCTGCTGACCGGGACCCCCATCCAGAACAACCTGCAGGAGCTCTACTCCCTGCTGAGCTTCATCCAGCCCGACGTCTTCACGGCCGAGGAGGCCGACGACTTCACCAGCTTGTACGGAAAAGTTCAGAGTCGACGCGCTCTCGGTACGAAGCACAGAGGAACCAGACGAGGCCTCTTAAAGGGACAGTACGATGTTCAGAGCTTCTTCTGCAGCAGAATGAGCAAGTGATGTTCTGTGGGACGTATTTTAGAGTTTGAGTTGCTGAGAGACTTTAAAGTTTTAAAGAGTTAGTTCAGGTTCTCTAAAGTCTCAACAAGTCAAACTCCCTCCAGGTGATGCAGCAGCAGCTCCTGAGCTCTGGGTTACATCAGTGTTTCGAAAAATCCAAACTCTGGCTTTTAGGGGCATGTTTAGAAAGATGAAGCGTTGTAAGATATTAGAGTTTGACGTTCTGCAAGAACACGACCCCCGCTGCTGCTCGTTCTCTCTGTCATCCTCACTCTGTCATCCTCTTGGTCCTCACTCTGTCATCCTCACTCTGTCCTTGGTCCTCTAGCGGCGGAGCTGCAGCGCGTGCTGGAGCCCTTCCTGCTGCGCCGGGTGAAGTCTGAAGTGGCCATGGATCTGCCGAAGAAGACGGAGCTGCTGCTGTACCACGGCATGTCGGCCCTGCAGAAGAAGTTCTACAAAGCGCTTCTGATGAAGGACCCGGGTGAGACCAGAGGCCGGATCCACATCTGGAATCCATGCGAGAGCTTAAAAAACCTGATATACTCTAATAACAATGTATCGGCTAATGTTAAAAGTTTTTTAGCGCCAAAAAAACCCAGATTTTTAGCACCAGAAGTCTAATTTACACACATGCATTGATCTCTTTATTGATCTCCTGGAGGAAAGACGGGTTTGGGTTTGCAGTTTTGTTGCATAAATAGATGCGTTGTGTGTGTATAATATATATACACACACACACACACATAATAGAACTACATTCACAGTATAGAATCATATTTTCTCAGATTCTTATATTTATTCATTATTTTGTATTAACATACAATTGAATCTTCCGTGAAAGAAACTGTCAGTTTTAGTTCTTAGAAAGAAAAACACGACCCCCGCTGCTTATTATTGCAATAAAAACACACGGATGCATTTAAAATCCTCATCGATCTGTTTCCAGAGGCTTTTGGGAGTAACCGTGGCAACAAGAACAAGCTGCTGAACATCCTGATGAACCTGCGGAAGTGTGTCGACCACCCGTACCTGTTTGACGGTGAGGCCGGATCAACCGGGGATCAACCGGTGATCAACTGGTGGTCAGTCGTTTCCCATCATGCACTGGGCCACGCAGTCGATGGAGCTACTGCGGCGCCTGGCTCTAAAATAGGCAGCCGCCTTGCTCTCGTGAGATTATCGTTGACCACGTGTGCATAACGTCAGACCAAGTCGGATACAAATCTACCCAGCATGCATTGCGCGCCGATCGCCGGTGATCAGATCTGACTCCTCTCCAACGAGCCTGTCGTCTTCTCCCTGTAGGGGTGGAGCCGGAGCCCTTTGAGATGGGGGAGCATCTGGTGCAAGCCAGCGGGAAACTCTGCCTCCTGGACAGCGTGCTGGCTTACCTCCACAAAGGGTGAGTCCTGTCTCCACGTCTGTCTCTCTCTAGACAATCACCGAGATCATTGATGAGCTCAAGAAATGTGGATTCTTTTCTTCATTAATTGTCTTTTTTTTCACAATATAATGAAAAAGAACCGGTAAGAGTATTGGTACCCCGCAGACGGGTGTGTAGGTACCCCGCAGACGGGTGTGTAGGTGCCCCGCAGACGGGTGTGTAGGTACCCTGTCCCTAGTTATGTCTCAATTCACCACATAACCCGCCACCTGATCCATGAACTCGTCCTCACTGCTCTGGTCTCTGGTCCCGTGTGGATGAAGAGGCCATCGGATCCTGCTGTTCTCTCAGATGACGAGGATGCTGGACATTCTCCAGGATTACATGGAGTTCAGAGGTAAATTGTTTGATAATCATATGTTTTATGGCCAGTTCGGATCAGCACAAAAACAAAACTGATGATCCATATTAACAGATACAGATCCCTTTGTTGTTTGATTATAGCAGGATCCAGAATATGTATTTGTCGTCGTCTTCGTCCCAAAAATCATTTCAACGCTCTGAAATCTTTTTACTTTAATGATGTACGTTATAATTTACCTTCAGCCTGTACTCATTTTCACTGACCAGAGCCTGAGCGCATCATAGTGTAACTGAAGTGAACCTCTGCTGGTTCTGTTAGCGGTGCTGCTAACGTTACTAGCTCTCCTCCTGTTGGTTCTGTTAGCAGTGCTGCTAACGTTACTAGCTCTCCTCCTGTTGGTTCTGTTAGCAGTACTGCTAACGTTACTAGCTCTCCTGTTGGTTCTCAGTTAGCGGTGCTGTAATTCAATTCAGTGTATTTTGTATAGCCCAACATCACAAATACAAGTTTGCCTCGGAGGGCTTTACAATCTGTAACATAACATCCTGTCCTGGGACCTCACATCAGATCAGGAAATAGTCCCAATAAAGATAGTAAAAACCCTTTCACAGGGAAAAAGGGGAAGAAACCTGAGGGAGAGCAACAGAGGAGGATGTTAGCAGTGCTGCTAACGTTACTAGCTCTCCTCCTGTTGGTCTAAACACTGATTGATCATGTGACTTTGTAAACAACCAGAGATCAGAAACCTCCATGATTTCCTGATCACATGCTCTACTGGATGTTTCCAAAAATGTAACTAAATAAATACATTTTGAAATGCCTCTCCATAAAAAAAGCTCTGAACTGAATCTTCTCTCTTCAGGTTATAGCTATGAGCGTCTGGACGGGTCCGTTCGAGGGGAAGAAAGAAATCTAGCAGTGAAGAACTTCAGCAGCAAAGATATCTTCGTTTTTCTTCTGAGCACTAAAGCAGGTGACAGAAACCTATTAAGGACTAGGAACAGGAAACCGTGTTCTAGTGATGTGTAGGAGATAACTGAACATTATCAGGGATCAATAAGGTTCATATTGGGCTTTTTAATGCATCAGGGATGCAGAATATTACAACCAGTGTTGGCTTTTTTGAATTATTTGCGCTATTATTTAATCCCGGTGCCTCACTTATAGAAAAAGTTGATCCACAACCTGCAATGAAATACTAAATATTTTATTTAAAATCTTTTAACCAACATCATTTTCTGATCATAACCAAATATTCATTCAGTAATATGATAATGCATGTTATTCTCCTGGTGTCCACTGGGGGCATCACTGCTGTATTATAGAGATAATACATGTTATTCTCCTGGTGTCCACTAGGGGCATCACTGCTGTATTATAGAGATAATACATGTTATTCTCCTGGTGTCCACTAGAGGCATCACTGCTGTATTATAGAGATAATACATGTTATTCTCCTGGTGTCCACTAGAGGCATCACTGCTGTATTATAGAGATAATACATGTTATTCTCCTGGTGTCCACTAGGGGCATCACTGCTGTATTATAGAGATAATACATGTTATTCTCCTGGTGTCCACTGGGGGCATCACAGCTGTATTATAGAGATAATACATGTTATTCTCCTGGTGTCCACTAGGGGCATCACTGCTGTATTATAGAGATAATACATGTTATTCTCCTGCTGTCCACTAGGGGCATCACAGCTGTATTATAGAGATAATACATGTTATTCTCCTGGTGTCCACTAGAGGCATCACTGCTGTATTATAGAGATAATGTTATTCTCCTGCTGCTTTCTTCGATGTAACGCATCAGAATTAATGTTTGTTTTCTATATAAAGTGTCATTATGTAAAACATAATTCAAAGGGTTAAAGTTCTGAACATGAATGATCAGGACTTGTAACTTCTTTAAAGTGATAAAGGGTTGAATGCTTGCCATGTGTGAATAAGTAGTTTTCAGACCCCGTGTTGTCTTTGCAGGCGGCGTCGGCCTGAACCTCACAGCTGCTGACACCGTGATCTTCATGGACAGCGACTTCAACCCTCAAAATGACCTGCAGGCGGCTGCCCGCTGCCACCGGATTGGTCAGAACAGGTGAGCGTGACGTCCCATCAGCTGTAACGGGTTCTGTTGGTTAAAAGGACGCGACGCCATGTTTCCTGAGATTGTTGCATCATGTCCTCTTTACCGCGGGAGCAGCTTCCTGAAGTCTGATGAAAAAACCTGATGATGTCATCAGGTTAATCCGTAAGTCGACTTTAAATGTCCTCCGCTGATGGACAGGTTAAAAGAAAACAGCACCATAAATACCTGAGGTTTTTTTAGTCAACGAATTCTTCCACCTTGTGCCTACATTACCCACAATGCCACTTTACCAATGACAGTTTCAGGTATTTTTAGTTTTGAGCCCTTTATGAACACTTTCCATCAGTCCACATTTCTGCAGACTGGCTGAAGGAATTCCCCACAATTCATAGCGTTTGGACGTTAAACACGGTTCCTAGTGGAAGCAGAGGACACGTTCAGCCTGGTATATTACATTTATTTTGAATAGCCTAAACATATCACTACAGGGAAGAGGAAACTAAGAAGTCATAGTATAGTATGTTGAACAAAAACTTAATTAAAAAGTAATGGTATAGAATGTAAAAAAAAAAAAAAAAAAAAAAAAAAATTTAAAAGTATAGTAGGATACAAAAACTTCTGGAAAAAAATATATAAAAGTTAATAAAGAAACTTAAGTAATACTATGTAAAAAATATAACATCAGGATAGTTTAGTTTTTTATTTGGAGGTGAACGGTCTCTTTAGTCATATTGGAAAAAAAAAATCCCCCCAAAAAAAGTAGAAAAGTTAAATAATAAACTTAATGTATTGGTATGTAAAAAAATAATTAAAATCCTACGTTTCAAAAAACCAAAACATTAAAAAGTCGTATATATTGTCACGTCTGGGTGTGAACAGCAAACACTCGAGTGCAGGCGGAGACTGGAGTCCAGATAAAACAAACATCCAAAACGTTCTTCACTTAGCAAAGAACACAACAAAGAACACCAGAAACACTTACAGGTGATGGTGGTGACGCAGCATGCAGGTGAGACACGGACCAGAGAAAGACAAGCCTGCACAGGGACGACTGAAGACACACACGGAAGACACACACGGAAGACACACACGGAAGACACACACTAAAGACACACACGGAAGACACACACGGAAGACAGGCAACGAGGCACAGGTGGAAACAATGAGGGCGGGGCTTCACAATCACACAGGTGAAAGGCACATGAGGAGGAGGAGTCTGGAACAAGGACAGGTGAAGGGAATAAACAATCAGGGACAAGGCAGACGGGGCAGGAAGTGCGGGGCCACAGGACACGGACTACAAAATAAAACAGGAAGCCACCCGACACCGTGACGCATATAGTTAGTGTAAAAAACAAATAAGCATACTAATCAATATCAGGATAGTTTTATTATTTTGAACTTTTGTGAACCGTATACTATAGTCGTAGTATATTATATTGAGAAAAAATCATAAAAAATGTATAGTATAGAATGTAATAAATATATCACAATCTAAAGTATAAGTATGTCGGAAAAAAACAACATTAAAAAGCCTGAAGTTATATGTTATCATTTTGAGGTGTACTGTCTCTTTAAGGATGCTGCGTGACCTTCTCACCTGGACTTCATGCATCCTGACCTTCTGGAGCCTTTCTGATCCTCTCTCCTCTCTCTCCCCCCCCCCACCCCCCCCCCCCTCTCTCTCTCCTCCTCCCCTCTCCCCCCTCCTCCTCCTCTCTCCTCCTCCTCTCTCCTCCTCTCTCCTCTCCTCTCATCTCATCTCTCCTCTCTCCTCTCATCTCATCTCTCCTCTCTCCTCCTCTCTCCTCTCATCTCATCTCCTCTCTCCTCCTCCTCTCTCCTCCTCTCTCCTCTCATCTCATCTCTCCTCTCTCCTCTCATCTCATCTCATCTCTCCTCTCTCCTCCTCTCTCCTCTCATCTCATCTCTCCTCTCTCCTCTCTCCTCTCTCCTCTCATCTCATCTCCTCTCTCCTCCTCCTCTCTCCTCCTCTCCTCCCTTCCCCTCCCCCCTCTCCTCCACTCCACTCCTCCCTTACCCCCGCCCCCCTCTCCTCCACTCCACTCCTCCCCTCCCCCCGCCCCCCTCTCCTCCACTCCACTCCTCCCCTCCCCTCTCTCCTCCTCTCCTATCCTCCCCTCTCCTCTCTCCTCCTCTCCTCTCCTATCTTCCCCTCCCCTCTCCTCCTCTCCTCCTATCCTCCCCTCCCCTCTCTCCTCCTCTCCTCTCCTATCTTCCCCTCCCCTCTCCTCCCCTCTCTCCTCCCCTCCCCTCCCCTCTCCTCTCCCCTCTCTCCTCCTCTCCTCCCCTCTCTCCTCTCCTCCTATCCTCCCCTCCCCTCTCCTCCTCCTCTCCTCCCCTCTCCTCTCCCCTCTCTCCTCCTCTCCTCCCCTCTCTCCTCCTCCCCTCTCCTCTCCTCTCCTCTCAGGCCGGTGAAGGTGATGCGTCTGCTGGCCAGAGACACCGTGGAGGAGATCATGTATTCCAGAGCCGCCTCCAAGCTGCAGCTCACCAACACGGTGATCGAAGAGGGACGCTTCTCCCTGCTGGACCGAGCGCAGACCGCCGCTGCAGGACTGCAGGTGCCTCAGCAACTCTCACGCGACGACAACAACAACAACAACAACAACAACAACAACACAGGGTTCTTACGCTCATGGAAAACCTGGAACAGTCATGGAATTTGAAATGGTTATTTTCAGTCCTGGAAAAGTCACACACAAAAAAGATCCAAAAGTTTAGTAACAGTCATGTAAATGCGTTATATTCATGTGTTCATGTAAATGTGTTATATTCATGTGTTCATGACGTTCATTTACACTGAGTTTGAAATAGTGAATATGCTTTTAAAAGAGACTCAGAATATCAGCAGGCATACATACAGGCATCTATATAAATGTTTATTCTTTTAATCAAACTATTGTCTCATTCATTTGAGTCATTTAAGGTTTACTGTATGCTTTGTATTCTCATTGTTAGTTTAAATACTACATTTACTCACTTTTTACTGTTTACACCCAGACTTCACTAAATGTTTGTAATGACATTTGGTTAAAAGTCATGGAAAAGTCATGGTAATTTGGTTAAAAAGTCATGGGAATTTGGGAATTTGATGAAAAGTCATGGAAAAGTCGTGCAACCCGTTGGTCAGAATGTGTCTGAATCCTGACAATAACAATAACACAAATAACGTCATTTCTCCTTCCTCTGATTTCCGCTTCCCGGCTGCAGCTCAGCGAGATCCTGAAGTTCGGGGTCGATAAGCTTCTGTCGTCGTCGGAGAGCTCGGTGACGGACGTGAAACTGGAGAAGATCCTCGGTTCATCGGAGGGCAGCTGCTGGGTGGAGGAGGAGGAGGAGGAGGAGGAGGAAGAAGAGGAGGAGGAGGAGGGCGTCTCTGAATCTGACAGGCAGAGTACGCGTTATCTTTTAAATCCGGCGCTCGTGTGCAGAACGCTCAGCTGATCTTAACCCTTTGATGTTCTTCTGGCACGTGACGCACCTCACTCGTACTTTCGCTTCTCGATCTTGCGAAGGTGAAAATGCACCACAGGTTTCCTCTGTTGGGTTCAGGTTTCCTTTTCCAAGAATGAGTAGAAGTTACTGAGGCAACGGATCATAGAACTCACAGTTTAGATCGGGTCACGCATCTCTGGCCACATCCCTTTGTTACGGTCATTTATAGTGTTTTATTTCTCCATAATACACACTATTCAAATGATAAGGACATAAAAGACTATTTATATTGATTAAAACACATCTCGTCATTAATAGTGTTAATGAAGTCTAATAATGAGCTTAGAGCGCGTTAGGAAGTTAAACGGCTCATAATTCACCTCTAATATATATTAGGTGTGTCAGCCCTGCTATAGTTAGCTCATTAGCTGGAGGTTAGATAGGTAGGTGGCTAACTGTCTACATGTGTCAGCCCTGTTATAGTTAGCTTGGCTTAGCTTATTAGCTGGAGGTTAGATGGGTAGGTGGCTACCTGTCTACATGTGTCAGCCCTGTTATAGTTAGCTTAGCTTAGCTTATTAGCTGGAGGTTAGATGGGTAGGTGGCTACCTGTCTACATGTGTCAGCCCTGTTATAGTTAGCTTGGCTTAGCTTATTAGCTGGAGGTTAGATAGGTAGGTGGCTACCTGTCCTAAACTTCCTAACATGCTCTCAGCTCATTATTAGAATTCATTAACGCTAAGAATATATTCTTATCTGGGACCAGATGCTATAATCCAACAACAAAGTGATCTGTATCTGTTAATATGGATAATCAATAATGAGTATCGGCGTTTCCTGCAGACCACATGTACTACTTTGAGGGGAGAGACTACAGCCGGGACCCGAGCGCTGAAGACCAGAAGAGCTTCGACCGCCTGCTGGAGACTCCTCTGGTTGTATAGAAGTCTATATAAATGACTCTACTTCTCTTGATGTATTCCCTCAGTAAACATTGTAAACATGAGTTTATGTCTCAATCTCTAATTTTGAGTCTTCTTTTATACAGCATGATGTTCATTTAGTAATTTATGGTCCTTTAGACACCAACGAAGAAGAGGAAGCCCATGGCGGAGGCTGAGCTGGAGCTCAGACGCCAGAGACGGGAGGAGGCTGCAGCCAAGAGAGCCAAACTCCAGGAGGACGCGAAGAAGAAGCAGCAAGAGCAGAAACACAAGAAAAAGTAAAGAATTCTCAAATCGCTTCGTGTGTTTTTGTTTCACACACTTCTGACACGCGCCGTCTTCTCCTCGAGCAGAATGACGTGGTGGGAGTCGTGCGGCTACAGGTCACGCTGCCTGCCGCCGGCGGACAGTGAAGAAGACGAGGAGGAGGAGGACGACGACGGCAGCGTGTGCTCCACAGACTCTGACGGCACGGCCATCCGCTACGTCCTGGGGGATGTGACCCATCCTCACGCCGCTCAGGGAGACGCCATCATCGTCCACTGTGTCGGTAGGAACCCCGCCGCGCTGCGAGCGGCCGAGAGGACGCTGGCAGCAGCACTCATAGTTTTTAGTGTTTATTTTTACTTTTCCTTTTACATGCAAAAAATATAATAAATACATCAAAATATCTGACGGAGTTCAAAGTTGCTGTGAGGAACCTTAGTTTAGTGTGGATTCTGGCGCCCCCTGTGGAGGAAAGTGGTAACGTCTCTGAGCGCAGAAAGGATAAAAAATAAAAAGTAGTTTATGTTTACAAGTTGCTTTACAATTAAATCCATGAAGAGTTTTAAATCTTTGCTAATTTGAGTCAGATGGTTCGGTGTACATATTAATACATTCATACACGAGTCTGCTACATGTTTATAGATTAAAAACTGACAGAAGTTTGTGTTTTCTGAAGAGAGGAGCAGATGAGCTTTATTTTAGATTTAATAAAATCTTGTTGTGATAATTTGGACAACAAATAAAATGAGGATTAATTGAGATGTGCTACGTACATCAAGCATACAGGAATAATTATTCAGGAACAAACTTCATAGTATTTTTCATTACAGTCAGAGTTACTTCAATGTTGTCTATGAATATTTGTGCTTTGTGTCCCTCAATATCATTATTTTACTTTGAAAGAGTTTGTTCATTGAATCCGATCATGAATAGATGAGTTCTCAGTATGAACTCCTCCTCTCAGGCCATGTCAGAGACCTCAGGTTGAAGTGATGCTGCTTCAGGTGATCAGAAGAAAGGTTAATGTTGTACACTTTTTTTAAATGCACTTTTTGTTTAATTTATTTAGAGTTAGTGGTAAAAGCCCCTTTAAGACACTGAATGTTGTCAGTTAATGAAGGCTGAAGTTACTGACTTGTTATGCGTGTTGTATTATTATATTTATTATATATTACCTTGTGTCCTGAAGATGCAGTTTTTGGTTTCTAATCGACTATAAAAGGGAATATTTCTAACTATTTTTTTTCGTGCATACTGTGATATCCTGTAATATCTCAGGTTCAGACTGCACCATCTTTTCATTGTGTGTGTGCATTAAAAGATGTTTAGTCTGGATGTGTGTGCATTAGAAGATGTTTAGTCTGGATGTGTGTGTGCATTAGAAAATGTTTAGTCTGGATGTGTGTGTGCATTAGAATATGTTTAGTCTGGATGTGTGTGTCCTGATGTTAATCCTGATCTTTAGTCCTGATGTTAGTCCTGATCTTTAGTCCTGATCTTTAGTCCTGATGTTTAGTCTTGGTGTTTAGTCCTGATGTTAGTCCTGGTGTTAGTCCTGGTGTTTAGTCCTAATCTTTAGTCCTGATCTTTAGTCCTGGTGTTAGTCCTGATCTTTAGTCCTGATCTTTAGTCCTGGTGTTAGTCCTGGTGTTTAGTCCTGATCTTTAGTCCTGATCTTTAGTCCTGGTGTTTAGTCCTGATCTTTAGTCCTGGTGTTTAGTCTTGGTGTTTAGTCCTGATGTTAGCCCTGATCTTTAGTCCTGATCTTTAGTCCTGGTGTTAGCCCTGATCTTTAGTCCTGATCTTTAGTCCTAGTGTTAGCCCTGGTGTTTAGTCCTGATCTTTAGTCCTGGTGTTTAGTCCTGATCTTTAGTCCTGGTGTTTAGTCCTGATCTTTAGTCCTGGTGTTAGTTCTGATCTTTAGTCCTAGTGTTAGCCCTGGTGTTTAGTCCTGATCTTTAGTCCTGGTGTTTAGTCCTGATCTTTAGTCCTGGTGTTTAGTCCTGATCTTTAGTCCTGGTGTTAGTCCTGATCTTTAGTCCTAGTGTTAGCCCTGGTGTTTAGTCCTGATCTTTAGTCCTGGTGTTTAGTCCTGATCTTTAGTCCTGGTGTTTAGTCCTGATCTTTAGTCCTGGTGTTTAGTCCTGATCTTTAGTCCTGGTGTTTAGTCCTGATCTTTAGTCCTGGTGTTAGTTCTGATCTTTAGTCCTGATCTTTAGTCCTGATGTTTAGTCTTGGTGTTTAGTCCTGATGTTAGTCCTGATCTTTAGTCCTGATCTTTAGTCCTGGTGTTAGTCCTGGTGTTTAGTCCTGATCTTTAGTCCTGATCTTTAGTCCTGGTGTTAGTCCTGGTGTTTAGTCCTGATCTTTAGTCCTGGTGTTTAGTCCTGATCTTTAGTCCTGGTGTTAGTCCTGGTGTTTAGTCCTGATCTTTAGTCCTGGTGTTAGTCCTGGTGTTTAGTCCTGATCTTTAGTCCTGGTGTTTAGTCTTGGTGTTTAGTCCTGATGTTAGCCCTGATCTTTAGTCCTGATCTTTAGTCCTGGTGTTAGCCCTGATCTTTTGTCCTGATCTTTAGTCCTGGTGTTTAGTCCTGATCTTTAGTCCTGATCTTTAGTCCTGGTGTTTAGTCCTGATCTTTAGTCCTGATCTTTAGTCCTGATCTTTAGTCCTGGTGTTAGTCCTGATCTTTAGTCCTGATCTTTAGTCCTGATCTTTAGTCCTGGTGTTTAGTCCTGGTGTTTAGTCCTGATCTTTAGTCCTGGTGTTAGTTCTGATCTTTAGTCCTGATCTTTAGTCCTGATGTTTAGTCTTGGTGTTTAGTCCTGATGTTAGTCCTGATCTTTAGTCCTGATCTTTAGTCCTGGTGTTAGTCCTGGTGTTTAGTCCTGATCTTTAGTCCTGATCTTTAGTCCTGGTGTTAGTCCTGGTGTTTAGTCCTGATCTTTAGTCCTGGTGTTTAGTCCTGATCTTTAGTCCTGGTGTTAGTCCTGGTGTTTAGTCCTGATCTTTAGTCCTGGTGTTAGTCCTGGTGTTTAGTCCTGATCTTTAGTCCTGGTGTTTAGTCTTGGTGTTTAGTCCTGATGTTAGCCCTGATCTTTAGTCCTGATCTTTAGTCCTGGTGTTAGCCCTGATCTTTTGTCCTGATCTTTAGTCCTGGTGTTTAGTCCTGATCTTTAGTCCTGATCTTTAGTCCTGGTGTTTAGTCCTGATCTTTAGTCCTGATCTTTAGTCCTGATCTTTAGTCCTGGTGTTAGTCCTGATCTTTAGTCCTGATCTTTAGTCCTGATGTTTAGTCCTGGTGTTAGTCCTGGTGTTTAGTCCTGGTGTTTAGTCCTGATCTTTAGTCCTGATCTTTAGTCCTGATCTTTAGTCCTGGTGTTTAGTCCTGATCTTTAGTCCTGGTGTTTAGTCCTGATCTTTAGTCCTGGTGTTTTGTCCTGATCTTTAGTCCTGGTGTTTAGTCCTGATCTTTAGTCCTGGTGTTTAGTCCTGATCTTTAGTCCTGGTGTTTAGTCCTGATCTTTAGTCCTGGTGTTTAGTCCTGATCTTTAGTCCTGGTGTTAGCCCTGATCTTTAGTCCTGGTGTTTAGTCCTGGTGTTTAGTCCTGATCTTTAGTCCTGATCTTTAGTCCTGGTGTTAGTCCTGATCTTTAGTCCTGATCTTTAGTCCTGGTGTTTAGTCCTGATCTTTAGTCCTGATCTTTAGTCCTGGTGTTAGTCCTGATCTTTAGTCCTGATCTTTAGTCCTGGTGTTAGTCCTGATCTTTAGTCCTGATCTTTAGTCCTGGTGTTAGTCCTGGTGTTTAGTCCTGGTGTTAGTCCTGATCTTTAGTCCTGATCTTTAGTCCTGATGTTTAGTCCTGATCTTTAGTCCTGATCTTTAGTCCTGGTGTTAGTCCTGGTGTTTGTGCTCAGACGACTCTGGCCGCTGGGGCCGAGGAGGCCTGTTCACGGCTCTGGAGCTGAGATCAGATGAACCGCGACAGAAGTACGAGCTGGCCGGCAAGATGAAAGGTACTTTACTGCGATTACGCAACGTCTTCTGCTCTCAGGACGAACAACAAATGTAAAGCTGGAACTTTTGATCTGTTTCAGATCTGGACGTTGGAAATGTGCTGCTCCTCCCCATCGATGACAAACAGTCCAGAATAAACGGATGTGATCAAGTAGGTTATGTTCAACTGGAAACAATAAAATCTGTGTCAAAAAACTGCCTTCAGATTACATATGTTTAATTATTTACACTTTTACATTCATTTCTAAATATTCTATCAACACAAACATTTACGGTAATTATTGTTATGATACTTAATGCTACATTACATGTCAAAATGTATAACATTTATTTTTATTTTTATTTTTTGTGCAGTGTCAGATATACATAAAAAGTAAAATTTTTAAACTGATACAACAAAACTAACTAAAAAACTTTAAATGTAATTATTGTTAGAGTTTGTTCACATAATGCCACTGTTGTGTTTTTATGAAAATAAAAAAAACACACAGACACAACAATTTAAGTATTCTTTGTATACTAAATATTTGGGTAATTTTATAAAAAAAATGTCAGTCTCAGATATTTCAATTTTTAGCAACGACATTCATTTTTCAGGTGCAGTTGTCTTTCGTTACTGTAGAGAATAAAAATGTCCCCTTTCATAAAGTTGACATGTTTGTGATGTATGTCGACCTTAAATTGAGATAAAATCAAAATAAATCGATAATATTTAATGAAAAATAAGTTTTGGAGAAGTAACGTAACCCTTTTTAGAAATAAGTTTTGCCCTTTAATATTATTTTCAACCTTATATAATAAACATTGTAGTCCTTAGGTGTCTGTGTTTTGGCTCCACGGTTTATTATAGACGTATTACTTAAATACTAAATAATCTCTGTTTGGTTTTCCCGCTCTCAGCTGGCCTTGATCGTCGCGCAGCAGAGAGACGGAGCCAACAAGCTGTCCGGGATCCTTCTGACCGCTCTGGACGACGGCCTGAAGAAGATCCACGCCGCGGCCAAAAGAAACAAAGGTGAGGATGCTCTATCAGGATGGACAGAAGAACTAGAGATGTCACGTGACCAGAAGGACAATAGATGTCACGTGACCAGAAGGACAATAGATGTCACGTGACTAGAAGAACAATAGACGTCATGTGACCAGAAGTGCAAATTACGACTAAGTATGAATAAATATGATAATAGAAGCAGGAATAGTTTTATAATACTAATTGCAATGCAAGTAGTAATAATATTGATGTATGCGGATAATAGGTAATAGGTGTCGGGCAGTACCAGGGTCCAGATAGAACCAGATCCATATACAGACATGAAAATCCCTCACCTTTCGGCGAAATTCGCCGTTTTGAAACCAAAATAGGTAGCCTACGTGAATGGTGTAGATCCGAAGAGTTTTTGTTTTTGGGAGAGAGGGGGGGGCGTCAACTGTCCGCTGTTTCTGAGAATGGAGTGGGACACAGAACAAAACTGAGGTGGTGATCATCTTAGCAATAGAAGATCTTTGACGTGTCAAATCTTGGCCAATCAGCGTTAAGATGTCTACAGCGGCTTCATTTCCCTCCCACCAGTTTTTTAATGGCAAACTAGTCAGCTAGCTAACACGTTAGCTAACGTTGTTGGAGAGACAGCGAGTGAGATTACTGGCAGCGGAGAGTCCGTGGCAGCGTGTGACGTCAGACAGGAGAGCGGCGAGTCAGCGGTACTGCAGTTCTACCTACTGACACCTGACTACATATAAGTTCTACCTACTGACACCTGACTACATATAAGTTCTACCTACTGACACCTCACTACATATAAGTTCTACCTACTGACACCTCACTACATATAAGTTCTACTACTGACACCTCACTACATATAAGTTCTACCTACTGACACCTGACTACATATAAGTTCTACCTACTGACACCTCACTACATATAAGTTCTACCTACTGACACCTCACTACATATAAGTTCTACCTACGACACCTCACTACATATAAGTTCTACTACTGACACCTCACTACATATAAGTTCTACCTACTGACACCTGACTACATATAAGTTCTACCTACTGACACCTGACTACATATAAGTTCTACCTACTGACACCTCACTACATATAAGTTCTACCTACTGACACCTCACTACATATAAGTTCTACTACTGACACCTCACTACATATAAGTTCTACCTACTGACACCTGACTACATATAAGTTCTACCTACTGACACCTGACTACATATAAGTTCTACCTACTGACACCTCACTACATATAAGTTCTACCTACTGACACCTCACTACATATAAGTTCTACTACCGACACCTCACTACATATAAGTTCTACCTACCGACACCTGACTACATATAAGTTCTACCTACCGACACCTCACTACATATAAGTTCTACCTACTGACACCTCACTACATATAAGTTCTACCTACCGACACCTGACTACATATAAGTTCTACCTACGACACCTCACTACATATAAGTTCTACTACCGACACCTCACTACATATAAGTTCTACCTACCGACACCTGACTACATATAAGTTCTACCTACCGACACCTCACTACATATAAGTTCTACCTACGACACCTCACTACATATAAGTTCTACCTACTGACACCTCACTACATATAAGTTCTACCTACCGACACCTCACTACATATAAGTTCTACCTACCGACACCTCACTACATATAAGTTCTACCTACCGACACCTCACTACATATAAGTTCTACTACCGACACCTGACTACATATAAGTTCTACCTACCGACACCTGACTACATATAAGTTCTACCTACCGACACCTCACTACATATAAGTTCTACTACCGACACCTGACTACATATAAGTTCTACTACCGACACCTGACTACATATAAGTTCTACCTACGACACCTCACTACATATAAGTTCTACCTACTGACACCTCACTACATATAAGTTCTACCTACTGACACCTCACTACATATAAGTTCTACTACCGACACCTCACTACATATAAGTTCTACCTACCGACACCTGACTACATATAAGTTCTACCTACCGACACCTCACTACATATAAGTTCTACCTACTGACACCTCACTACATATAAGTTCTACCTACCGACACCTCACTACATATAAGTTCTACCTACGACACCTCACTACATATAAGTTCTACTACCGACACCTGACTACATATAAGTTCTACCTACCGACACCTGACTACATATAAGTTCTACCTACCGACACCTCACTACATATAAGTTCTACTACCGACACCTCACTACATATAAGTTCTACTACCGACACCTCACTACATATAAGTTCTACCTACTGACACCTCACTACATATAAGTTCTACCTACAGACACCTCACTACATATAAGTTCTACCTACTGACACCTCACTACATATAAGTTCTACCTACAGACACCTCACTACATATAAGTTCTACCTACCGACACCTCACTACATATAAGTTCTACTACCGACACCTCACTACATATAAGTTCTACCTACCGACACCTCACTACATATAAGGAGAGGACAATGGAGATTTTATCCAACTTTTATTTTAATAAAAAAAACGAAATGAGTTTCCTCTGTAGGGTGGCCGGGCTCCTGTTTATATTTAAGGGTTTAAGATCTACGTGTAGGAAAAGGTGTATCCTCTAGTTAATTATAATATATATAATTATGCGGTTATAATCACTGTCACACAGAGAGAGGTGTGCATGTTCAGGTTTACTGGTGGAAACATTATTCAGTGTTCTAGACTAACAGTGACGTCTCCTCAAAGTAAAGTGGTATAACAGTATGACATAATATGGTCAAATAAAAAGGCTGGTACATTATACATATTATGGCATATAAGTGTAATATTATGAAGTGAAATGTAGTAGTAGCAAAACAAGATTCAGTATAGTATAGCAGTATTGCATATTGTAAGTATTAAGTCTACAAAATATATATACACATACACACTACCGTTCACAAGTTTGGGGTCACTTAGAAATGTCCTTATTTTTCAAAGAAAAGCACTGTTTTTTTTAGATAACATTAAATTAATCAGAAATACACTATACATTGTTAATGTGGTAAATTACTATTCTAGGTGGAAACGTCTGGTTGTTAATGAAATATCTACATAGGTGTATAGAGGCCTATTTCCAGCAACTATCACTCAGTGTTCTAATGGTACGTTGTGTTTGCTCATTGCATAGAAGACTAATGGATGATTAGAAAACCCTTGTGCAATTATGTTAGCACAACTTAAAACAGTTATGCTGGTGAGAGAAGCTTTACAACTGGCCTTCCTTTGCATAGCATCACATGTGTGGGTTCCATTATATTCTCAAAATGGCCAGAAAAAGAGAACTTTCATGTGAAACTCGCCAGTCTGTTCTTGTTCTTAGAAATGAAGACTATTCCATGAGAGAAATTGCGAAGAAACTGAACATTTGTCTGGGCGACCCCAAACTTTTGAACGGTAGTGTGTGTGTGTATATACAGTATATGTACACTTGGGTATTGACAAAAGAAGAATTAAAACCCATAATGATCGTTTGTCAGCTTCTCGACGAGTGACGCTGTTCGGCACTGACTCGCCCGTCACTGCCCCCCCCCTCCTTCCCCCCCCCCGCCCCGCTGGTGTCACCTTCTTCACCCCTCATGAGTTTGCAGGTCTGACTGTAAATGTTAGACCCAGTGACAGGCTGGCATGAAATGGCTTGCATAATACTTAGTAAGGAGGCCATAATAATTTTTGACTTATGGCTGAAGTTAAGTTTCTCCAGCTCTCCCCAGGTTGGCAAAAAAGCATCTCAAAATGCATCAGATTGATGCTTTAAAATATGGAATATTTACATTTTTCTTACGGGGAGCATGCCCCCGGACCCCACTAGAGGGGTAATATCCTTCTCACCTTTTTCACCCCTGACCCGTTTTCATGCCTGCATATAGAATCAGGACCAGGGTCCAGATAGAACCAGATCCATATAGAACCAGGACCAGGGTCCATGTAAACCAGGAGGAGAGAAAGCACAGAGACTCAGAACAGCAACAGCCGTCAGGTGATGTTAGACTCACCTGACGAGATCTGCAGGACGGTGTGTCTATGTCTGTGTGTGTGTCTGTGTCTGTGTCTGTGTGTGTTTGTGTGTCTGTGTGTGTGTCTGTGTGCGTGTGTTATATTGGTGACGCACAAGCCAATAATTATATTTCCCTTCAGGGTTTTTTCCGCTCAACCCCTGTAGCTGAAATGTGCAACTTTGTTCTCTTCTTATTGTTGCGTAACCTTTTGTGACTCCTCTGCGTTGTTGTTGATGTTGATGTTGATGTTGTTGATGTTGTTGTTGTCGTCGTCCCCTCAAAGCGAGCGTCCATCTTCCTCGCATCGGCCACGCCACCCGAGGGTTCAACTGGTACGGCACAGAGCGGCTCATCAGGAAGCACCTGGCGTCCAGAGGCGTCCCCACATACATGTATCCTTAAACAGAGGGTCCCCACATACATGTATCCTTAAACAGAGGGTCCCCACATACATGTATCCTTAAACAGAGGGTCCCCACATACATGTATCCTTAAACAGAGGGTCCCCACATACATGTATCCTTAAACAGAGGGTCCCCACATTCATGTTCAACAAATGAAAACGGCCTCATTCAAAAACACAATTCATGAACTGATTCTTTAATAGACAACAATATTTAAACCCTTTACAAATATATTGGAAATTAGACATTTAGACACAATTAGAGTGTTTGCGCGTCTGTGTGCGTAACACATATCGTATTTGTGCGTGTCTGTCTGTCTGTGTGTGTGTGTGTGTGTGTGTGTGTGTGTGTGTGTGTGTGTGTGTGTGTGTGTGTGTGTGTATATGAACCCTGTCATTTCCTGAACTTTGATGGACAGTTATTACCACAACAGAGCGGCGAAGAACCCGCCTCCTCCTCCGGCGCCAACGACGTCCACCTCGGGGCCGACTGATGACGAGGCTCCTCCCCCTGGGCCCTCAGCTCTTCCCCCTGGGCCCTCATCCCCTCCCCCTGGGCCCTCAACTCCTCCCCCTGGGCCCTCAACTCCTCCCCCTGGGCCCTCAACTCCTCCCCCTGGGCCCTCAGCTCCTCCCCCTGGGCCCTCAACTCCTCCCCCTGGGCCCTCGGCTCCCCGGAGCCCCGGCGGCCCCGCGGCGCTCCCGGACTTCATGAGCGGCGTCCGCGTGTTTTTCTTCAACCTGCCGGCGTCGGACAGGAAGCGGCTCGGCCGCTACCTCGTCACATATCCTTTCAGTTCCACCACGAAGCGCTTTCATTTAAACCGTCGGCCCAAACTACACGTTCATCACAACCGGCCGATGTGAATACCGACGTTATTGTCGGACTTTCATCTTTACGACGGTCCTTGAACACATCGTGTCCGACAAACGCTTCCGTCAGAATAAGAAGATTAAAATTGTGACATTTTATTCTGCGTGCCTCATTTAAAATACTTTACTTGAATCAGATTGTGAAAAAAAACATAAAACTATGACGTCATGATTGAGTCATCTGAGACCAACAGTCATGTGACCACAAAGCTGACGACAGAACAACGTCCTGAAGGTTTTTACACACGTCTTTTTACTGCGTTATTTTTATTATTGTTCCTTTTTTTTTAATATTTTATATTATTTGTTCTTATCATATAAATTAGTTTTCATTGTTACATCTATTTTACTCTTTTCAGTGTTTACATTCAACCTTAGTTGATCTTTGATCTCTTTGATCTCTTATTGATAATAATGTGCCGTTGTATCACGGGTCCTGTGAAGTCTCCATGGAGACGTGTTCACGCCATAATGTCCTTAGCGCGCTGCACGTATGACGGAGACGAGGACGACGTCATGAATCCAGAGGTCACGCACATCGTAGCGGAGGTGGAGAGCAGCGTCCAATCACAGGTCAGCGTCACGATCGCATCATCACCTCTGGCTGAACGCCGGTTTTAATTTACAGAAGGAGGTTAACGTGACGGCGGTGACGTTTAGCCGTGTGATGACCGGTTCTGACATTTAAAATAAGGGATGAAGCTCCTCAGCAGAAACCTGTGTGTGTGTGTGTGTGTGTGTGTGTGTGTGTGTGTGTGTGTGTGTGTGTGTGTGTGTGTGTGTGTGGACCAGGAGCTGCGGGGTCTGGTGGGTCGGTTCTGCCGGGCCGTCCCGGTGCAGGCGGGCTGGCTGGAGTCCTGCTTCTCCAGACAGAGGCGAGTCGGCGTGGAGCCGTTCCTGCTGCCATGACGACGTGTTTCATCTCTTGACTCAACTCTGTGTCTTCAGTTTAACGTCTTGACTTGATGTTGAACCTGTTGGTTTGTCTCACAGGAGGTTTTTGTTTTTAAAGTTTATTACAGTCTGGTTTCAGCAGTTTGAGCAGATTGTAATGAGTTGGAGTGGTTTTGACCAACGGGACGACTCGTAATGATGATTTAATAACTATAATCAGCCTGGAATGCATATAATTACATTATAGCTGCATTGTCCAGGATTACAATTATTATTACGTGTTTTAAAATATGTCAGTTTTAAAACTATTAAAAGAATCATGAGAACCAATCAACTTGTGAAGCTGAATTTGCAACAAGAAAGTTATTTGCATTCAAAAATAAATAAATAAAAAATATTTGTTGATCTCCATTTTTTTCAATTAAATGTTTGATTTGACGTAATCCAAAAGTATTTTATTTTTTTACACACTTTTTCCTTAATTAAAGAAATAAAACAGACGACGACAAAAAGTGGAAAAAGATTAAATATTATTTAGAAAAATACAACAAAAAAATAAATAAGAACAAGAAGCAGAAAAAAACGTAATAACATAAGTAAATGAAACACAAGGATCATAATACTCTGCATATTTAATATCGTAACCAACAGGTTGAGTTACGAGAATCGGAAGCTGCAATTAATTAAAATTCAGTCATTAAAAGAATACGAGCGACACGGTTATTGCTGTTGACTCTGATTTATGACTGCAGAGATTATTGTGTGTGTGTGTGTGTGTGTGTGTGTGCGAGAGTGTGTGTGAGTGAGAGAGAGAGAGTGTGAGAGTGTGTGTGTGTGTGAGAGAGAGAGAGAGCGTGTGTGTGTGTGAGAGAGAGAGAGTGTGTGTGTGTGTGTGAGAGAGAGAGAGAGAGAGAGAGCGTGTGTGTGTGTGAGAGAGAGAGAGTGTGTGTGTGTGTGTGTGAGAGAGAGAGAGAGAGAGTGTGTGTGTGTGTGTGTGTGTGAGTGAGAGAGAGAGAGTGTGAGAGTGTGAGAGAGAGAGAGAGAGAGAGACGGAGGGGCGGGGCTTCTCTGCGGGTGGAAGCGACTGAAGAGCTCGCGCGTCAATGTTTCTCGTCCGTCTCGCGGAGACGACATCAAAGGAAAGCTGAGCTCTTTTACATCGAACGAAGCAGCTGAACACTTGTTGTTTTCTCTTCTCTTCTCCGGCTCGTGTTCGCACGAGGCGCTGCTCACCTGAAGACACCTGAAGGCATCGACGGTACGTGTTCCAGTTATGTCACAACATGTCACCTGTCTGTGTACTTGTACACATACGGAGTACTTGTAACTTGTCACGCGACACTTTACTGAGTTTATTCAACAGTTTTGATCCGTTTTGCTCGCGCGCTGTGGCGGGAAAGATGCTTTAGAGTCTCCACCGGCTCGGCCGCGTTCTGGGTCACGGCGGAAAGCGCGCACACTGAAATATAATGCGCGCGTGTGTGTGCGCGTGACCGCAGAGGCTGTTAATGAAGGTTTACAGGAACTCAGCTGGTCTCAGACCTTCAGGTTCACACCTCATCTGTTGGGTCAAGAACCTTTTTGTATTTTGAATTTCTGATCAGAAATGCAAAATTAAAAAAGGTTCTAGACCCAAATCATGCAAATGAAGGCGGATGGATAAACAACATCCCCCAAATACCCAAATAATAGTTTATTATCTCCAAACAGATGCTAAGCCAATATTTAGAAAAAATAAGTTATTCTGAGAAAGTTTCTCATTATTGTGTTAAAGATTTATTAATAATTTCAAGATGTCATTATTTTGAATAAGTTTCTCATTATTTTTCTACATTTTTTTGAGACACAAACTCGTATTTTTTTAGAGTTTCTCATTAGTTTGAGTTACTAAGTTTGCTTTTACTGGTTAAACTGTTCTTTTAAACCCTGCTTTAATACTGAAAACATGCTTTTAGTTATTGTTTTATGTGTGATTGCTGGCTAGAAAAGTACAGTGGGGATAAAACTGAATAATATTTGACATCAAACGTTTTTTATCTTTTGGAAGTTTTGTGGTCTCGGTTCTTTATTCCCACGTGAGTTTTAACCGGCGGACATCAGAGGAAAAGTCCCTGAGTGGGAGCCGCCGCGTCATCGAGCGTCAGCGTGGGCCGGACATCCAAATCTAACATCAATCAAAGCTAACATCTAAAGCTAACATCCAACATCAAAAGCTAACTTATACAGCTAACATTTAAAGCTAACATCTAAATCTAAAGCTAACATCTAAAGCTAACATCTAAAACTAACATCTAAATCTATAGCCTAAAGCTAACATCTAAATCTAAAGCTAACATCTAACATCTAAAGCTAACATCTAACATCTAAAGCTAACATCTAAATCTAAAGCTAACATCTAAAGCTAACATCTAAATCTAAAGCTAACATCTAAAGCTAACATCTAAAGCTAACATCTAAATCTAAATCTAAAGCTGACATCTAAAGCTGACATCTAAAGCTAACATCTAAAGCTAACATCTAAAGCTAACATCTAAAGCTGACATCTAAAGCTAACATCTAAAGCTAAAGCTGACATCTAAAGCTAACATCTAAATCTAAAGCTAACATCTAAATCTAAAGCTGACATCTAAAGCTAACATCTAAATCTAAAGCTGACATCTAAAGCTGACATCTAAAGCTGACATCTAAAGCTAACATCTAAATCTAAAGCTAACATCTAAATCTAAAGCTAACATCTAAATCTAAAGCTGACATCTAAAGCTGACATCTAAAGCTGACATCTAAAGCTAACATCTAAAGCTAACATCTAAAGCTAAAGCTGACATCTAAAGCTAACATCTAAAGCTAACATCTAAATCTAAAGCTAACATCTAAATCTAAAGCTGACATCTAAAGCTAACATCTAAAGCTAAAGCTGACATCTAAAGCTAACATCTAAAGCTAACATCTAAATCTAAAGCTGACATCTAAAGCTAACATCTAAATCTAAAGCTGACATCTAAAGCTGACATCTAAAGCTAACATCTAAATCTAAAGCTAACATCTAAAGCTAACATCTAAAGCTAACATCTAAAGCTAAAGCTGACATCTAGAGCTAACATCTAAATCTAAAGCTGACATCTAAAGCTAACATCTAAAGCTAAAGCTGACATCTAAAGCTGACATCTAAATCTAAAGCTGACATCTAAAGCTAACATCTAAATCTAAAGCTGACATCTAAAGCTGACATCTAAAGCTAACATCTAAATCTAAAGCTAACATCTAAAGCTAACATCTAAAGCTAACATCTAAAGCTAAAGCTGACATCTAAAGCTAACATCTAAATCTAAAGCTGACATCTAAAGCTAACATCTAAATCTAAAGCTGACATCTAAATCTAAAGCTAACATCTAAAGCTAACATCTAAAGCAAACATCTAACATCTAAATCTAAAGCTAACATCTAAAGCTAACATCTAAAGCTAACATCTAAATCTAAAGCTGACATCTAAAGCTAAAATCTAAATCTAAAGCTAACATCTAAAGCTAACATCTAAAGCTAACATCTAAATCTAAAGCTAACATCTAAAGCTAACATCTAAAGCTAACATCTAACATCTAAATCTAAAGCTAACATCTAAAGCGAACAGCTGACATGTAAAGCTAACATCTAAAGCTAACATCTAAAGCTAACATCTAAAGCTAACATCTAAAGCGAACAGCTGACATCTAAAGCTAACATCTCAATCTAAAGCTAACATCTAAAGCGAACCGCTGACATGTAAAGCTAACATCTAAAGCGAACCGCTGACATGTAAAGCTAACATCTAAAGCGAACAGCTGACATGTAAAGCTAACATCTATCATCTGTCTCCAGGTTTCTCTGATGGGAGCTCGTGGCCGCGGGCGGCTGGAGGCCCAGTGATGCTGCCCGCTTCCCTGCAGCCGGCTTCAGCGGCCAGCAGGTGAGTGCTGACGACTCCGTGAGGCTTTAAAACAACTTTTTATTTCTCTCTTCTTCTTTCTGTTTGCTGGCGTGTTTCTGAGCGGATGTCGTTCGCGGCCACAGAGATAAGAAGCTCTGTGCTGTTAGTCTAGAACAGGACGCGACTGCAGAGCCTCAAGGTTTCATGTTCTCACAGCTCAGCTGTTTTGTTTTGGCAAACTGTGTAAAGAAAACTCTTTTCATCCCTGTCTGTGTGTGTTTGGGGTTCCGAGTGATTTAAATTCTTATTTTTGTATCAACCTTTATCTCGTAGTCACAGCCGAGTCAGCCAGCTGAGCCGATTCCACAACACGCCGGAGGAGGACGACGAGACGATGAGCACCGAGGAGCGGGAAGCCGGCGGAGTCCACGACGCCCACCGGCCCGACTCCCACCGGCCCGACTCCCACCGGCCCGACGCCCACCGGCCCGACTCCCACCGGCCCGACGCCCACCGGCCCGACTCCCACCGGCCCGACGCCCACCGGCCCGACTCCCACCGGCCCGACTCCCACCGGCCCGACTCCCACCGGCCCGACGCCCACCGGCCCGACTCCCACCGGCCCGACTCCCACCGGCCCGACGCCCACCGGCCCGACTCCCACCGGCCCGACTCCCACCGGCCCGACGCCCACCGGCCCGACTCCCACCGACCCGACGCCCACCGGCCCGACTCCCACCGGCCCGACTCCCACCGGCCCGACTGGGGCTACTCCTTGTTCGGCGGTCCGAGTCCGGATTCCGACGGCTTCTGCTGCTACCAGCCGCCCGGCCGCCTGCCCGCCGGCTACAGCCAGCCCACGCCGTTCCCCAGCCGGGCCGACGACGGCGCCTGGCTCCACCCGAGCTTCGCCAGCAGCTGGTCGGGGTACCCCGGCAGCCTGCCGTCCTCCCTGAGCCAGAAGGACTGGTCCTGCCGCTCCGGGGACGGCAGCCTCTCGGGGTACAAGTTCGTGTCCCTGCCGGGCCGCAGCAGCCCGAGCATGAGCAGCCTGGAGCAGCCGTTCTCGCTGTGCTCCAACCCGCCGTCGGGCAACTTGTGCCACCACACGTTGTCGCCGTACTCGTGCTCGCCGCAGGGAGCGGCCTGCGGCGCTCAGTGCCCTGCAGACGGCTTCAATGGGGGGCCGGCGGGGGCCTGGCCTCCGTACCGCCCGGCGTACGACCCGTACGGTGAGTCAAGTCTCTGTAGCAAAGACTTTAGGGAGGTGAAGCCCCGCCCCTTTATCGGGACCACCGTGGGACTCCTCTGGTTGTATAGAAGTCTATGCTTCATGTGTCAAAGCTGCATACTCTCTTCTGACCACTGAAATCTTAAATATGTCATCATGAGCTCAACGAGCATAAAGAATGATGCAACACAACGCAATAGTTTGAGATCATATCTGATGAGTCTCCTCGGTCGAGTTTCCTGTCATTCTGAAGCAGGTAGACGGTGGGCTGCTTTAAAAAATAAAAAAGTATTTACCTGGAGAAATGACTACGCCATGAGGACGACACCAGAAATGTGATTTGAGAAGTTTGCTCCAATATTAGTGGGGATACAAACCTACGACCACAGACTGTTTACTGGAGGAAGACGTCGTTTGTTGATGTTTTGAAGTTGTCTTTTGATCTCGTTTTTGTGCAACCAGTGAACAGGAAGTGACCATATATGGACTGAGGAGGAGTGATGTAGAGACGCTGTATACTCTCTGTTGTCGACCTGTCAATCACCTTGTAGCCCCGCCCCTAAAGCGTCTCCTGCTTTATGGTCTGTTTGACTCTAAATGACCATAATTTACTAAATGAACATCATTGAAGAAGACTTGAAACTAGAGATTGAGACATAAACTCATGTTTACAATGTTTACTGAGGGAATACATCAAGAGAAGTAGAGTCATTTATATAGACTTCTATACAACCAGAGGAGTCACCCCCTGGTGGTCAGGAGAGAGAATGCAGCTTTAACACATGAAGCATATACTTCTATACAACCAGAGGAGTCACCCCTGGTGGTCAGGAGAGAGAATGCAGCTTTAACACATGAAGTATAGACTTCTATACAACCAGAGGAGTCACCCCTGGTGGTCAGGAGAGAGAATGCAGCTTTAACACATGAAGCATATACTTCTATACAACCAGAGGAGTCACCCCCTGGTGGTCAGGAGAGAGAATGCAGCTTTAACACATGAAGCATATACTTCTATACAACCAGAGGAGTCGCCCCCTGGTGGTCAGGAGAGAGAATGCAGCTTTAACACATGAAGTATAGACTTCTATACAACCAGAGGAGTCACCCCCTGGTGGTCAGGAGAGAGAATGCAGCTTTAACACATGAAGTATAGACTTCTATACAACCAGAGGAGTCACCCCCTGGTGGTCAGGAGAGAGAATGCAGCTTTAACACATGAAGTATAGACTTCTATACAACCAGAGGAGTCACCCCCTGGTGGTCAGGAGAGAGAATGCAGCTTTAATATTTAAAGAACTGGAGGTTTGTCTCCTGTCTTTGAGAAACTGTGATCAAAACTAATATTTTTCTCTTGTGTCCTATGTTGGTGACGTAGCTTCTATAACTCTTTAACTTTACTATATACTAACTCTATATCGTCTTTATTCTCCAGACCCGGGCGCCTGCAGACGTCCCGGAGCCGGATACTCTCCGCTGTGAGTTGTTTTGTTCTGTTCTCCGTCCCGGTGGACGAGCTCGTTCCTCTTCGTGTTTCTGACTCTTTTAAATGATCTTTTCCTGCAGCCGACGCTTCGCTCCGGCTAAAGAGAAGCAGCCGCCTCACAGCGCGCCGCTGTCGCTGGAGCAGAGTGAGTGTGCATCATCATCATCATCATCATCATCATCATCATCATCTGCAGAGCGTGTTTCATTCCGTCGTTCTGCTCTCCTGCAGGGAGGGTTTTCGTCACCTACGAATCCGACGACGACAAACACGTCAACGAGGTCATCAACTTTGTGGCTCTGCTGCGACACAACGGCTTCGACACGCACGTACGTGGTCGCCGCTCGCTGCCGGGGGTTTGATGCCGGGGGTTTGATGCCGGGGGGGAAACGTTTGTCTGACCGACGTGACGATTCGTTTCAGATCGATATCTTTGAGCAGCAGTTCAGGAGCATCAGCAAGATCGACTTCATGGAGCGCTACCTCAGCGAGGTAAAGAGACTCTGATATTAGGAGTTAACATAAGATGAGATGAGATCAAATAACATGAGATGAAATAAGTTAAATAATCCTTTATACGTTAATTTACAGGATTTTACAGCAGCATGAAGTAAACGAGACATAATAAAAATAAATTAGATCAAAACAAGTATTATAAATGAGCAATAAAAAACAGTAAAGAATCCACAATAATTGAAATATTATATATTTATGTATAATCTACTGCAGAAAGAGTACCTGATCATCATCATCATCAGTCCCAAATACTACGAGTCCGTGACGGCGTCGCCGGTCGGTCTGGAGAACGACGAGCGGACCTTCAACACCGTCTACATCCACAAGCAGGTTTGCATCCCCCAGACCCCCAGACCCCCAGACCCCTAAACCCTCAGACCCCCAGACCCCCAGACCCTCAGAGCCCACCACAGACTCTCAGCTCGTGGTCGTTGTTTCCTCTGCAGCTCCAGAATGAGTTCATTCAGAACGGGAGCAAGAATTTCCGGTTCATCCCGATCGTGTTCCCCGGAGCCAAGAAGGTGAGTGAGCGAGTTCAGAGGAGAGAAGCGCCCGCTCGCTCCGACGCTACTGAGGTTGTTTGTTTGTTTGTTTGTTTGTTCTCGTCCCGATCGCAGTGCCACGTCCCGAACTGGCTGCAGAACACACACGTGTACGAGTGGCCGCTGCACCGCGACGACATCCTGCGGCGGCTGATGCGCGTGGAGAAGTACAACCCGCCGCCCATCGGGGCGCTGCCCACCATCGTGTCCATCCCCATCTAGAGAGAGAACCCTCTGGGGGCGCGGAACCCACCACCTGTAACCCACCACCTGGAACCCACCACCTAGAACCCACCACCTAGAACCCACCACCTAGAACCCACCACCTAGAACCCACCACCTGGAACCCACCACCTGGAACCCACCACCTAGAACCTACCACCTAGAACCCACCACATGGAATCCACCACCTAGAACCTACCACCTAGAACCCACCACCTGGAACCCACCACCTAGAACCTACCACCTAGAACCCACCACCTAGAACCCACCACCTAGAACCCACCACCTAGAACCCACCACCTGGAACCCACCACCTGGAACCCACCACCTAGAACCTACCACCTAGAACCCACCACATGGAACCCACCACCTGGAACCCACCACATGGAACCCACCACCTGGAACCCACCACATGGAACCCACCACCTAGAACCCACCACATGGAACCCACCACCTAGAACCCACCACATGGAACCCACCACCTAGAACCCACCACATGGAACCCACCACATGGAACCCACCACCTGGAACCCACCACCTGGAACCCACCACCTAGAACCTACCACCTAGAACCCACCACATGGAACCCACCACCTGGAACCCACCACATGGAACCCACCACCTGGAACCCACCACATGGAACCCACCACCTAGAACCCACCACATGGAACCCACCACCTAGAACCCACCACATGGAACCCACCACCTGGAACCCACCACCTGGAACCCACCACCTGGAACCCACCACATGGAACCCACCACCTAGAACCCACCACATGGAACCCACCACATGGAACCCACCACATGGAACCCACCACCTAGAACCCACCACATGGAACCCACCACATGGAACCCACCACCTGGAACCCACCACCTGGAACCCACCACCTAGAACCTACCACCTAGAACCCACCACATGGAACCCACCACCTGGAACCCACCACATGGAACCCACCACCTGGAACCCACCACATGGAACCCACCACCTAGAACCCACCACATGGAACCCACCACATGGAACCCACCACCTAGAACCCACCACATGGAACCCACCACATGGAACCCACCACCTAGAACCCACCACATGGAACCCACCACATGGAACCCACCACCTGGAACCCACCACCTGGAACCCACCACATGGAACCCACCACATGGAACCCACCACCTAGAACCCACCACACAAAACGCACTGTGACTTCTTCTCTGGATCGCTGCCCCCAGCAGGTTTTTATATTTTTGTGCGAATGTGTTTTAACGAGTCGTTCACCCCTGAAACGCACCTGAGAGACATATTGTTATTTCCCCTTGTTGTGCGCTTTATTAAAGAAGACATAATACCTGAAGAGGGTTCCCATATCAGGAGTTAGTGCACGTCGTTATTACTACCTGAAAACGGAGGATTCTGTTCATTCTGGTCAAATTAAGACATTCAGTTATTTCTTTTCATGCGTTTTGCAACCTACCTTCAGGCTGTGACGATTCTGAACATCCGTGTGATGCGATGGAAAAGTCTTCACCGCTCCAGGAAATAGGACGAGCCATAAATTAATACATATCTCCGTCTTTGGCTACGAGCCGGGAAGCAAACGTGATGCTAGCCAGATTCAAAGCAACTCGCATCAAAACAATCTCGACTGATCGATAGCGCTGAGGAGTTTTTATTCTGGGTGAACTGTCTCTTTAAGGGTGCTGCGTGAACCTTTCAGCTGGAATATGAATTATGGTGCATAAATATAATTTGTGCCTTTTTTTTTTTTTAAAGATTCCACAAAAGCTGCATATTGTTTCTTTGGTGCTTTTATTTTCCTTTTTCATCGTTTTAAAAAGTTATGATTCTCAGGATGATTTTTCATATTTTACGGGACTTCACTGTTTGTTGTGATTTATTAGATGAATGAACCCGTAGAGCTTTAATTTGACAAGTAAACAGACGTTATCTTTGTTATTATGGTCGATATGTCATGCAAACAGCTGGATGCAGTTATTGTTGTGTTGTTGTTTGTGTATTGTTATGGTTTTATTCTGAAGAGTAAAACATTATTTACTGTTTTGTTTTCATGGCAGACATTGTTTTTAAAGTGGAGGCAGATTTAAGAAATCTTTTAAAGTTTGTATCAAATATATTTTTTGATCTTGTACAACAGCAGCATCAGAACTATATATTAAATTATATACAAAATGATTTAGAGTGTATTGTTTTCATGTATTTGTTAATCATAAAACGGTTTTACAGGTAAACGAGGATATGGAGACATGCTATGCAGTAGATAATACAATAAAAACATTAGCATTATCTTCATTTTCAAAATGTTCATGGATTTCCAGAACAAATCAATAAATCAGGTTCTAAATTATTGTTTCATGTTGTTGACATATTAGTCAAATGTTTTTCCAGAGAAAGTTTATGAAATCTACTTGTTTCACTCCATAAATCATAAAATAATGTCAACAGACATTTCCTCCATGTTTTTATAAACTAAATTATTATAAATGAGGTTATGAATGCTGTGTGAACAAAACCCTCAGAATATCGTAGGAATGAAAGAGTAACGTTATATAAATGAGGTGATGAATGTGTGAACAAGCCCTCAGAATATATGAATGAAAGAGTAAAGTTATATACCGTAAAAGTCGGGTTACGAGCCGCTACTACCTTCGGTCAGTGTTCCCGTTAGCTCCCCGCTGTAGCCAGCTGCTCCTGCTAGCACTCCGTTACTTCCCCGCTAACTTCTGCTAGCTCCCCGAAAACCACCAAAGGTGGCGGGACCAGGCTCGACACCCGACTTGGGCAGAGGGGACGCGGGCAGTAGCAGCAGCAGTAGCGCTAGCTAGCAGCAGCAGCGCTGCTGGCTAGCTAGGAGCAGCACTAGTTAGCGCTGCTCCTAGCTAGCTACAGCGGGGACACTGACCGGAGGTAGGAGCGGCTTTTAACCCGACTTTTACGGTAAATGAGGTTATGAATGCGTTGTGAACAAACCCTCAGAATATATGTAGGAAAGAACGAGTAAAGTTATATAAATGAGGTTATGACGTGTGAACAATGCGTCTGCATGAATCATTTTTTTCCCTCTAGTCCGGGCAATTTAGAGATTAGTGTTTCCTCAGAGCATTAAAGCATCAGATGAATAATCTTCGGCACAGGAAGCCGTGCGGTGGAGCTTCTGGAGCGCTCGAGCCCATCTGGGTCACCGGCGGCCGCGTGTGGTCGTGAGGTCACGTGACGCGTGACACATTTAAACAGGACGTTTAAAAAGCGGAGCAGCAAGACGTGTTTAATGGTCTGTTTATCTTCACAATTAAACACGGCAGTGTTCATACAGACAGCATTCAAATAAAAAATAATAATACTCTTGAATACAGTGTCTCATATATTCATCCATATATTGAAAAAGTACAATTTTAATAACATAACAAAAAAGGACAATGGCATCTGTAATAAAAGTGGATTACAAAGTGACATTTTATGTAAATAACTCTTAAGAATTAGGTAACAGAAAACAATCGTTCCATTTAACTGCATGTAAAAACATTGAAGTGCTATTTGTTCAAAGCTACACTTAAAAAAAGCAGGAAGCGTTTTTTTATTTGTATTTATTTCCTTCAAGGAAAAGTACTATAAAATAAGTTACAGTACAGTGAATCTGTCCAAAGACACGTTTGTTCCCGTCTTCCAGCCTTTTGTAAGCAAACAGAAGTCACTCATACGGGAGGAAAGAGGTGTGCTTCCTCACCCCCATATTCACCCTCTCATATTCACCCTCTCATATTCACCCTCTCATATTCACCCTCTCACCCCAAAAAGGAAATGAACAGCCGTGCTGCCGTTGATGATTTGTGTCGAGTGAGTTCCGTGTTTGTAAGAAAAACCGCACAAATACTTCTGAAAAATGTGAAACCTTCTAATCTTCACCATCATCTGTGTGTGTGTGTGTGTGTGTGTGTGTGTGTGTGTGTGTGTGTGTGTGTGTGTGTAAGGGTCACACCCCCCCCTCCCAAGTCCTCGGTAGAAAAAAAACGCTGTACTTCATGAGCTCAGAAAAATTAAAAATTATAAAAATCGGACCAATCCTTCATGTTAGTCCGTGGCTCTCAGACGTCGTCGGCCGGCAGAGGAGGGATGTTGAACCGCGGCCTCGTGAAAAACGCCATCTTCTCTCTGCAGACAACAGGAAAACAAATGATTACTTTCAAAATAAAATCATCAATACAGTTAATGTATAGAAGTGGATTTAAAGACGCAGGTTTGACTTCTTTGTCCTGTTTCTCAGTTATTTCTTGGTAGAATCCAAAGATCCAATGAAAAATATAAACTCTCCTTTCTCTCTACGAGCAAACCTCGTTCCACAAGACACTAAAGGTGCCAACGACTAAAGACCGAAGACCGGAGGAGCCGGTTGAGCAGACCTGAACGTCTGCACGGGGAGGGGCTCCTTGTGGCTCTGGCCCCTCATCTGCAGAACCTCTTTGGAAGCCTTCCTCAGCCTCCGCTCGGCCGCCTCCTCCTGCCGCTGCTCCTGCTGGCTCTGGTTGGCCTGAAGCACACAAAACAAGAAGTAGGTCAGCCAGCGCCGGCGGCTCGGCCCGCCTCCCGGGTCTCACCTCGCCCCCCGTGCCTCGGCCCCCGGGGCCTCACCTGTCTCTGGGCCTCTCTGAACAGGCAGCGGAAGCGCTCGTCCCTCAGGGCCCAGTGGGGGGCCTCGTGGGCCCCGGCTTGGGGGTCCTCCAGCCTCAGCTTCAGCTCCCTCAGGGCGCTCAGCTCCTCCGTCAGCTGCCTCTGACGCGTCCTGCAGGCCTGGAGGTCCAGCTCCAGGTCCAGGGACGTCCTCGTGGGCTGCTCTGCCAGGGAGGAGCGGCACGACTGCTGCTCACACACACACACACACACACACACACACACACACACACACACACACACACACACAGCTCAGAAACTAGGTCCTCTTATTAAACTCCTGCAGGTGAAGCGTGAGGTGAGTAACGAGCTCACCTGTTTATATCTCAACGTTCTTCTTTCCAACGTGTTTCTGACGAAGGGAGACTTCTTTGGCAGCGTCGAGCTGTCGCTGTCGCTGCGATACAACTGAGAGGAACAGTCCCGTTTTATGTAGAGCAGGAACTCCCCACATCCGTCAACACAACACAACACAACAACACAACACACTCACCCTGCAGACGTACTGACTGCGCGCTCCAGGAGAGAAGGTCTGCGAGCGCACGATGGTGCTGCCGCGCATGAACGGGGAGGCGTGGCCCCAGCGGCCGCCCCTCTCTTTGGGCCGGGCCCTCGGCTCCGGGAACGGGCCCTCCGTCATGGTGGCCTTCTCCACCTGCACAGACCGCTCAGCGTTAAGCTCGACAGCCCCAATGGGTCTGCGGCGCCTTCCCCCGTGTTCCAGGAGTCGTAGGAACCCCCAAAAATAATACTTGTGTTATGTTATACGATTTCTTTCAGCGAAAGAAATGTATATATAAAAAACAACAACATGTTTTGATCATAACTATGAACATCCAGCATGATATAAGCAAGATTCCCCAAAAATGCCTCCTGGAGCGGTCCCCAAACTGTATGGATCAGGGCCTAAACATCAGCCTGCATACTCATAAGACACCTTTTTGGAAAGATTAGGACCTGAAGAATCTGAATCACGAAAAAAAAAAAAACAAGATCCAACAAAGCATTGGTATGTTAGGAAGGATATAAAGTCAAAAAACTGTGTTCTTCGGTTCAAAAATGGAAAAATGGCTTCTTTTATGGCAAAACAGAGTCTGCTTCAGGCAGGCTGGGTACTGACATGTTCAGCAGCTGTGTGACCTCACAGGTACGAACAGTCTAGAAGGATGCTCTGCTTTGCTCGACTCCCAGGGGCTTGCTCACGGACGCTGAACGGTAGAAGGCGAGCGCAGACGTTTACCTTGACCGCAGACGGCTTGCTGCCCGTCTGCTCGCAGCGCCCTCCGGTGGCGGCGCCGGGGCCCTCCGGGAAGGGACCCGCGAACGCCGCGCTGTTGCTGCAGCCGCTGTCCACCGACTCCGCCTGCCGGCTCCTGCAAAAGCACAGCGAGCGCGTCAGCTTGTACTCGCACGGCGGAGGAAAGCAACGCGCAGCGAGAAGTTCACCTCTCGGACGCCTCGTCCTTCTTCTTCTGCGGCTCGGCCCCCCGCCGCTCGGGCTGGGAGGAAGAGGAGGAGGAGGAGCGGGACAGCAGAGTCTCCTGCGACGGCAAAAGGAAAACAAAGTCAATCGGCGTCCAACATTCCTCGCCCTGCGGCGCTGCGGCTCCTGGTCTGCTTGGCACGCGAGACGCATTCCTGTCAGCGGCTCCTCCAGCGAGGCGACAGTTTAATGACCAATACCTCTGGTGAGTGTGTGTGTGTGTGTGTGTGTGTGTGTGTGTGTGTGTGTGTGGGGAAACATTTTGACTGAAGGCAATTCTTAAAGTACAGTTGACATGTTTGAGCGACAGCAGGTACTACCCAGGTATTTATGCTGTATTGTCTTCATTATCATGACTTTGAACATGAGGTTTCTTTTGGCATCGGGCCAAGAGGACGCTGCGTTTGAAGACTCAGACTTTTGTCTGTTGAGAAACGTCATAGAAACGCATGTTGGAAAAAAGTCAAGCATGTCGAAATAAGTATTATAGTTTGTTGAAAAAGTAGTAAAAAAGTAATATTATATTATATTATATGTTGAAATAGTAATATTACAATATATTGAAAAAAGTCATTAAAAAGTTATAGTACGTTGAAAAAAGTTATTTTCTAGTATGCTGAAAAAATGTAATTTAATTTTTAAAAAGTAATATAGTCATCGTATGTTGAAAAAGTCATAAAAATATTCATATTATAGTATGTTGAAAGAAGTCATACAAAAGTAATATCAAGTCATAGTCATATTACAATATGTTGAAAAAAGTCGTAATATAGTACGTTAAAAAAAAAAAATTATATAGTAACAAAACAGTAATATTATAGTATGTAAAAAGAAAAAAAGTCATAAAAAGTGTCATATTAGAGCATTTTGAAAAAGTCATAGTATGTTGAAGAAAATAAAATGATTATATATATATATATATATATATATATATATATATATACACACACACACACACACACACATACACACACACACACACACCATGGCCCGGGCCCTCTGCTCGTCCTCCAGGCCGTCTCTGCGGTGGCCCTTCTGTTCCGGTCTGGCCGTCTCCGGCGTGCCGCTGAGCGTCTGCACCCTCAGCCAGTGGTACGCCATCTCCACGCCGCCCTCGCAGTCCGCCAGCCCCACCCGGGCCGTGCCCTGCAGAGACACCGCGAACCCTTTAGGAACCGTCAACACGTCGCAGCACGCTGATAGAGCGGGGCCACCCACCAGCAGCTCCTCCTGAGGCTCCTGGGGGCCCAGCGCGCAGACGGACAGCTGCAGGCTGCAGGCCGCCAGCCCGCCGGCCGCCACCGGGATGCGGAAGCCCTCGTTGAAGCTCATCTGGGACTGCGGCTCCAGCGCCGTGCAGCAGTAGAACGCACAGGCCCGGCCGGCGTCCAGCGGGACCAAGTGCACCTTCACGTACCTGGGGGGGCGGGGGCACGGCGGGGTTAGCGGCTAGCAGCTAGGCTAGCGGCTAGGCTAGCGTCTTTAGAAACAGGACGGGTTATAAATCTCTGTGAGTAAATATTTATCAGCCAAATCAAATATTTTACAGAATATTCAACCTTAGTTTCTTTACAACATTTAATACTTGACTTGTTTCTCTACAAGTTTATTTAAAAGGTGATAAAGTAGTTTATGAGATTTTATAATTATAATCCTCTCTTTAGTGGAGGTTGGTTCATGGAGTTTAGTGGTTACTCCTTCAGTCTGAGTTACTCTCCTCGTCTTCTTCATTCCTCTCAGTTCTTCTGGTTTGTTCGCCCCCTGGTGGTGAGGAGGATATCTCATTCATAAACTATTTAATTTGGCTGCTACATATTTACTCACATTTTACTGGAGATTTTTAACACTTCCTGTTCCTAAAGCTTGTAAAAACTAATTGTTCTTCTTTTGTTAAATCCCTCAACATGTAAATAGTTTTTATTAAAAGATAACTATTTGTGATGGGCTTCAGGAGTATAAACGTCCCCTTGGGTCCCAGTACCTTGTGCTAAGCTAAGCTAACCATACCATCTCTTGATGTTCCCCCTTCAGAGATGAAGTACTCACACTTTCCAGCCGTCCCTCACGGTGGACCGGTTCAGGTTCTTGAGCTGCAGCAGGTGCAGCCGCAGCGACAGCGAGCCGGACTCCCACCTGCAGAGACGGACGCACAGTTAGAGCCGGAGGACGAAGAGGACGAAGAGGACGAAGAGGACGAGCGTCAACGCACGGAGACGGCACTCACAGCAGACCCAGCTGGATCTGGGCGGGATCGCTCACAGAGCTCAGGTCCTTCATGTACGACACCTCGTCTGACTCATCAGGCCTGAGGAGGAGGAGGAAGAAGAGGAGGAGGAGGAAGAGGAGGAGGAAGAGGAGGAGGAGGAGGAAGAGGAGGAGGAGGAGACAAGCGTTAGATCCTCTCTGGTCGACTCAAGCGACTTGAAACAAACTGCAGCTGGAAAGTGTCAAACGTGTCACTTTGTTCTGCTTGTTGTTGTTATTTATATGTGACTTTCAGCTAATAATCAGTTTATTATGAGCTTTTTAAATTGGCAATCAAATCATCTTTATAAATACAACTTGGCCCCAAACAGAGCCCCCGACTCTTTTATTCATTGTTTTGGTTTTGTGGTTTTATTCCATTTGTTTTTATTCATTTAGGATATTTGAATTACATATCTTTTATATTTGAATAATAATATTAATATTTTTGTCAGAATATTCGTAAGTGGCATAAAAGGGCCTTAAGTCAATAGATTTGTTCTTACTTTTCACAATAAAAGCCCTCAGATAATCAGGAGAGTATTTGTTATTCGTCAAGCGCTCTGTGTTTAAAGGCCTTTAATCTGATAATAGTTAATATATAGTCCAGCATTATTAGTGAACCTGACAGGTCTTTAGTTTACATTTTAACTATTTCTGTGTAAATGTGATATTTCTACCTCAGGTAATTCAGACTTCAGGATCTTTAAATCACATGTCAAGAGGATTCAAACATTATATTCTGGGCGCTGCAGGTCTGCTCCTCTGCCACTAGGGGGCGGAGTCGCTCCAAACAGAGCCGGGGACCCACCTTCTGCCCCAGGCCTCGAACACGCCGCTGTCTGTGGCCAGAGCGTCCTCGGACACACCGGCAGAGACTCTCCGGGCTCTCCGGCCGCTCCGGTTGGCGCTGTTCCCCCGCAGAGTGACTCCTAAAGGGGGAGGAAGTCAGTCAGTCACCCGGTCCTCACCTCACCTCCCTGAGGCCACGCCTCCCACCCCAAGCAGGACTCTGCAGCGCTGCACAGCTGCTTCAGACACCGGCTGGTTCACCCCGGTGTCTGAGGGAGGAGAGCTACCGAAGTCCTTCCTTCCTTCCCGCTGCTGTCAGGCTGCACAACAAGCTGAGCTCTCAGTAGACCACCAACACTTAAATTACGTTCATCTGGTGCAATATAAATACTTTTAAATACTTTTTAAATTCTGCAATTTCCCCACTGCGGGACTAATGAAGGAATATCTCATCTCCGTCACTCGCCTGTGGAGGTGAAGGCGCCCGGAGTCGCGGCGGCGTCTCTGTGGCTCTTGCCGTCCGGCTGGTGGGCGGAGCCGACGGCGTCCGCCTGCGTCTGCGCCCGCAGCCCCTCCAGCAGGCCGCGGCCCGCCTGCTCCATGTACTCCTCCGTCATCTGGGTGAGCGGGCAGTCCTGCGGGGCGGGGTGGTGGGGCGTGTCCATGGGGGAGCTGGGCGGCGACAGCGAGGACAGCGAGGAGCGCGAGGAGAGCGAGGCCAGCGACTGCGGGGCGTCGTGGGAGGAGCGCTTGCTCTTGCTCGGCGGGTCGGGGCCGTGCGCCGCCTCCGGCTGCAGCAGGTAGCGCAGGTGCGGGTCCGGCGGGTCGCCGGCGCCGTCCGGCCGCTCGTACTGCGGCAGGCCGTAGATGTCGCTGAAGCTGATGGAGCTGAGCGAGCCGCGGCTGGACGCTAGCGAGCCGCGGCTGGAGGCCAGAGACCCGCGACTGCTGCTGGACGACACCGTCAGGGAGCTGGCCGACAGGCTGGAGGAGGAGGAGGAGGAGGAGGAGGAAGAGGAGGAGGAGGGGGAGGAAGAGGAGGAGGAGACGGGGGAGGAAGAGGAGGAGGAGGAGGAGACGGGGGAGGAAGAGGAGGAGGAATGGAGAATGTTTAGATTATGGACTTTTAATTATTGTCATAATAATTTTAAGCGCTCTGAAGTCTGAATCATCACAAATTCTAAATGTTTTCTTTTTACTTTGTTTAAGTAATTAGTGTTTTTGCATAAAAACACAACATTTGAGAAATACAAGATTGATAAAAAAAAAACACATCACATCTCACACTAATGACGTCTAACAATGAGCTCAGAGCTGTGAGGAAGTTAAACATAATAATTCATCTCTAATATCTATTTTATATTCATGTGAAAACATCTGAATTTATTCTAGTTCGTCACCAACACTCTGGTTCTCCATTAGCGGTGCTGCTAACAATACTAGCTCTCCTCCTGTTGGTTCTCCATTAGCGGTGCTGCTAACGTTACTAGCTCTCCTCCTGTTGGTTCTCCATTAGCGGTGCTGCTAACGATACTAGCTCTCCTACTGTTGGTTCTCCGTTAGCGGTGCTGCTAACGATACTAGCTCTCCTCCTGTTGGTTCTCCGTTAGCGGTGCTGCTAACGATACTAGCTCTCCTCCTGTTGGTTCTCTGTTAGCGGTGCTGCTAACGATACTAGCTCTCCTACTGTTGGTTCTCCGTTAGCGGTGCTGCTAACGATACTAGCTCTCCTCCTGTTGGTTCTCCGTTAGCGGTGCTGCTAACGATACTAGCTCTCCTCCTGTTGGTCTGAACACTGATTGGTTGTTTACAAAGTCACATGATCAGAGACTAGAGGAACATCCATGTTCTACTGATCACATGATCTACTGGATACTCTAAAGACAAACGGCTGCACAACATGAAGCACCTCTTCAGCTGTGAGTGGAGGTAGGTGGTGATGCGCGTCGCCTCCTCCAGCTGCCTCAGCAGAGTGTTCCTCTTCTCCTGCTGCAGGATTCTGTCACAAGGCGGGAAAAGAAATTCACTATTTAGAGTTTTGCAAATAAAATCCATGTGTGTATTAACTCCACAGGCTCCTCACCTCTGACTGGCCCCCTGGCTCTGGGAGCTGTGGGCCCTCTGCACCTCCTCCTCCAGCCGGCAGCGCTCCTCCTCCAGCTGCAGCAGCGTCTCTGCAGAGTGCTGCTGCTGGCTGACCAGGACCAGCTCCTGCAGCAGCGCCTCCTTCTCCCGCAGGAGCTGCATGAAGTCCCGGTCCCGGTCCGCCTCGGCCCGGCCCGACCAGCTCTCGCTGTCCAGCTGCGCCAGCTGGTGCTGGATGCTCTGCACCCTGAGGTGGGAGGTACACACACACACACACACACACACACACACACCGTGTTGAGAGCTTCATCAGTGTGGCATCTTCACACAGGGGGTTCAAAGTGCTTTATAAGAAAGTGAAGAAACTATAGAATGAATAAAAAGTGCGCCAATACAAAAAACTACAAAACGAGAGCATGCAGCTTTCCACAGGTCTCTCTCCTGACGTCATGGTTGGCGTTGCTGTCGCTCGGTCACCGCACAGCAACACGAGTCTCGGGAGAGTACAAAACGCCAGCGTCCTGCTGCCTTCATCATCATCCTCATCATCCTCATCATCATCACAATACTGCCCCTTACAGCTGGAGCCGTCAGGATCTGTCACCGGTCCGCCGTTAGTTTTGCTTATGAATTTTTGAGGTTATCTGTCGATTTTTCTTGCCAACGTCTATAATTTAGCCGAGATATATTTAACCTGTGTGTGTGTGTGTGTGTGTGTGTGTGCGCGCCACCTTGTGGGGCAGCAGGGTGTTCATGCTCTCCCTCTCTGGCTGCACACACAAAGGCAGCACACAGTCAGCAGCAGCGCGGCGAGGGAAGAATGTGACCACCCAGCTCATTCCACTGGCCAGACATCGCCCAGCGAGCGGCCACCAGGAGCAAATACTCAGAACACACACACACACACACACACACACACACACACACACACACACACACACACACACACACACACACACACACACACACACACACACACACACACACACACACACACCATGCCACTACGACAACAAACAGACACTTACTTCTTCTTGGCCTCCTCGTACTGCCAGTTGACTTTGACTTTGTCCACTAAATGAGTCGAATCCTGAGAACAGAAACGAGTCAAAAGAGCTTTAAGTTCACATCAGAGATAGTGTTTAAACTCAAGCAGCTGATTGGTCAATTCATCCTCATCATCCTCATCATCCTCATTGTTTGTTTTGGTTTCTTTTGTAAAAAGTTAAATAAGTTTAGAGGTGAAACTGTAGCTGTGGTTTACGTTTTGTTCCTCATGAGCGTCTATTACAGATTTCTCCCTCCGGTGACTTATTTGTGGGCGTCGACGTTCAGTCTCATTTGTTTACCGTTTTTTGGGACGCCGGCAACGTCAAAAAAGCCAAATGAGCTTCGAGCCGCTGCGACAAATATCACGACTCTGCAGAAGTAGCGCCTTTAAAATAACCAGACTTTTACTGGGAGAGCTTTGAGTCACGCTGAACCTAAGAATCAGATGTTTGTTCAGATCTGACCCAACAGGAGATCTTCCTCCTCCTCCTCCTCCTCCTCACCTCTCCCATGATGTCGGTCTGACAGCCGGTGTCGCAGTACAGCAGCAGGGAACACGAGTCCCCGGCGCTGTTTGCCGCCTCGCCGGCCGAGTCGCTCTGGAAGTTCACCGTCAGCTTGGCCAGACTCTGAGGGAACGAGAGCCGGTTGCACCACGTTTAGGAGGAGAGAAGAAGAAAGATGGGATCATGTAGAGCGGGGGACACACAATAATAAATAAAAAAGCAATTTAAAAATGTTAAAAATCATTTTCTAAAGATGAATTCCCCATTAAAAGTGTAACCCCGTGTGGGCGCAGAACCCCGTGTGGGCGCAGAACCCGGCCGGTACCTGGATGAGGTCCTGCCTCTCCTTCTCGCCCGCGCTGATGGTCTTCTTGATGCTGCGCAGCTCGCTGAAGATGGCCTGCGCCTCGTCCAGCTTGTAGTTGGTCTGAGTGCTCGACATCTTCCGGTCGATCCTGAGACGCAAACGCAGGAAATAAAACACGGCGTTAGACGAGAGACGACCATGAACCTTAAGGGGTCAACACACTGTGACCAGTGGGTTTCAGGACTTTTGACCTTTAACCAATTCCCATGACAAACATTTAGTGACGTCTGGGTGTAAGCAGTACAAAGTGAGTAAATGTAGTATTTAAACTAACAATGAGAACACAAAGCATACAGTAAACCTTAAATGACTCAAATGAATGAGACAATAGTTTGATTAAAAGAATAAACATTTATATAGATGCCTGTATGTATGCCTGCTTATATTTTGAGTCTTTCTTTTAAAAGCATATTCACTATTTCAAACTCAGCGTAAATGAACGTCATGAACACATGAATATAACACAGTTACATGAACACATGAATATAACACATTTACATGACTTTTACTAAACTTTTGGGATTTTATTTTTCTTTTTCCTCAAGGACTTTTCCAGGCCTGGAAACAACCATTTTCAAACTCCATGACTCTTCCAGGTTTTCCATGACCGTAAGAACTCTGCTTTATTACCCTGATATAATATAATATAATATAATATAATGACCGACAACTATCTGACAAACTTCAGCGTCTCATTCATGTTGAATAAAAGCTGAAGTCTTCCATCTATTCGTTTATTTGACTGAAACAGATTCTTAGCTACACATTAATGTGACGTCTGAGCCTGAAACTAATAATAATTAATAAACTGGGTCCATGGATTAATATTATTGAGTTAAATACTTAATATAAAGCAACAAATGTTTTCTTTAACTTCCAATCAGACAATAAACATAAATAAATACTATTCTAATTAATTAAATTCTTACAAATAAAAAAGGAAGATGAAAGCTTATTATGAAACGGAATAAAGAAACTATAGAGTAAGTTATTAAAATAGTAATAATATAATTTTACATTTGATTTATATTGTATGATGAAATTAGTTTTTATCAAATTCTAATAAAAATGTACAACAACCTTTATATAAATAAAGGTTGTTATTAATATTACAACCACTATTTATAAATACATAACGTTTATAATAATGATAAATTAATATAAAACAAAAGATGCTTGTATGAATAAAGTTTTTTTTTTTACAAATTACATATAAAAAAAGTTAATAAAAGTATTTAAATAAATAAATTGTCCATATGGTAAAATATAGAAATGAATGTAAATTACATCACAGAATCGTGAGGAAGATATTCAACTTTAAAGTCGTGGTGTTAATAGTTTGTTTAAGGAGATGATCGATGAGTCACCGAGAACAATTCTGGAGAAAAGAAACCAAAACAATGTTCATGTTTACTCTAAATTATGAAGCTGAATTAGTTTCAAACCAAGACTCGAGTCTCTTTCTGTCCAGCTCTCGGGGGCGGAGCTTAAACTTGGAAAACATCTCAGTGGAAAATAAGTCACAAATAATAAAATCATCAGATGAACATCTGAAGCATGTGTGTGGGCGGTAACGCCGGAGTGTTTGTTTTAGCCCGGGGCGAGTTATGAAATACTGACGCTGCATGTGACCGGCCGGGTGTCAATGATCCTCTTTGTTGCTTCTCCTCGAGCAGAGTTATTGTTTCTGACTTTCAAAGTGCTGCTTTCAAAGGCCGGCCGCGAGCACGGGAAATCTCAGCGCCAAGACCTTTAAAAGCGTAAAGTTAAAACGCTCCGATTTTAAAAAGGGACAGTACCCATGTTTAGAGCTTCTCCTACTGCAAACAAACATGTTTAAAGAGACAGTACCCATGTTTAGAGCTTCTCCTACTGCAAACAAACATGTTTAAAGAGACGGTACCCATGTTTAGGGCTTCTTCTACTACAAACAAACATGTTTAAAGAGACAGTACCCATGTTCAGAGCTTCTTCTACTGCAAACAAACATGTTTAAAGAGACAGTACCCATGTTTAGAGCTTCTTCTACTGCAAACAAACATGTTTAAAGAGACAGTACCCATGTTTAGAGCTTCTTCTACTGCAAACAAACATGTTTAAAGAGACAGTACCCATGTTTAGAGCTTCTTCTACTACAAACAAACATGTTTAAAGAGACAGTACCCATGTTTAGAGCTTCTTCTACTGCAAACAAACATGTTTAAAGAGACGGTACCCATGTTTAGAGCTTCTTCTACTGCAAACAAACATGTTTAAAGAGACAGTACCCATGTTTAGAGCTTCTTCTACTGCAAACAAACATGTTTAAAGAGACGGTACCCATGTTTAGAGCTTCTTCTACTGCAAACAAACATGTTTAAAGAGACAGTACCCATGTTTAGAGCTTCTTCTACTACAAACAAACATGTTTAAAGAGACAGTACCCATGTATAGAGCTTCTACTGCAAACAAACATGTTTAAAGAGACAGTACCCATGTTCAGAGCTTCTTCTACTGCAAACAAACATGTTTAAAGAGACGGTACCCATGCAGCAGAAGAAGCTCTAAACGTGGGTACTGTCCCTTTAAACAGGTTTGTTGGTTGGAGCCCTCCCTTCCTCACCACAGACCCGCTTCCTTCGCTCCAACAGCAGGTACTGTTCATGCAGCAGACCTGCCTCTTCCTCCCAAAACAAGCTCTGCTTTGTCCCCATTGGCCTGGGAGTTTATATGCTTAGCAAGAAAAACTATACACTGCTGTAGAGAAGCAAACATTTCCTTAAATCCACCAGTTAAGACATAAAATGTGTTGATAAGGTGAAATATAAACGAGCAGATGAACGCCTAACTTAAAGTAAGTGTGTGTGTGTGTGTGTGTGTGTGTGTGTGTGTGCATTCCTGCGTCACAAGTGTGTTTTATCTGATGAGACATGGAGCGGAGAACAATCAGCTGTATTGCTGACAACAGCTGAGATCTGGAACACACACACACACACACACACACACACACACACACACACGTTATCTAAGAGATAAGAGTCTCTCTCTCTCTCTCTCTCAGGAAGTGCTGAGGTATTTTGCAGATCTGTGTATTTGACCCCTCCCCTCATGGAGGGACTTCCTCTCCGGGCCTTCCTCCCTCCTCCCCTCTGGTGCTTGCTTGTTTCCTCTCTCCTGCCTCCTCCTCTCTCCTCTCTTTCCTGCTTCCTCTCCTACCTCCTCTCCTCTGGTGCTTCCTCTCCCCCCTCCTCTCTTGCCTCCTCTTCCTGAGGTGGAGTCCCCCCTTTTCCATAAAAAAAAAATTGCCCTTTCCTCCTCTTTTGGAGGCGGAGCCTCTGAATTCTCACATGAAGTGTGGAGCCGCTCATGAGTTTAAATACCGACTCAATCTGAAGGAGAAGCTCTCGTGTTCTTTGGGTCAGAGGGCGTTAGGCTCCACGTCTCTGAAGTTAAGACATTTTAAATGTGTAGATAAACCGTATACATGAGCCGCGTGAAACAAAGGATCTAAACACTCTGAACACGAGGAGGAGAAAGAGAAGGAGCGCCAGAGAAAGGAGATGGGTGGGGGTCACGGGAGGAAAGGGAGGAGAAGAAGGAAAGGGAGGAGAAGAAGGAAAGGGAGGAGAAGAGAGGATGAACACTCACTCCTGCAGCGTCTCCACTCCCATCTCCTTGTACTGCAGCTCCTGCTTCACCTGAGCCAGCTCCTGCTTCAGTCTGGAGAGCTGCAACACACAGGCCTAGTTAGTGTGTGTGTGTGTGTGTGTGTGTGTGTGTGTGTGTGTGTGTGTGTGTGTGTGTGTGTGTGTGTGTAAAATAGACAGAACCGAGGAATTTGGCTCGGTTGGTGACAATAAACAATAGTTCAAGACAAAATGTAAAAATATATAATATGATAAAAACAAATAATGTATATTATTAAATGTCAATTAGACAATTATTAGTGTAAAAATATATAATATGATAAAAACAAATAATGTATATAATTAAATGTCAATTAGACAATTATTAGTGTAAAAATATATATATCAAAAAAATAATATAGTTTCAGTTATGTTTTTCTTATTTTTATATATATATATATATATATATATATATATATATATATATATATATATATATATAAAAATAAGACAAACATAACTGAAACTATATTATTTTTTTTTTTATCTATTTATTTAAATAATATTTTTGGGTTTATTTTACTTTATGATTCTCATCCTGAGGCGTTTTCTCCTGAAACAGATTATTATGGTTTAGTTTTGGAAAAATAATGTACAGAAAGATTATTCACAATACATGTTTTTTTAAATTATTGTTATTTTTATGAATATATTATATATTACTATTTGTCATATTGTACAATTTAGTTGTACAACATATTTCTGCTGCAGATTATCATACTATCAACTTTTTTTAAATCGACATTCTTTGAACTTGTTTTTGTCTTCAAAGTGAAATCGGCTCATCGTGTCATGATTTAAAAACTGTTAAATAATCTCTCCACAAGTCGTTCCTTTAATGTTCAACGTTTTATTTTGACAGTTTTCTTCCTGTAAACTAACTGAACTCCATGTGGAGATCTGACATCACAGATATGAGGAGCAGCGATTATGTTTTCATTCTCTGGTGTGAAGTCCAGAAGTTTTAAACTATAGAATAACAGAATAATAAAGTTTCTTTGGTGTGAACCCGTAGACGCCCTCGTGAGCGGTGACCTCGCCTGACCCTCTGATGAGGAGGAGGATGATGATGATGTCATCCTCCTCCTCAGAGGCCTCGTATCCTGTAGGGGCCACACCCCGCCCCCCCACCTCGGGGCCATTGTTCTCCCATGAAGACTCACCCGCTCTCGCCTGCAGGCCACCTCCACTTTGATTTGGTCGGGGTCGTATTTCGAGTTGGAGGACGAGCCGGAGAGCGCTGTGAACACATGAGGAGGAAGAGGGAGGGAGAGGAGGGTGAGCGGAGGAGGTGAAGAGCGAGACCCGCCCATGAAGCTTTGTGAGTGACAGCTGGCGGCACCAGGAATGATGGGAGGACCTGAAACCAGCACCAGGCTCCTGAGGGGACGCAACTACATATCAGATGATGAGGTCGGGTTCTAGTTCCCACCGGTTCTAATGGAGAACACCAGGTTCTGTATCGATACCTCATCGGTTCTGCTCTTTATGTAAACAAATGGTCTTTCTTGAGCAGCAACACAAGAAGTTGTAAAATCCATGATGCGAGTCTCACGCTGTAGTGAGCTGGAGGCAAAGAGACAAAGAGGCAAAGAGGCAAAGAGATAAAGAGGCAGAGAGGCAGAGAGGCAAAGCGACAGAGAGACAGACACAAAGAGACAGACACAAAGAGACAGAGAGACAAAGAGAGAAAGACACAAAGAGACAGAGAGACAAAGAGAGAAAGACACAAAGAGACAGAGAGACAAAGAGACAGAGAGACAGAGAGACAGAGAGAAAGACACAAAGAGACAAAGAGACAGAGAGAAAGACACAAAGAGACAGAGAGACAAAGAGACAGAGAGACAGAGAGACAGACACAAAGAGAAAGACACGAAGAGACAAAGAGAAAGACACAAAGAGACAAAGAGACAGAGAGAAAGACACAAAGAGACAAAGAGACAGAGAGAAAGACACAAAGAGACAGAGAGAAAGACACAAAGAGACAAAGAGACTGAGAGAAAGACACAAAGAGACAAAGAGACAGAGAGAAAGACACAAAGAGACAAAGAGACAGAGAGAAAGACACAAAGAGACAGAGAGACAGAGAGACAAAGAGACAAAGAGACAGACACAAAGAGACAGAGAGACAAAGAGACAAAGAGACAGAGACACAAAGAGACAGAGAGACAAAGAGACAGAGAGACAAAGAGACAGAGAGACAAAGAGACAAAGAGACAAAGAGACAAAGAGACAGAGAGACAAAGAGACAGACACAAAGAGACAGAGAGACAAAGAGACAGAGAGACAAAGAGACAAAGAGACAAAGAGACAGAGAGACAGACACAAAGAGACAGAGGGTGCGTCCCCATCAGAGTGAGGACAGTGATCTGGGGTGCGTCCCCATCAGAGTGAGGACAGTGATCTGGGGTGCGTCCCCATCAGAGTGAGGACAGTGATCTGGGGTGCGTCCCCATCTGCGTGGTCTGGGTCTTACTGCTGGCGATGGAGCGCTGGTCCTCGTGCAGCTCCTGCAGCAGCAGCATCTCCTGCGTCAGCAGCTGCAGGCGCTGCTGCTTCACCAGGTACATCTCCTTCTTGGCCTGCAGCGCCTCCTGCGCCACCACCAGGTACTCCTTCAGCATGCGCTCCTGCTCCTGCCGCCACTGCGTCCGCGGGTTCTCGATCTGGGTGGTCTCTGACAAGCGGGACGCGAAACAGAACCCTCAGTCACAACGACGACAACTTATGTCGCTACGGCAGCTTTTATACATACAGATAAAGCAATACAACATATACTTATGATAAGAAAAATACACTAAATATTAAGAGAAAATAGGAAAAATGCACTATATATATATATATATATATATATATATATATATATATATATATATATATATACACACACACACATATACACACACATATACACACACAAAAATGTATAAGAAAAATGCACTATATATAAAATAAAATTAAGAAAAATGCACTATATATACAAAAGATGTATAAGAAAAATGCACTATATATAAAATAAAATTAAGAAATATGCACTATATATACAAAAGATGTATAAGAAAAATGCACTATATATACAATGAATTGAATAGAATGATATTAAATAAACAACTATATATTACACGCCAAGTCCTGAGATGACTTGGCGTGTAAAAAATATTCCCGTGAAGGAGTTTGATAAGAAAAGAGGACCAGAGGAAACTGTAGGACACGACAGACAGACTACAGACCGGCGCTGCGTCTCCTCAGGCGACAGACAGAGACTCGGCGTCTGTCGCCTGAGGAGCAACTCACTGTTGATGTGGTCGATGTAGTAAACGCCCACTTGCTGGTCGTACACCTCCTCCCAGCCCAGAGGAAGCTCGTCTCCAACGCAGTCAGCGAACGTCAGCGGCTTGGTGATCCTGAAGTCAAGAGAGTCAGTGAAGGGAGGAACACACAACGGACACACAACACAGACACACAACGTGTCACACAGTCTGGGAGGAGCAAGAAAAAAGACCCTGAAGAGTATTTTAGATTTTTTTTTAAACAACCTTTTTTCAAAAAGGACAAAGCAAAACATTGGATAAACAATCAGGGAATGATGACACACACACACACACACACACACACACACACACACACAACTTTTAAAAGTTGTATTATGACTTATTAAACTGTTCTCATGTTTCCAGCCTCTCCTCTGTGTTCACTTCCTGTTCAGTCAGAGTTTCTCCTCTTGTGGTCACATGACTGCTGGTCTAATCATGACGTCATAGTTTCACTGAGGAGCTCAGAGTTTAATGTGTTTACACAATCTGGTTAAAGTGAACGGTTTATTTGAGGAGACATTTAAATGAGACACGGAGAATAAAATACTTTGATGAAATAAACAATTTTAAGCTTCTTTCCGTTTTCTGACAGAAGGGCCGATCACACATGAGGAGTTCAAGGACCGTTGGAAACATGAAAGTTTTATCGATTGTGTAAAGAAAAAACAAACATGCTTTTCCATCCTGCAGGCGGGTTTTTGGGGGAAAGTTTGAATCTGCAGGGACTAAATGTCAACAGAGAAAGACCATTGTGTAATGATTGATGAAGCGGTGTGTGTGTGTGTGTGTGTGTGTGTGTGTGTGTGTGTGTGTGTGTGGACGGAGCAGAACTAACCACATCAGGCTGATACATCACTGACTCCCCTAATCTCCGTGGTCAGGACTATGTTTCAGTGGTTGCCGGCTTCGTTTCGTCTTTAGGAAGAAACCCGACGCGTCAGACGGTTTCATGTGAATCATTTTACTGGTGAAACTATTTCAGTTTTACAAGAAAGAAAAGTCCTAAAAAGATCAAATATCAGTCATGGAGCAACACAAAGAAGAAACGTCCGTTTCTTAAACCGCTACAGGAAGTAGAATGGAGACGTTCGTGTTTCTAGTCAACCGTCAGGCGAAAGTTAAGCAAACATTTTAAATGTATAAAAAAAAATTAATTCGGAGTTTAAATCAACTGGGACCTCTTCTTAGTCGACTAATCGGTCGTTTTGATCTTAAATCAATCAGGATTGATTGAGCCAACGAGTTGTGTTTGTGCTCTTTTCAAGATGAACTTTGAGCTGCTAAACACAACATTAAACATTTAAAGCACCGCGACGCTTTCTGTCGCTCGCCTTGATAATAAAGTAATAAAGTAATTCAGCAAATTTCCACAAATCTCACTGTTCATTTTGAAAATAAAAGGGTTGTTGCACAAGTTCATCCAGTGGGTTCAACCTCTGGAGATAAAACACCTTGTTTTGTTTTTCAGAAAACAAATAAAACTGAACAACAAGTATCAAAACAAAGACATTAAGCAACGCAAACAGAGAGATAAACCGTTGGTAAAATCAGTCACGTGATCGTGTGACTAATAAAAAGGTCCTCGACCAAACGGCCACCGCCTGCCGGCTTCACACACACACAGCATAAACTCAGCTGAAGTCCGCTCAGAGGGCAGCGAGGTAACGACAGGCTCGCGCCTGCAGTCGGACACGAGGGCAGAGCAAACACACGCACGCTCCACATGCCGCTTCCGTGTTTGAGAGGTAAACAAACGTCCACACGCCGACCGCACGAGCAGATCCTGAAACACGGACCTCAGAGGAGACGAGAGCCTCTGACGAGTCAGAGATCTGACCTCCGGCTCGAATGACGCGTCTGTGGACTGTAATGATGAAATGACTCTGTAGATTAATACAAACAGTAGTTTATCAGGTGCAACATCTACGACATGTTGGTCAGTTTGTCTTGACAGTCACATTTTGCTGCAATAAAAATGATTGAAGTGAGATGAACAGACTGAAAACTTTATCTTATTAGATACAATATGTTGACAGTTTTCCTTTGGGGACAATTTGCAGTTTAAAAAAAAAAATAGAGCTAATAAATTGGAATATATAATCGCAATACTCAATATATATCGCAGTATCGTGATAATATCGTATCGTTGGACCTCTGGTGATTCCCACCCCTAATGGTGATGTGTTCAGGCTCTGCTCAGTGAACATGAGTACTGGCTGAAGGTAAATGATAACGTTCTCATGATGCGTCATTTGTTGATTTATTAATTTATTTTAAAAGCTTTTGGTGGTAAAAGGTTTGTTTAGGAAGGTTTCCTTTTTTTTAATGAATTGATTAATCATATTTATTTGTCCGTTTTGTTTTGCTTGTTATTCTCATGATTATGTGTCCTAGTCGTTTCCCTGCTGGTTTGTGTGTGCGTCACTTCTATATAAACAATACACGTCTTTACTCTTTTATGGAACTTTATAAAAAAGGCAATTGCGTTAATATTTGATAAAGATGTCATTTAATCCTGCAAAACCCCAAAATAAGGTTTGTTTCTATATTTGAATGTCTTTGTAGACTCAGCAAATAATCCCTATATTTACATTTTATTCCCATTAATTGATTTTTTTCCAACTTTTACGTTTTTAAAACCAGTCTGAATTCATCTCGATGCAACAATAAGCAACTTGAGGCAGAATGACCAGACATGTAAAGTATATCATATGAATGCAATACGCTCTTCCTGCGGCTACCAGCGGCGCTGCCAGCAGTCAGAATGAGATTATTAATAAATGTCTGCAGGATCCCGTTTCAATCAGAGAGGAAGCAGAAAAGAGACAGATCTCTGAAATAGAAGGCGAGACGCCGTGAGAATGAGGAGCATGTTCAGCTGTGACCGAGCGCTGCTCAGCACACACCAGCTATACAGTCGGGTGCTTCCATCTGGGCCGGGAGACGGGCCGCTGCACCGGGAGGCATGTGAAACCAGAGCCTGGTCCTGGACCTGGACCAGGTCCTGGTCCTAGATCTGGTCCTGGACCAGGTCCTGGTCCTAGATCTGGTCCTGGACCAGGTCCTGGTCCTAGATCTGGACCTGGTCCTGGACCTAGATCTGGACCTGGTCCTGGACCTAGATCTTGTCCTGGACCAGATCTAGGACCAGGTCCATGTCCAGGACCAGGACCAGGACCTGGACCTGGTCTTGTATCCACGCAATCATGAAAGGAAAGGAAGTATACACAAAAATAAAAACTCAGGGCGGGTCCAACAAACAGCGATCTTTCAGCCAGGAGGCCGCTATCCGTCACGTAACCTGTGTACTTCAGGAACAGAACTTCTGTAGTTATTTTAACCCAAATAAGTATTTACGATCTTTTCTTAAACCGTACTAAGTATTTACGATCTTTTCTTAAACCGTACTAAGTATTTACGATATTTTCTTGAACCTTACTAAGTATTTACGATCTTTTCCTAAAACTCACGAAGTATTTCACCACCCTTTATTAAACATAAATAAGTTGTTTCCTGTGACTGAAGTTTATTTTGAAGAGACTAACGAGAAACAGGAAGTGACGCGTGTTGCTGGACATTCGTAGGAAACACACGAGAGAGGAGGAGTAACCGTTCCCGCCATCTTAGATATCGTACGACCTGCTGGATGTTGAACGGTTCCCCGTCACGATGGAACGCATCCAGGAGTCTTTTATCGTGAGCCGGCTGCTGACGTCTGCGACTAAGAAGCGAAGGCTTGACCTCTGGTCGACGAACATTAAACTACGTAGACGGGCGCGAGGCGACCACAAAACTGAGTTCCCATTTTAACTCCGTTGTGGGGCGAGAACCAAAACCTGCTGTTCACTCTGGATGGAATCTGAGAAGAGGAAAAAAGGAAAAGGCCAACAAGTGTCGTTGGATTCCTCCGGGTGTTAAAACAGAAACGTAGAAACCAACTTTGGGAGGAATGTGATTCATGTGGAGCAGCTGAGTGCGTTATGTTGAATCTCCTGAAACGGCTCCTATAAGTAGACCAGCTCGTCTGCCTTCACATGCAGCGTCTGGAGGGGGGGGGGGGGGGTTTAATGTAATGTTAAACCTTAGTGTTAAACCTTAGTGTTAAACCTTGACATTAAACCTTAACATTAAACCTTAGTGTTAAACCTTGACATTAAACCTTAACATTAAACCTTAGTGTTAAACCTTGACATTAAACCTTAACATTAAACCTTAGTGTTAAACCTTGACATTAAACCTTAACATTAAACCTTAGTGTTAAACCTTGACATTAAACCTTAACATTAAACCTTAGTGTTAAACCTTGACATTAAACCTTAACATTAAACCTTAGTGTTAAACCTTGACATTAAACCTTAACATTAAACCTTAGTGTTAAACCTTGACATTAAACCTTAGTGTTAAACCTTGACATTAAACCTTAACATTAAACCTTAGTGTTAAACCTTGACATTAAACCTTAGTTTTAAACCTTGACATTAAACCTTAACATTAAACCTTAGTGTTAAACCTTGACATTAAACCTTAGTGTTAAACCTTGACATTAAACCTTAGTGTTAAACCTTGACATTAAACCTTAGTGTTAAACCTTGACATTAAACCTTAGTGTTAAACCTTAACATTAAACCTTAGTGTTAAACCTTGACATTAAACCTTAGTGTTAAACCATGACATTAAACCTTAGTGTTAAACCTTGACATTAAACCTTAATGTTAAACTTTAATATTCAATCACACTACGGAGGGACGAGCATCTTCTCTTTACCTTAAACGTATTTGAGTGTCACTCAACTTTAATTATCATTCCACATGATTAAACACAGTTTGTTGTTCTTGCTGATGTTTGTGTTGCTCTTCTTTGTCGTTTTCATTCTTGTTGTTCAGTTTTATTTCAGAAAAACAAAACAAGATGTTTTCTCTCCAGAGGTTGAACCCACTGAATGAACAACTACTTAATTTTCAAAAGGAACGGTGAGATTTGTGGAAATTTGCTGAATTATTGAGCGTGTGATCATGTGACGATCACAAAAGGTTCTCTGATAAACATTATTTACACGTCGGAGGATTTAACAAAGAAGAACTCTTAGTTTTTATGTGTTTTAGAAACAGGAAGTGTTATAAATCTCAATGCGAATAAATATTTATCAGCCAAATCAAAATATTTTGCAGGATATTCAACCTTACTTTCTATACAACACATTAAATACTTTACTTGTTTCTCTCCAGGGTTTATTTAAAAAGGTGATAAAGTAGTTTATGAATATGAGATATGAGTTGTCTTCTGAATTTTTTATATTTACGTTTGTTTACAACCAACAAATGTGAACAAATTCTTATAAAAACAAACAAACACAACGAGACGTTTCTGTACGGATCAAAGAAACGAGATGCAACACTTTTTGGACAAAGTCGTGCTAGCAGTTTCCCTCCGTTTGCAGTCTTTGTGCTAAGCTAAGCTAACCGGCTGTAGATGTATAGCAACTGTACAGACGTGAGAGAGAAACTATAAAGCCACAATATACACACTGCAACTCCTCCTGTACACATAACAATATGAGAGATGCATAAATATATATGTGTAATGTTAGAGAGAATTCATGGGTTTAACAAATACTGTACTATTGCATTAACAGACACTTTAAGGATAAGAAAATAGATGAGATTATGCTTTATTTGTCCCACAGCGGAGACAAAAACAAGTAAGTAAACTGAAAAAAAAGTATTAGAAACTAAAATACAAGTACATGATAGTGTGTAAACTAAATGTTTATGTACGGATTGTAAATGGTGACGTTAAAGTTAAAGTTCTCTAACAACGAGCTGAACCACAAAGCTTCAGCGCCGTCACACACAATATTCTGTGTGTGAGTGTGTGAGAGTGTGTGTGAGAGAGAGTAACAGAAACACAACAATGGCGGCCCCAGGAGCTGGAGGTGGTCCACCGGGCTCGGCATGTCCTGTTTAGGAAGCGTTCTTCACAATCTGCACATAAATCACAGCGGCTTGGCCACGAAGGAGGCTGGAGGCCGAGGTGGAGGCCGTCTGCTCGTGGCAGAGAACACGAGACGCACAAGTGACACACCATCAAGCCGTGTTGGTAACCCCCCCACGACAAAAGACAGAAAAAGAGCCATCATAATGGAAACACTGGGGGAAGCAAAATACCAGCGGGGTTCAGCGCATGTGGTCACCTCTCGGGGCGGGAACACAGCGCCTCTTTTTCACACAATAATTGAATTTGGTGAGCTTTGTGACCGAGCATAAAGGCCTCGCTCCGCCGGGCGGCGGTTGCATAACAGAGCTAATAAAGGAGGAGGAGGCGGCGGAGGAGGAGGCGACACGTGGGAACTGCCTCGTTCGGCTGCTCCGTCTGGGCCGCGAGCAGAGCCCCCCCCCCCTCCTTCCCCCCCCGGGGCGTTAGTGTCGGCATGCCTGACATAACTCTCATTCCACAGTCAGGGAAAAAAGAAAAGAAAAGCTCGAGGCATCCGCCGGTCCTCCAAGACATCGTCTTCATTGGGAGGAGCGAGCTCACCGAGCGGCGAACCAAAACACACGGAACTTCACCGACGTCCAATCACGTGCCAGCAGCGAGGGGGCGGGACAAACTCGACCTCGCTGCTCCGCGTCAGGATCGTCATTGGACGACCGTGTCTGGAGCTCAGCGGCTCGCGTTGGTGACAATGATCACGCCGGCGCTCTGGTGAGGTCAGCAGGATCACCGGGGGTTCGAACCCGTCACCGCGCGGCGCTGCACGAGGCGTTCACACAAAACCTTTTGTTTTTGCAGCGTCGTTTTAACTCAGGTAGTTTGTTCTCTACCTGAAATTACATGTTATTACGGCCGGCCGTGGTCGAGCGCTATGAATATGAGAACGTGTGATCGCCCCCTGGTGGTGAGGAGGATAAAGCGGCGCGTTGAGAATAAACAAACGTTTACACTTCAGAGTTCGATCCCTAAACGTCTCCAACAAACTACAAAGAGTCAAAACGTATTTTACAATCAGTAACTTCAGATTACATTTCCAGTTGATTAAATGAAAAGAGACAGAAAGATGTGCATCTTATCTTCAGATCAACTAAATGCTGAAAAATAAATAAATAAATAATGAAAAAATAGATCATATTAAAGCTGTTGAGTGACATCATAATGAAGCCGGTGAGTTTACTGCAGAAGCATTGAGTCGATGAACAGAACATTTTAATTTCTTTTCCACTATTTTTGTTAATTTGTAGAAATCACATGACATAGAACTACAACTAACTGACATCCTCAACTCAAATATATTCAGTCTTGAGAAAAGAAACAGAAAATATTCACATTAAGAAGCTAGAATCTGAAAATCTTTACGGTATTTTTCTTATGGCGAGACACTACAGACAAAAACTATGTTTTTATGTAAATTGTTGTTTATTTATCCTTCATAATTCATCTTCTTTCATTCTAGAGGAAAGCAAACATTTATTGTAATACTTTGTCTGTTTACGTCTGTAGATTTATCCAAAAAGTTACCATTACATAAAGCCTCATTAGCATATTTAAACCCATGACAAAACTTTTAACACAATAAATCCTCCTCTTCGTGTCAGTGGTGAAGTTGCATGGTGAAATCTAGTTCATGTTTTCACCTGCAGAGTCTTCAGAATGTGTGATATCAGAAACGCTGTAAAAACATGTAACTATGTGTCAAGAGGAAACAATCATTTTTAACCTCAATGTATCCAACATTCATACGTATGTTCTGGAACATGTACATATTTAAAAACAACAAAATGAGAAAACTTACAATAGTCAAACGAATTGACTTGTTTGAGAGGTTTCATGGTGAAATACAGCGCTGATGTTTTATTCACCTGTAGATTAAAAACCTACTCAAACACATTATCATAACTGACAACTATAATCTCTCTTTCTCTCTCCCTCTCTCTCTCTCTCCCTCTCCCTCTCTCCCTCCATGTGACATCTGAGGAATCTGCTCGCTGTCACTTTGTTTAATCTCGTCCTTTTAAACAGACAACCCTCGTCTCTGCTGCTTCCACGATGGAGGGCGCTACATGTATTCAACACCTTGTTGTTGTTGTTGTTGTTTTACAGCAGAGCGTTCGAGCTCCAAGCTGCTGTGATTTATTGTGAAGTCAGTTATTGGGTGGTGACAGGAGACATTCCTCTGGCCGAGATAAACCTGTAAATCACCGCGCAGCACCAGACTGATGTGAGAACATTCTTTAGTCCTGCAGGAAGAAAAGAAGCAGAACCAGAACCAGATCCAGCCTGCAGGTCTGGTGAAACCGCTATCAGCTCCACAGAACAATGGTTCATCAACTGCAGGGAGGAGGAAGGGGGGCCTTCAGGGAAATCAGGTTTTCCTGATCTAGATCACATTCCAGCTGCTTTAGAATGCGCTGCAACACATCTGGATTAAAAGCTGCAGAAGAAGAACTAAAGAGCTTTAATCCCCCTGAACGGGTTCTGGACTGGTCCCAGTCCCCGAGGAGAGCACATCCACAGCTCTCCCAGCGGCCCGACTGGCATTCCTAGCATTTTTTTAAGTTTTGTGCCACAAAGATTTCTGGGAGTTGGAGTTGAAAGCTCTTTGTGTGAAAGACACATTTCATGGGTTCGTTTTACGAGACTGTAGGAGCTTGTTTATGTGAAAATGAAAAGAAAGCTGATAACAATAGATCACTGTTGCTGTTCAGGTGTGTGTGTGTGTGTGTGTGTGTGTGTGTGTGTGTGTGTGCGTGCGTGCGTGAGGACCAGGAATGTTTCAGGTCACTGGAGTCATAAAGTCGCTGATGAGGTCTGAGATTTGTCAAGTTTCTCTCTCAGTAAAAACACTTTTTGAGCAGCAACAAGTGTGTGAACACACACACACACACACACACACACACACACACACTCTCTCTCTCTCTCTCATACACACACACACACACACACACAGAGAGACAAACGCGGACACGCACGCGCGCGCACTCCGGAAAGGCAGGGCTGCTGTCTACATTTCACGTCAAAGACCTGTCAGGACTTTTTTCTTTTCTTTTAAAGACATTTGGGGGAAAGTATCAGCAGCTGCACGGCGGTGACGTCACCCGATTCTCCGGTGGTGCCTTCACGGTCCACCGTGCGCGCGTGAGTGAGTGAGTGAGTGTGTGTGTGTGAGTGAGGGTGTGCGCGTGACTCCCGGGCCCTGCGTCCGCGCGCGCATACCTATCTCTGGGGTCGATCCACGACGTCTGCCGGGTGTTGTGGTCGATGAAGAACACCCTGCCGTCGTAGTCCCGGGCTTCCTCCCAGCCCGCGGGCAGCGGCAGCTCGGAGCTCTCCCTCCGCTTCCCGCCGCTGACCCACGGCATGGCGTCGGGAGGCGAGCGGGGGGCTGGAGCCCTCTCCCTCCTGCTTCAAGCACCCCTCCTCCTCCACCAGAGGTCCGGCAAAGTTCGGTCTTCACAGCATTACGGCGAACTCGACGGCGAAAATAATGGAGACGAAAATACATACAACTTTCCCGCCGAAGTTCAGGTGAAAGTACATCCGTGGGGTTTTTCTTCCTCAAAGTACAAAATAAATAAATAAAAAATAATTAAAAAAACACTACCGCGGAGCTCTCGCGGTCCTCGGATCCTCCATGTTCGCCTCCTCCACCATATTTCATTCCTCCGCGTCCATATTCGGGCAGAGCTCATTTGCATAAACGGTCGCTACGCGAGCCGCTGCGGTCCAATAGGAGAGCTCCGCAGCGCCACACTTATATTAAACGAAGAAGAAGAAATAAATAAATAAAATATAAATAAATAGCCTCTTTATTCTTGTGAAATAACGTTTATTTCATCTTTTATTTTTAAATCAGATGTTACAAGAATAAAAAATAAATTGCCTCTTATATTATTGTGAAATAACGATTAATAACGTTTATTTAATGTGTTTATTTTAACCAGAAGTTAAAAGAAACTTAAATAAATAGCCTCTTTATTCTTGTGAAATAATGTTAGTAACGTTTATTTAATGTGTTTTTTTAACCAGAAGTTAGAAGAAGAAAAATAAATAAATAGCCTCTTTATTTGTGTGAAATAACGTTTATTTAATCTTTTTTTTAAACCAGATGTTATAAGAATAACAAATAAATTCCCTCTTTAATCTTGTGAAATAATGGCTAATAACGTTTATTTAATGTGTTTATTTTTAACCAGAAGTTAGAAGAAAAATAATAAATAGCCTCTTTATTCTTGCGAAATAACGATTAATAACGTTTATTTAATGTGTTTATTTTTAACCAGAAGTTAGAAGAAGAAGAAAAAGTAAATAAATAAATAGCCTCTTCAGTCTTGTGAAATAACGGTTATTAACGTTTATTTAATGTTTTTTTATTTTATTTTATTTGTTTTTAATTCAGCCGGCAACAGCGGCGGGAAAACAAAACCAAAAGTTAGAAGAAGAAGAAGAAGAAGAAGAAAGTTAGATAACTTTATTGTTCAGATGACAAACCTGTGGCGTCACGTGATGGGACTGCCCAATAACTTTATTAAAAAACATAAACGAATATAATCGTTTCGTGGAAACGAAACACAGAAAGTTTAACTTTAAATTAAAGGGACAACTCCCCCCTGAAAAGTTTCTAAAGCGGTACAACGCCGCCATCTTGTGTCTCCAGGTAGAGAGAGCAGCAACACCGCTGCCATACAAGTGTCAAAACTTTATTGACAATGGAACATAAACAGAAATACACAAGCGATCACAGGCCAATTACACAGCAAGAAAACAACATGGAGAATTCATTATATGTTAAAATAACTAACAACTAAACACGTTTGACATATTATATATTAACAATATTTATGTATCTGCCGCTCTTAAATTTAATTTAATTAAACTCCACTACATTCTGTGGCCTTCAGTCTATAAAAGGAGTTAAAATGCAACGTACACATTAATGCAGAAGTAATATTAACATCAGATATGATCGTGAAACATTTTACTTATCAGTCAATACTTTTACTTTAAATATTGTGGAGTATTGCCACAGTGTGGTATTAGTACTTTTACTGCAGTAGAGTATCTGAGTATTTTCTCCACAACTGGGGTACTTACCCGTTTACCTCCTTTATGATGAGAGACTTCCAGGTCCTAGTTCTGGTCCTGGTCCTAGACCTGGTCCTGGTCTTGGTCCTGGTCCTGGACCAGGTCCTGGTCTTGGTCCTAGTCCTGGTCCTGGTCCTAGTCCTGGTCCTGGTCCTGGTCCAGGTCCTGGTCTTGGTCCTAGACCAGGTCCTGGTCTTGGTCCTGGTCCTGGTCCAGGTCCTGGTCCTGGACCAGGTCCTGGTCTTGGTCCTAGTCCTGGTCCTGGTCTTGGTCCTGGTCCTGGTCCAGGTCCTGGTCCAGGTCCTGGTCTTGGTCCTGGTCCTGGTCCAGGTCCAGGTCCTGGTCTTGGTCCTAGTCCTGGTCCAGGTCCTGGTTCCCGGTCCTGGTCCAGGTCCTGGTCCAGGTCCTGGTCTTGGTCCTGGTCCTGGTCCAGGTCCTGGTCTTGGTCCTAGTCCTGGTCCAGGTCCTGGTTCCCGGTCCTGGTCCAGGTCCTGGTCCAGGTCCTGGTCTTGGTCCTGGTCCAGGTCCAGGTCCTGGTCTTGGTCCTAGTCCTGGTCCAGGTCCTGGTTCCCGGTCCTGGTCCAGGTCCAGGTCCTGGTCTTGGTCCTGGTCCTGGTCCTGGTCCTGGTTCCCGGTCCTGGTTTACTGGGACACGTAATGGGCCGAGCCTTCCGTGATGAAATTAGTTTCATCTTTGACGAGTCAGAGTTTAAACTAAACAAACAGAACTAGATGAGCCTCCACGACCGGTTCCTGATGTTTGTTCATGTTTGGACAATTTTTACCAATTATTTGTCTTTCACGGCCAATCAGACATTTTGGGGGAAAAGGGCAGAATAAAACATTTCTATATTAACAACATTTTGGTTTATTTTTCCTTCATAACTCGTCTTCTTTCATTCTAGAGGAAAGAAAACATTTATTTTATACTTTGTCTGTTTGCGTCTCTACATTTATCCTAAATTCACCTAAAGTTACCATTACATAATGCCTCATTAGCATATTTAAACACAACATTTCATGAAACTTGTAATACAATAAATCCTCTCTCAATATATATATATATATATATATATATATATATATATATATATATATATATATATATATATATATATATATTCTTCTAAAGTTGTGTTTCTGAAACTAGGGAGGAAAATGATTTTCTGGTGGGTTTGGTCCTGACAATGATCCTGCTGCAGACTGACCAGTACACCTGACCGTGTGTGTGTGTGTGTGTGTGCGTGTAGGTGTGTGTGTGTGTGTGTGTGTGTGTGTGTGTGTGTGTGTGTGTGTGTGTGTGTGTGTGTGTGTGTGTGTGTGTGCGCGCTCTTTGTCAAGGCGTCAGTGCAGTCAGCTGAGCATTTTGTTCTCCAGAGGAGGAGGAGGAGTTTAGCAGGCCGAGTATTTTATCTTCTTATCTGTGCATTTTTGTTTGGGGCCGTGTGTGTGTGTGTGTGTGTGTGTGTGTGTGTGTGTGTGTGTGTGTGTGTGTGTGTGTGTGTGTGTGTGTGTGTGTGTGTGTGCGCGCTTGGGAAATGTTTTGTCACATCGGAGCTTTGATCTGTTGCCTCCTACGATGTTTTGTCCCACATGTTCATAGGAGCAACAATCAGCTGCTGTGTTGTTCCTGCTTCAGTCACATGCAGCGAAAGGCCTGATATGAATATAAATATATATCAAAGAGAGATTGTCATTAATTAGATAAATGAATCATAACTCTGTTTTTTTTATCCCTGCATCATTTCATCACGAGGAGGTTTGCCTCCATGAAACTTTATTAAAAAAATACACAGATTAATAACCAGACTTTTCATAACAGCTCAGAATCATTTGCGACATAATTTATAAAAATATTTGTCTGCTTTTTTAGGATTTTTTCCCTCTCAGGATGCACAGAAACGGGTTAATCTGTTAGGTAACAAATGCATAATATCCTGTCTGCGAGTGACTTCCTCCCCTGGCGCTCGCGGTCCCTCTGCCCATTGGCACAGCGGCGGCAGCAGCAGGACCGTGAAGGGGAGGGCCCGAGCGGGACGGGGGCCCGGCCCCGAGCGGGACGGGGGCCCGGCCCCAGCCTCCGTCTCTCTCCTCCCTGCAGCAGAAGATGAGTGCTCCTCCGAGAGGGAACTGTTTGTGAACGAGCTCCGCTGAGCCTCAGCTGTGTGTCGGACTGAAGTGCAGCCAGAGAAGAAGAAGTGAAGCGGCAGCAGGAGAAGAAGCAGTGAAGCGGCAGCAGGAGAAGAAGCAGTGAAGCGGCAGCAGGAGAAGAAGAAGTGAAGCGGCAGCAGGAGAAGAAGCAGTGAAGCGGCAGCAGCAGCAGACAAAGAAGTGAAGCGTGGAGCTCTGAGAGCGACATGGACTCATTCGGCTGCGCTCTGGAGCTGCTGGGCATGCTGGTCTTCGTGGTGGCCTGGCTTTGCGCCCTGGCCACGGCGCTGCTGCCCCAGTGGCTGACCATGTCCACGGCCCTGATGCCGGCGGAGAGCTACGGCCTGGGCCTGTGGGAGACCTGCGTGGTCCAGGACCTCGGGGTCATGGAGTGCCGGTCCTACGACAGCCTGCTGGGCCTCCCCAGCTACCTGAAGCTGGCCCGCGTCCTCATGTGCTCCTCCCTCGCCGCCGGGGCGCTGGGCGTGCTGGTGGCGGCGCCGGGGCTCCACCTGGTCAACAGCTGCGGCGGCTCCCGCGCCAAGAGCACCCTGACGGCCACGGGGGGCGCGCTGGGCCTGGTGTCCGGGGTGCTGTGCCTGATCCCCGTGTCCTACACGGCCCACCTGGCCGTGGCGCACTTCTTCGACGACACGGTCCCCGACATGGTGCCGCGCTGGGAGTTCGGCGAGGCCCTGTTCTGCGGCTGGGCCGCCGGGTTCCTGCTGGTGGCGGCCGGCCTCCTGCTGCTCTCCTCCTGCTGGCGGACTCCGGCGTCGGAGCCGCAGCCGGCGCCGCAGCGGCGATACCAGGTGATGAGCGCCGACGCGTCCTCCAGGAAGCGCTCAGAGTACGTTTAGGGCCGAGAGCGCCGAACCCACCGCACCGCACCGCCACGTAGGACTGCAGCTGCTTCCAGAGAGAAGGACGAGGACATCTGGGCCGTCGCTTCGATCAAATGTTTTGTGAAAATGTAGAAGACATGCAGCTATTTCCAATGACTCACCTGCAACAACCCAACACCACATTATATCAACATATAACAAACAGAAACCTGCTGTGACCAGTCAAAATGAATATTTTTGTAAAAGATGTGTTTTTATAAAAAGAAAGTCGGCTTCTGGACCTTGTTTCTCTCATCAGTGCCAACAAAGAAGAAAATACAATTTCTTAGCTTTTTTTTTCCTCTTTAAATGCTGTGATTGTAAATTATTCTTGACACTAAAAACAGAGGAAGAACGTTATTCTGTGCCCGGCTACGTTCGCTTATAGGAATATAGAAATCAGATGATTCACATAAAGAATTATATTGAAATTATATTGAAAAGTTGTCTCTTTTTTTCTCCATGTTGGAATACAGTGATTTATGTTTAAACACGAGGAGCTGAGAATCTGCATGAAGCATGTTTTCTTCTGTCAGAGGTGGAAACATGGCCGCAGTCCTCTGGTCACATAAAGCGTGACCTCTGGTCCCTCGGTGCGTGCGGTGCGTCTGCGGCGGTGGAAACGCAGCGTGAGACTAATTCCCTCTGATTTCCTGGTGGCTCGCTGGGCTAAGCTGTGTTTAATGAACGCCTAATGGGCAGCGGGGACCGGGAAGAATGCAGCGCGGGGCGGCCCGCCGGCTCCCGCCTCGACATAATTACACAAATTTGTATTTGAGGTCAGAGGGCGCCGCCTGTGTGTGTGTGTGTGTGTGTGTGTGTGTGTGTGTGTGTGTGTCATTTACATGGACGCAGTGACGTGGATGTGTTGCTGTTGTTGGAGAAGGGCGACTTCCAAAGCTCCTAATGATGGAGGGTTGTGCTTAATCAGCACTTATAGAATGAGATAACGACATGAGGTCAGCACACGGCGCCCTGGAGGACTTCACGAGGCCGGAGGACGAGGCGAGAGCTGCAGGGACAACATGGAAGGGTCTTCACTCTCCTACATTCAGCAACACACAGCCTCGTTTTGTTGCTGTCTTATGTCTCTTTGTAGTTGTTTTGTGTCTCTCTGTAGTCGTTTTGTGTCTCTGTATGTTTTTTGTCTCTTTGTAGTTGTCTTAGTTACTTTGTGGTTGTTGTAGTCTCTTTGTAGTTGTTTTGTGTCTCTTTGTAGTTATTTTGTTTCTCTCTGTAGTTGATTTGTGTCTCTTTGTAGTTGATTTATGTCCCTTTGTAGTTGTTTTGTGTGTCTTTGTAGTTGTTTTGTGTGTCTTTGTAGTTGTTTTAGTCTCTCTGTAGTTGATTTGTTTCTCTTTGTAGTTGTTTTGTGTGTCTTTGTAGTTGTTTTGTGTCTCTCTGTTAGTGGTTTTGCGTCTCTTTGACGTCTCTTTCATTCCTTGTACCTGGCCGAATCATTTTCAGGATAGGATTACACAGGTCAGGCTTTTCGGTTCCACAAAGCAAGTTTGGCAAAATCACCATAGCAACACGTCCAACAACTTGAACCTACTCCTTGTCCTTTGAGTTTTTTTTTTTTACCATTGTAGCGTTAGAAGATCATGGATTCTGTGCTCGACTCATCCCCCTTTTGAACTAGGACGGGCACGCACAATTATCCTGATGACTGACGTCTGATTCGAATTAACGAGACTGATTGAGCGCGGATCAGCCTTTGAGAAACCGACATAGCCTGACTCCAATCATCGGGGTCATTTAAGCTGGATAATAGGACATTTGATCGACTTAGTTGAACCGCGTACGAGGAACGGGGCCCTGGTTGGTACTTTTTGGGTGACATGTTGTAGGTGAAGGTGGGCCCCTGACCCTCTAGGCCCTGACCCTTTGGGCCCCTGACCCTCTAGGCCCCTGACCCTCTAGGCCCTGACCCTCTGGGCCCCTGACACTTTAGGCCCCTGACCCTCTAGGCCCTGACCCTTTGGGCCCCTGACCCTTTGGGCCCCTGACCCTCTAGGCCCTGACCCTTTGGGCCCCTGACCCTCTAGGCCCCGACCCTTTGGGCCCCTGACCCTCTAGGCCCTGACCCTTTGGGCCCCTGACACTTTGGGCCCCTGACCGTCTAGGCCCTGACCCTTTGGGCCCCTGACACTTTGGGCCCCTGACCCTCTAGGCCCTGACCCTTTGGGCCCCTGACCCTCTAGGCCCTGACCCTTTGGGCCCCTGACCCTCTAGGCCCTGACACTTTGGGCCCCTGACCCTCTAGGCCCTGACCCTTTGGGCCCCTGACCCTCTAGGCCCTGACCCTTTGGGCCCCTGACCCTTTGGGCCCCTGACCCTCTAGGCCCTGACCCTTTGGGCCCCTGACACTTTGGGCTCCTGACCCTCTAGGCCCTGACCCTTTGGGCCCCTGACCCTCTAGGCCCTGACCCTTTGGGCCCCTGACTCTTTGGGCCCCTGACCCTATAGGCCCGTGTCCAGTAGATCCGTTATCAGTAATCCGACGCCCTGCAGGCTGACGGGAGGACCCGGTGTCTCCCGGAGGAACCGGCAGCAGAGATGTTCCTCACGATTACCGCGGAGCTCCAACAGAAAGGAAACGACCAGGAGGATTACGCTTAAATGCATCCGACTGCAAACAAACAAACAACAAGCCGCCCGGGTTGATGAGCAGAGGAGGACTGTTACATGAACCCCCAGGCCGTCTGCTCAGATAAATATATGATGGTGAATTACAGTTTTCTATATTGCGCAACACACTCATAACTGATAACCATCATGGAGATCACCAACAATAACTAAATACTTCTCATCTGATCATGTTGTAAAATACGTAAACGTCCCGCAATCAACATACTCATACAGGGAAGCACATTGTTAGAAACAAAACGGTCAAATTAGTCCTGTGGTTCCCAAAATATCCATGCGAGTAAATATTTATCAGTCAAATCAAATATTTTACAGTATATTCAACCTTTGTTTCTTCACAACACATTTAATACTTGACTTGTTTTTCTACAGAGTTTGTTTGAAGGTAATAAAGTAGTTTATGAATATGAGATGTGAGTTTATAATAATAATCCTCTGTAGTGGAGGTTGGTTTATGGAGTTTAGTGGTTACTCCTTCAGTCTGTGAGTTATAACAGGAAGTTGTCATCTTACTGAATGAAGAACAGCAGTTTGGTCACACACTGACTCAAGTGACATCACTCAAGGCAAGTTCAACAGATTTCATACATTTGCTTCTGAAGCCCCAAAAAAGTTCTTCATCCTACTTTTAGTTTTTCTCACATTCAAACAGTCAAACTCCTGCAGAGTCAGATGTGTAGGAAAGTTCCTTAAAGAGAAGAAACAAGCTGCTTTATCTTCAGCGGGTTTAATCTTTAACAGCGTGTTGCTTTATGAAAGTTTATCACATGCAAGTCTTTCTCCAGCAGTAAAGTTATATCTTTTAGAAGAGACAAGCAACATAACGATGTTTATCTGACTGTGATTACAGGAAGTTAATCTTTTAAAAACCCTCCACACTAGGGGGAAGACTGAGTGATTGTTGTATAAAACTGTAAATCATAGCTTGTTTTATGAAAAAAAAAGCCCCAAAACTGCTGTATTTAGATGTATTGAACACCATAAGTAATATACAAGTGAAATATATGGTTTGGTCCATGAGAAAATTCAAAAACCCTTAATGGCCCCAATGAGACCTCAACTGAATGTTCTCTGTTCTAAACCCTCTCTAACTTTGTTCTGCTTCACTTTATCAAAGTCAACCTTTGCAGAGAGAATGTTCACATATTGAGCTATGATTTGGGTTAGAGAATGTTCACATATTGTGTTATGATTTGGGTTAGAGAATGTTCACATATTGAGTTATGATTTGGGTTAGAGAATGTTCACATATTGAGTTATGATTTGGGTTAGAGAATGTTCACATATTGTGTTATGATTTGGGTTAGAGAATGTTCACATATTGAGTTATGATTTGGGTTAGAGAATGTTCACATATTGAGCTATGATTTGGGTTAGAGAATGTTCACATATTGAGCTATGATTTGGGTTAGAGAATGTTCACATGTTGAGTTATGATTTGGGTTAGAGAATGTTCACATATTGAGCTATGATTTGGGTTAGAGAATGTTCACATATTGAGTTATGATTTGGGTTAGAGAATGTTCACATATTGAGCTATGATTTGGGTTAGAGAATGTTCACATATTGAGCTATGATTTGGGTTAGAGTTGGACCTTACAGCTGCATCATTTCAAAGAAATAATCATCCTGAAAGTGATTTTTTTCATAGTCAGACCTGAAACCTTTTCATTGTTTTCTGTGTGTCATCTTCATTTACTCTTAACCAGTAACATATAGACTGATATTTACACATCTGAACAACATCTCACATGTGTACCTTTTATTATAACACCAACATTATTCAAACAGCCCTAGTGGTTGCAGAGATACACCCTTTTTAGTCTGGATGACATTTTCGAGGAAAGGGCCTAAAAATAGGATGGTTTTTAAATTAACAGAGAACAAATCTGATTGCTGGCTGGCCTCTTAAATTAAATGTCATCTTCATGTCAACACGCTGATTATGACTCAACAGTTTAAATGCACCGATCACTTTTTTATCAGCGCTCCTAAGTTATGAATTAAAATGATTAGATAAAACACGATGTCATGGTTATCTCTAGAGGGGGCGTGTCTATACACTTTAAATTGACATGAGGGTTTTTCAGACCTGCTCTCCGGCTGCAGGCTGCTGCAGACGTCGCTCCACCTTTCATCCACTTCTGGACTTGTGTTTTTGACGGAGAGCTGTTCTCAGCTGAAGAGGCCTTTTGTTCCTCAGCAGCGAGCCGCCTCCAGAGAGGTGTGTGTCTGTGTGTGTGTATGTGTGTGTGTGTGTGCAACAATCACCACTGTGAGTGCCCCCCTCTCTGTACTCACATGCCTGCTCTCGTCAGCCTCCCACCGGGTCACATGGGCCTCCGGTGAAGCAGACCCGCTCTCCTCGCGTTGCTTCATCCGAATCATCGCTATCAGGGATAAAGGTTTATTATGACATGGCTGCGATACGCAGCCGGCCCTGAACTCTGGCGGCAGGAACACACTCCGTTCACACCCACGTGGACGTAAACACTATTATCTGAAGATTATATTGAGGACTCAGCATTATGAACCAAGATGTTGTAGTACAGTACAATGATGAAGCGTCTACAACCGATAATTGTTATATTAACAAGTCAGTTTAGCATCTTTCAGCTCGTTTCGGTTTTCTGGCTCATGATGACTTTACCACTTTGGTTCACTCTCTCAGCGTTGAAACTGTTTTCTGCAATGAAAACAAACTGAACTCTAAACCGGCCTCCAGTGACGAGCTGGAGAACCTAGTGGAGCGGAAAGCAGCTCAGCAGCGAACTTAACCCTTCTGCATCACTAGGAACATTTTTGACTTTTTCCATTTTCCAATACTTTTGTCTGTGTTAATGTCTTTTTTTAATATAATATTGTAAATTGAACCTCAGCTCCTACAATAAGTCTCTAATTAACCGTGTAGCCAAAATACACTCAGACCCTAAAGGACAACAAAAATCCCATTGAAACCCAAAACAAGTTATTCTCCTGGTGTCCACTAGGGGCATCACTGCTGTATTATAGAGATAATACATGTTATTCTCCTGGTGTCCACTAGGGGCATTAATGCTGTATTATAGAGATAATACATGTTATTTTCCTGGTGTCCACTAGGGGCATCACTGCTGCATTATAGAGATAATACATGTTATTCTCCTGGTGTCCACTAGGGGCATTAATGCTGTATTATAGAGATAATACATGTTATTCTCCTGGTGTCCACTAGGGGCATCACTGCTGTATTATAGAGATAATACATGTTATTCTCCTGGTGTCCACTAGGGGCATCACTGCTGTATTATAGAGATAACACATGTTATTCTCCTGGTGCCCACTAGGGGCATCACTGCTGTATTATAGAGATAACACATGTTATTCTCCTGGTGCCCACTAGGGGCATCACTGCTGTATTATAATACATGTTTTCTTCATAAGAAAAATAATACTGCACAAATAATAAAAATGCATAAAAATCTATGCTGTAAATACATTCAATAACTTTTCCAAGTCTTGTGCATGGAATGAATTGGTGTTCTTTAATACGAAGGAGATGCCGGCATTTGAACATCACATTGTGCTTTAAATGAGAATATCACTTTATTTAATAAAAATTATTCACACTTTCTTTTACAGTAGTAATAGTAAAATCATTTCTTATTTTTCAAACTGATTTCATGACAATTCCCCTCTGACTGTTCTGGGTGACGCTGCATTTTAAAGTGTTCCTGGTGACAATACCACGGCTGATGCTCCACCTACAGGCCGCAACTCGTACTGCAGGTCCTCAGTCCGATGAGCAATAGTGTGGAAACATAAAGAGTTCTTGAAGCCCTCATGAGACGTCTTCCCTGTGAAATGCAGGATTGTCTCGGCCCTGGTGGTCTCCGTTCTGTGCCGCTTGAGTCCGGGGGTCCCCGGTGTCTTTCGGGTCCTTCCAGACGTAGCGGTAGCTGAGGAACAGCAGCCCGCTCACGAGCATCAGCACGGAGGCGAAGACGCCCACGCCGACGGCCGAGCCGACCCGCTGCCCGGCCGGCGTGGCGGGGAGGTGGAACTCTGGCGGGAAGTGAATGCTGCCGTTGTTCAGCACGGCGCTCGCGGTCCAGCCGAGCGGCACCAGGCCGAGCGTCCCGGCCGTCAGGTACAGCGAGCCGGCCAAGACGAACACCAGCCGCAGGTTCCCACGATCCTCCACGGAGAAGTAGACCAGCCTCATGGCCGCCGCCGCGCCGACGTTCCCCAGCAGGCCGCAGATCAGCGCCAGCACCATCAGCACCTGACGGGGTTCAGACACATTTTGACCAATGGATTTCCATGACCTTTCCATGACACTTCCAAATTTCCATGACTTTTCCATCATTTTAAACCAAATTTCCATGACTTTTCCATCATTTTAAACCAAATTTCCATGACTTTTCCATCATTTTAAACCAAATTTCCATGACTTTTCACCAAAATACAGTAAACCTTAAATGACTCAAATGAATGAGACAATAGTTTGATTAAAAGAATAAACATTTATATAGATGCCTGTATGTATGCCTGCTTATATTTTGAGTCTCTTTTAAAAGCATATTAATTATTTCAAACTCAGCGTAAATGAACACATGAATATAACACATTTACATGAACACATGAATATAACACATTTACATGAACACATGAATATAACACATTTACATGACTTTTACTAAACTTTGGGGATTTTATTTTTTTCAAGGACTTTTCCAGGCCTGGACATAACCATTTTCCCAGGTTTTCCATGACCATAAGAACCCTGTACCTGAGCGGCGGCGATCTCCGGCGGAGCGAACGGGTCCGAGATGCCGATGCGGCGACAGTTCTCGATGCCGGGCAGCGCGTGGCTGTAGAAGCACGCCCTCCAGATGCCCACCCAGGCCACGCCCGAGCTGACCACGGACACGTCGTCCACGAGCCACAGCCGCCACTCGTTCAGGCCGGTGGCCGCCATGAGGAGGATCCAGGCCACGGCGCCCGCCAGCAGGCCCAGGAACTGCCAGTGAGCCGTGTGGGCCAGATGCATCGTGCGGCCAGAGGGGGCGCTAGCGCTGACGGAGAGACTCGCACATGGTTCACGCCTCCTGAAAGCACAAAACACCCACAATGTGTACGGACAGTGAGGAACGTTTAGGGGCTTTGCAGGCAGATATTTAATATAATATTCACAACTGTTTTAATCAGTGAAGCTAAGAACCGTAGTGTTTATCGCTAGCTTAGAAAAAGGCTTTTATATCTACGTCGTCCAAGGAGTCCACCATCTTGCACCGCCATGTTGCTACGGCAGCCCAGAACGGACAAACTGGCTTTTTATGTTATCTGACGATGGTCTGACACACACACACACACACACAGACACACGCACACACACACACACACACACACACACACACACACACACACACACACACACACACACACACACACACACACACACACGACGTTCTCCTGAAGGAACTTAAATGCACTTTGGAGCACGAGGAAGTCCTGATGCAGAACTTAACACAGAACTCTGTCGACCAAAGATGTCTAGTTATTATATTTATTTACTCAAATACTTGAAACTGCCATATAAATAACTAACCTTGTACAGTTTATTATTAACATAAATCTGTTATATACACGTTCTGAACACTGAACTACTCATTATGTAAGTAACGGTGATTAATAAATAAAGTTTATCATTATCCTGCTAATGTGATATAAAACTCATTTTATGTCGTATTTCTACAAATATACATTAAATACTACTTTAATAAATCCTTTAGTTTTTTCTCTGCCTGCTATTTAGTGTTTTGGTTCCTTTGGCAGCAGAGACTTTGAGCTCTTTAACTCTGAACTTCCTCCTGAACGAAGGAGGACACAAACAAACATTTACAAACGATATAAATCAATTACCGTGATGCTTCCACAATGCTGCAGTGATGAGGAGAAGTCTAAATCTACAACATTTAACCCTCGACGTTCTGCAGTGGAACTAAACGCTCGATCTGGAGCTCAGATCCTCAAAATCCCCAGAGTCCTCCGGACGCTTTATTGAGAGTCGATCGCACCGACCGTCCACATTCTGCTCGTCTCTGCGACACCAGATGAACTCCAAAGTCTTTTCCGTCCCTCGCTATCAGCGGGGCGTGGACGTTAATGAACGACTGAGGAACGAGCCGATGAAGGAAGTACGACAATAAAAAATCAACAAACGAGACGGCGTGATTTCAGCGGACTCTTTTATTGCATTCTGGTAAAGTGTCGAGCACCAAGCGTGGAACCCGGAACAAAAGGTGCAGAACAAACATCCCCCGATGGGACGGGGTTATTTTAAGTGTTTGAAATTCATGTAGAAGTAACAACTGTGGTAACATTTAAACATCTGCACCGTGAATAAAGGAATAACACGTGAAGTCGTGACAGAAGACAGACACACTTTCTACGTGGCGGCTTCCTCCTCTACGTTCCTCCTTTAGAAATACAAAATAGTCTTTATGTGAATAAAAAGAGCGGGCGGTGTTTCTCAGGCACTTCAGAGAAATGTGGATTTCAGTTGGGCGAAGGTGAAGCGCTGCAGCTCTTCAGGTCGGCTCTCGCTTCCTGCAGAAGAGAAGCGTCTTCAGGGAGGGAAGGACTCCTCAGCCAAGGCCACGACTTTACATGTAGAAAAAAAGGTTTCACAACTGAAATATTCGGCCAGATTCAACGTGTTCCAGAAGGTGAAGTTGTGTTTAAAAGTGTTCGGGAAGCGCGGCTGCTCTCATCAGTAGAAGATAAAATACTGTCCCCTCCTGCGTAGATTCAAAAGGCTACAATAAATTACTAAAAAAATAACAATAATAAAAAGAAACAGCAAAAGAAACAAATGAAAGACATGAGATACAGTGGTTGGTGGAGGCCGGGAAACAGCAGCTTCTCTCGATGCTGGAAAAACTACAAAAATGTCTGTCTGCTCGCCTCCCTCGTCTCGTCTGTCTCCCCCTGCTGGACGCCGGCGGCCTCACAGGGCGAGCCGCTGCTCCATCGGCAGGCTGTCCGTCAGACACTTGAGCTGCTCCTCGCCCAGCTTGATTTTATCCTCCAGCTTCCGCTGCTCGATGATGAGCGCCGACTTCATCTTCACAAAGTGCTCGTAGTCCGTGAGGCCGTCCTCCGGCAGCTGGCTGGCCAGGATGTCGTAGACCAGGCGCTCCCGGCGGTCCAGGTTCTCCTTCAGCTCCTTGGCGTCCTCGTGCTGCCGGATCAGCAGCTTCCTCTTCTCCATCAGCGTCCGCTGAGGAGGAGAAAGAAGCTCGTCAGGAGTTTCCTCCACAAGCGATGTGAGGAGCCTCGCTTAGAAGCTCGATATCTGCTTACTGCTTTATCCTCCTCACCACCAGGGGGCGACCACACAAAGAACTGAGAGGAATGAAGACTGAAGGAGTAACCACTAAACTCCATAATGCAACCTCCACTATAGAGGAGGATTATATTTATGAACTCATATCTCACATTCATAAACTAGTTTATCACCTTTGAACAAGCCCTGCAGAGAAACGACTCCTCTGGTTGTATGCAAGTCTTTCTTAAAGGGACACTCACGCGCTCCTCCAGCGGGACGTCCTCCTCCATGTTCAGGGCGTTCTCGACCCTCGCCAGCCGGCCCGACAGCGACAGCAGGAGGCTGACCACTTTGTCCAGGTCTCCTACGAACATGCGGAACTTGTCGACCTCGTTGGGCTTGCAGACCTGCTGGACCCGGAGCTCCACCTCGTCCCCCAGCGCGTTGTTGTCCAGGACGTCCTCCTGCAGGCTCTGCCGGGCCTCGCGCAGAACCTGCAGCTTCTTGCTGAGGCTGTCGATCAGCTGTTGCTGCGGACGACAAGGACAACATTCATATCCTCTACTACGTCAGGCAGCAGCGCGGCATCATGGGAGTTGTAGTTTTCTTGCATCAGGACTCCGATTAAAAACATTGAATGAAGCAGCTTCACGTTAAAATCCTGTGTTTCTCCTGGAGGAGCCGAGAGACGAGCTAACGATGCTAACGTTAGCTCGTCGCTCTGATAACTGAATATGAATAAAATCCTGATTTAAAACCGGAAAAAAAGTGAATATTAGACGATCCTGATAGGATTAAAATTACATATATAATATATACACATACAGACACTTTAATGGGGAGAAGTTACATAATAAACCGTATTATTAAACCTTATTATTAAACCGTATTTAAGGGTTCTTTACCTTCTTGTTGGCCAGGTCGATGTCCAGCTCGTCCTCCTCCTCTTCCTCCTCCTCCTCTTCCTCCTGCATGTCCTTCATCCTGATGAGGAGCTCGGCTTTGGGAGCAGACGTGCTGTAGTACGTGGAGCTGGTTACCAGGGCGACGGCGGCGGCCATGCTGTCCTCCTTCTCCCTGAAACACCAGGAAGGGGCTTTGAACCAACAACCACAAACACAACACTCAACTTTAATCAAGTCATTGGATTAAATTAGTTTGTCTTTATCTATTAAATCAACTATTCTGTGATGTTTTTTTGCAGTGAAAACGTTTTTAAAGGCGCACTAGACGCGTGTGTGTGTGTGTGTGTGTGCGTGTGTGGGTGTGTGTGTGTGTGTGTCTCACACTAAATGCAACTCAGCTCACGGCTTCCCACAAGTGATTATCAGGTTCTTATCAAACAAAACGCATGAGAGGAAAGGAAATACAGACTTCAAAGGTCAAACAAGGGAAGGAGACTCTTAAAGGGCCAGTACGATGTTTAGACTCAGAGTTCTCCTGCAGCAAACCTAAAAGAACCTTCATCAGTTGAAGTGAACGCTCCATTTAGAACATCTTCACCTCTTTGAGGTCAGACACACCTTTCTGACTGACCTGAAGCCGTTTAAGAGGCTCTAAACGCGTACTGTCCCTTTAAGGCCTAAGCTGGTAAACAGTGAAGTGGCGGCTGACCTTTCCTCGGCGGGCCGGCTGACCTTCCTGCGCTGCTGCGCGCCCTCCAGCAGCGTCTCCTCCTGGGGGAAGAGGCCCTGCATGAGGTCCATGGTGGTCTTCATCTTGCTCTGGTCCAGGATGTCCAGAGACTTGTCTTTTCCCATGATGCACCTGGCCAGCTCCTCCCTCTGCTGCTCCTCAGACGGCCGCGGGGTCTCGTCAGGGTCGGCGTGAGCGCCGGTGGTCATGTAGGCGTCCGGCTGAGGCTCCGCCTCCCGAGCCAACGGGCCGACGGGGGCGTCGCCGGGCTGCAGGTAGGGACACGCCCCCTTCTCTGGGACGGCCTCCGATTGGACGATCCTGATGGGAACCTTCTTCACTGCAGGGTGTTGGTTCTCTATCACGTGCTGCGTCCTGAGAGAGAGAGGGTGGGGGAGAGAGAGGGAGAGAGAGAGAGAGAGGGGTGAGGGAGAGAGAGAGAGGGAGAGAGAGGGGTGAGGGAGAGAGAGAGATGGGTGAGGGAGAGAGAGGGGTGAGGGAGAGAGAGGGAGAGAGAGAGATGGGTGAGGGAGAGAGAGAGAGAAAGACAGATAGAGAGAGATTTAAATAGAATCTCCAGCTGATTTAAACGTTGCTCGATGGCAGATGAGATTTATTTCCTCAGACATCAGACTCCTCCAGATCTCTGGTGAACATTCAGACGCTCAGATGATTTAAATGAGTCCAGAACCAAGAAGAAGAAGAAGAAGAAGAAGAAGAAGAAGAAGAAGAAGAACCAGCGGCTACACAAAGCGGGGAAATCCCTTCAGACGAGGAGACTGAGCCTCAAAGAGTTCTTTGTGCCGTGAAGACAGAGAACCAAACATGAGACATGAGTTATGAAGACAGAGAACCAAACATGAGACATGAGTTATGAAGACAGAGAACCAAACATGAGACATGAGTTATGTTTTAATTATAGAACAACGTCTCTCAGACGTCACGTCTCAACGTTTATGAAACGATTCCTGATTGTATTTCTGGACGGAGGCTGAAAGAATGTAGGATTTACATGTACAGTATATAGTCATGTTGTGTACTGGTAGTACTGCAACTACACGTGTTGTGTAACACTACGAGTACACGAGGAGTATGAATATATGAAGTATAAATATATGAATGTCTACCTGTTGTCCTGCAGAGAGACGGGAGGCTCGTCACTGAGCCTCTGAGGGGAGAACTGTGGGGACGGAGAGCGCCGGGGGTCCAGGTCCAGGGGTCCGAGGGGCGGCGTGGGGGGACCGGCTGCTGAGGGACCGGGTCCTGGGGGACCGGCTGCTGAGGGACCGGGTCCTGGGGGACCGGGTCCTGGGGGACCGGCTGCTGAGGGACCGGGTCCTGGGGGACCGGGTCCTGGGGGATGATGTGCGGCCCCTGGTCCTTGGTCCCCTGGTCCTCCGCTTAACTCAGAGTCTCCCATCGGGTCGGGCTCGGCAAAGTGAGGCCCAGAGAGGGACTCCAGGGAGCCGACCTCGAGGCATGCGGGTGGGGGGGCGCTGGGCCCGTGGGTCTGAGCGGGTCCAGGTCCGGATCCAGGTCCCGGGTCGTCGTGCGTCGTCTCTCTCACTCTGCCGTCGTCGGGGAACCTGAGGAGAACAACGCTGAGCTGTTAATCACAGGGTGACCAGATGACAGCTTCCCTCCCAGAGGCCTCGCTGGTCCCACTGCAGGGCCACTGGGATTATACCAGTGACCAGACACCCGTCTGGAGCCGCTGCCGCCTCCTCCGCCGCCTCCTCCTCCTCCTCCTCCTCCTCCTCTTCCTCCTCCTCTTCCTCTTCTTCCTCCTCCTCCTCCTCCTCCTCTTCCGAGAGGAATATCTCAGTTCCCACAAGCCACAAGGCTCAGAGGGAATAAATAATCCTCCGGTCACTTTTTCCTTCACGTTCACAGATTTTAAGTCTTGTCGAGCAGCAGGAGACGAGCTGGAGGCAGCGAGGAGAAGCAGCTGCAGCGATGTGTTCCAACCTCTAAACCAGCGTGTTATTAGAAGTGAGCCGGACTCGTCAGCAGATAGGAGAGAGAGAGAAAGAGAGAGAGAGAAAGAGAGAGAGAGAGAGAGAGAGAGAGAAAGAGACAGAGAGAAAGAGAGAGAGAGGCTCTGACTTCTCACAACTCAAACCTCTAACTAACGTATCACAGCCAATGAACGAGAGCTGCTGCAGCTAAGCCCCGCCCCCACACTGCGTTCAGCATAACAAACCAGAAACATGATGCCACAGATATTACTGCATTTTACTACCGATATTAGATTTGTGTCTGATGTATATGGACTCACCACGATATCAGAAGTCATTAAAGAAACACTCACTCTCTACTACACTACACTATACTATAATACGATACTACATTTCCCATAATGCAATTCAATCGCAAACTCTCCCCGGATTTCTAACAGCGAAAATGTTATTTATTTAGTTCTGTTGTGCAAGGCCCTGAACGCCTCTTTCTGATGCAGAAGGCCCTGAACGCCTCTTTCTGATGCAGAAGGCCCTGAACGCCTCATTCTGATGCAGAAGGCCCTGAACGCCTCATTCTGATGCAGAAGGCCCTGAACGCCTCATTCTGATGCAGAAGGCCCTGAACGCCTCTTTCTGATGCAGAAGGCCCTGAACGCCTCTTTCTGATGCAGAAGGCCCTGAACGCCTCATTCTGATGCAGAAGGCCCTGAACGCCTCATTCTGATGCAGAAGGCCCTGAACGCCTCATTCTGATGCAGAAGGCCCTGAACGCCTCATTCTGATGCAGAAGGCCCTGAACGCCTCATTCTGATGGACAAAGCCCTGAACGTGGTCAGAAGCTTCGCCCACGCCACCAAACCTCCAGCAAGCGGCACAAAGCGGCGCTCGTGTCACAGCAGCTCCGTCACAAAGACTTCACTGTTGCTCTGCGAGCTCACGGAGCCAAGCGTCCCCGGAGCTTTGCTTCTTGTCCTGAACCCCGGAGACAAACTCCCAGCGCACAGAGACGCCGGAGCCCCGGCCGGTCGTGACTCACCTCGTGGCAGCGACGAGCGGCTCAGCAGGTTTACTCTCCGGCTCGGAATATTCTGTCTCCGGCGTTCTTGCAGGAGCTGGAATCTTCTGTCAAGAAAGAGGAACAAACATATCGTCCGTCATGCAAGAAGAAGAGGCTTCCAGTTATCCAACAAGAGCAAAAGGTCTCCTTTTTACTTGTACAAATCAGCTCATGTTGCGGCTTCCTGGTTTCCCTCCGATAGTGAAGCGCTGATGCCCCTCTTCTTTAAGCCGAGGGTGTGACTTTATGAACAAACACAGATTAATATTTGACTTGGCTCTCTCCCTCCTGCTCCTTTTCCTTCCACCCCGAGTGAGTGTTTGTCTAAAAGACGCCTTGAGGGCTTCAAACTGCTGCAGCGTCTCATGAGGGACTCAAACCAAGTCAAACGAGGCGTCTCGGTTTGTTTACGCCAATAAAAGAGTTTGTTCCTTCTGAGAGCCGCTCAAAACAATCTAGATTGATAAATAAATACGGTCAAAGCATCCAGGGCCAAGACATCCTGGCTTTTGTCTCCAGCTGTGCGTCCAGCCATCAAGAAATACTGGATACTACATTTCCCCATAATGCAACTCAATTGCAAACCCTCCGCTGTCAAGTAAATACTAGGGGTGGGAATCACCGGAGATCCCACGATACGATATTATCGCGATACTTAAGTCCCGATACGATATTATCACGATACTTAAGTCTCTATACGATATTATCACAAACTTAAGTCTTTATACGATATTATCACGATACTTAAGTCCCTATACGATATTATCACAAACTTAAGTCTTTATACGATATTATCACGATACTTAAGTCCCTATACGATATTATCACAAACTTAAGTCTTTATACGATATTATCACAAACTTAAGTCCCGATACGATATTATCACGATACTTAAGTCCCGATACGATGTTATCACGATACTTAAGTCTCTATACGATATTATCACGATACTTAAGTCTCTATACGATATTATCACGATACTTAAGTCTCTATACGATATTATCACGATACTTAAGTCTCTATACGATATTATCACGATACTTAAGTCTCTATACGATATGATCACGATACTTAAGTCTCTATACGATATTATCACGATACTTAAGTCTCTATACGATATTATCACGATACTTAAGTCTCTATACGATATTATCACGATACTTAAGTCTCTATACGATATTATCACGATACTTAAGTCTCTATACGATATTATCACGATACTTAAGTCTCTATACGATATTATCACGATACTTAAGTCTCTATACGATATTATCACGATACTTAAGTCTCTATACGATATTATCACGATACTTAAGTCTCTATACGATATTATCACGATACTTAAGTCTCTATACGATATTATCACGATACTTAAGTCTCTATACGATATTATCACTATACTTAAGTCCCGATACGATATTATCACAATACTTAAGTCCCGATACGATATTATCACGATACTTAAGTCTCTATACGATATTATCACAAACTTAAGTCTTTATACGATATTATCACGATACTTAAGTCCCTATACGATATTATCACAAACTTAAGTCTTTATACGATATTATCACGATACTTAAGTCCCTATACGATATTATCACAAACTTAAGTCCCGATACGATATTATCACGATACTTAAGTCCCGATACGATGTTATCACGATACTTAAGTCTCTATACGATATTATCACGATACTTAAGTCTCTATACGATATTATCACGATACTTAAGTCTCTATACGATATTATCACGATACTTAAGTCTCTATACGATATTATCACGATACTTAAGTCTCTATACGATATTATCACGATACTTAAGTCTCTATACGATATTATCACGATACTTAAGTCTCTATACGATATTATCACGATACTTAAGTCTTTATACGATATTATCACAATACTTAAGTCCCTATACGATATTATCACAAACTTAAGTCCCGATACGATATTATCACAAACTTAAGTCTCTATACGATATTATCACGATACTTAAGTCCCTATACGATATTATCACAAACTTAAGTCTCTATACGATATTATCACGATACTTAAGTCCCTATACGATATTATCACAAACTTAAGTCTCTATACGATATTATCACAAACTTAAGTCCCGATACGATATTATCACAAACTTAAGTCTCTATACGATATTATCACGATACTTAAGTCCCTATACGATATTATCACAAACTTAAGTCTCTATACGATATTATCACAATACTTAAGTCCCTATACGATATTATCACAAACTTAAGTCTCTATACGATATTATCACGATACTTAAGTCCCGATACGATATTATCACGATACTTAAGTCCCGATACGAAATTATCACGATACTTAAGTCTCTATACGATATTATCACGATACTTAAGTCTCTATACGATATTATCACAATACTTAAGTCTCTATACAATATTATCACGATACTTAAGTCTCTATACGATATTATCACAAACTTAAGTCCCTATACGATATTATCACGATACTTAAGTCTCTATACGATATTATCACGATACTTAAGTCTCTATACAATATTATCACTATACTTAAGTCCCTATACGATATTATCACAATACTTAAGTCCCGATACGATATTATCACGATACTTAAGTCCCTATACGATATTATCACTATGCTTAAGTCCCTATACGATATTATCACAATACTTAAGTCCCTATACGATATTATCACAATACTTAAGTCCCTATACGATATTATCACAATACTTAAGTCTCTATACGATATTATCACAATACTTAAGTCCCGGTACAATATTATCACGATGCTTAAGTCCCGGTACGATATTAACGCGATACATTAAGTATTGCGATTTATTACCTTTCTTTCAACCGCAAATTGTCCACAAAGGAAAATTTACATATTTTATCTAATAAGATAAAGTAATTAAGACCTCTGCTGACCTCAAAAGAAAACACAGCATCATCTGGTGGACTGAAAAAGCAATCGATTTTATTATTCTAGGCCCCACAAAGTTTATAATTGATTAAATAAAAGGTCAACATTGGCCACAAATCGCCACACAAATTATCACGATACTATGCGGTATTGATTAAAACCACGAGGCCTTGAACAAACTTCCTGCCTCACCTGTCCGTAGAAGTCAGCCGAAGGAGACGATCGGGATCTCTCGTGGAAGCAGGCGGGTTTGGTTCTCTCCTCCGGTCCTGGATCCAGGATGTTATCGGCTGACCGGTACCGGCCGGGCGCTCTGGTCTCCGGAGGGGGTTTCTGTGTATTCCACCTGGCCTCGTACTCCGCGAAGGTGCCCAGTCTCTGCTGGTCGAGGACGACCTGGGAGAGAGGACCTTCCTGGAGCTCCTCAGCTCTCATCGCGTCCTCCGCTTCACTGGCGGAGGCGAGACCTCGGGTCCTGGTATCCGCCGCGCTGCACCTGGGGGGGATGTGACTGAGGAATGCCGGCTTGCCGCTTTCCTGACGGAGCTTCTGTTGGTCCAGCGAGGAGGTCTCGTTGCGAGCGAGATCCTCCTTCATCCCGACTTCGTGGATCTTGCCCGGTTCAGAGAAAGACCGCACCTTCCTCTCCGCGGGGAAACGCTTACGGCCGCCGATGCGAGTCACCTGACCGCCGCCGGCACCCGACCTGCTCATCACGGACTCTGAGACGGTCGGCAGAGGGGCGACGTCTTTCCGGGCCAGTGCCGAGGACGGGTAGCTGGACGAGGCCTCGGCCGCAGGGTGCTCCAGCAGGACGGGCTCCAGGTCTTTCCTCCTGAAGGACGTGGCCTTCAGCACCCTGGCTTGGGCCTCCTTCAGGTGGTCCTTGTAGGAGCCGGTGAAGGAGCCATCGGCAGAGGGTATGGCGCCGCTCTCGGGGGACTTCCAGACATCCGGGTCGTCCTCGGTCTCTCCCTCGGCACCGGGGAGGGCGGCTGCACTCGCGCTCTTCTGCAGCTTGGCTTTTCTCATCTGGATCTCGTTCCTCAACGTGGTGGCGAACCGGTCGCTGCGTCTCGCCATCTTGCTGTCGAGGGACTCCTCGGCGGTCGGGCCTCTCATCGCCTCGCCGTGGCCCGCGGCCTCGTCCATGGACAGGAAGTGCAGCATGGGGGTCGCTTGGGGGCAGATCTTGTTGCCGGCTTGGCCGTGATGCCGGGCGTCTTGGTGATGTTGCGGCGGCAGCGGCCTCCGCTGCTCGGGCGGCCTGCCGGCGGCGTGACTCGTGAACTGAGCCTCTGCGCCGTGTCCTCTCTGGCTTCCCCGATCGTCGGAGCCGGACTTGGGTCCCGAGGTTTCCATCACGGTGGTAACTTGGTGCTTGCCGTATCCGTTGCTGTCTTTACCGATGGAGGAGTGTTGCTGCTGTTGGGGCAGATGGTACTTCACCGCGGTGACCGTCTGCGGGCTGAGGGAGTTGCGCTCATGTGCCGGGTCTGAGCCGGTGACGCTCTTCCTGTCCTCCGGTTTCCCCGCCGTGGGCTGAACCGTCGTGACGCAGTAGTACCGGCTGTGTCGACTGCTGTCGGCGCTTTGATCGGCGGCTGCGGTGGACAGGGAGGAGCTTAAGTTCCTTCGGTGGCTCTGACCGAAGTGTTGCGCCGAGCCGTTGGTCGGCAGCTCCTGCATGCTGCAGTAGTAGCCCCCAACGTTCTGCGGCTTTGGCACGGACATAGTTCTGGGCTGAGAGTAAAAAGTGCTTTTGTCACTGTGGTGCCTCTGGTGGTAGGCCTGGCCCTGCCGGACGTCACCGCTAGACAGAGCCTGCTGCGTGTTTGAGGGGAACTGGTTCGATTTGTCCGAAGAAGCGTACGAAGCGTCGGCGTCGCTCTTCGGGGGCGGGTTGTGTCCGCGCCGGGTTTCAGCGGCGGTCTTGCAGGCGACGTGCGCTTCAGGCCCGTCGGGGGGAGCGGTGCCGAGCCCCCTTTCGTGCACTTTTGTCGCGGCAAAACTGTCGCTGCGTGCCGGCGGAGGGGGAGGCGGCGGAGACGGGGAAGTCTTCTTCTTCGCCTCGGGGACGTGCCAAACGGGCCCTAAGCCGGTTCTGCTCGACGTGGAGTGGCGCGAGCCGGCCGAGTCGTCGGCCTGCGGACCGGCGCCGCCCGAGTTGACTCCCGGCATCTGGAAGTACGCCACCCGGTCGTCCTGCTTCACCGCCTCGATGACGCCCTGGCTGTTCCTGGCGTTGTTGTGCTTCGCCGCCGCGTCCCACTGACCGACTTTGTGGAGCATGTTCTCCGTGGAGGCGGCGTTGCTCTTGGAGAGGGTGTAGTCGGGGGTGCCGGAGCTGGTGGAGAAGGAGCTGTAGGCCGAGTCTCGCTTGCCTCCTCCGAGATGCTCCATGCTGTTGTTGGACTTGGCGGGCGACAGCTGACCGGCCGGGTACGAGGCATGCTCTAGGCTGTCCATGCTGCCCAGAGAGCTGAACTGGTCGGACACTCTGCGAAAGTCTGTTTGCTCCCAGCCGGAGGACAGGTCCGTGGAGGAGGAGCTGGAGGTCACAGGGCGAAGGAGAGCGTGAAAATACAACATTTACTGCGTGTCAAGGATCCTTAGACTGAGACACAAAAGATATCTATTTAAGACCTCCTCCTTGTGCGTTTGAAGGATGCATACAGGATGAAAACAGGTTAAAAAGAGATAAAGATAGAAACTTTATTCTCTGTTACGACCATTGAAATACACTCGGCATTCCTTCAGTGGCTAGCATAGAGGTGCTAACGCTAGTTCACAATGTGCTAACGTACTCTGCTAACGTTAGCAGCGCCGGTTTTTAGGTGGAAACGTAACGTTTTAGAAACGTTCAACTCCTTCCGGCCTCTCCGGATAACGAGTACATCACACACCGTTTAACCACGGCGAGCAAACGCTACGCTGCGATTGGCCAAGTCGGCCCTTTAAGGGGCGGGACTTAGCGAAGGGTAAATTCTATCGCGGTCAACTACTGCTGAGAAAACCGAAGAGAGGAAACTTATGATCGAAAGAGTGTGACTCTTACTCACATTTTTTTATTCCATTTTTTGGTGGACTTTGGGGACAATTCATAATTTATAAGTAAAAGTCCATTTCCATGGAAAACCCTGTTTGTATGTTTTTGCTTTCATTCACTAAAGCAACCCGCCGTGTTTTCACCCAAACGGCTTCATATCTAAAACACTGAGACTCAAAGAGGCAAACTTCAACATCCGAGTTACCTCGCGTCATATCTGGCGTGCCAGACCTGCGTGGGCGGAGACTGCGCTTTGGCAGTCTCTGATTGGCCCTCGTTGAACTTGGTGGCGTGCCAGGAGTGAGGCCTGCTTATGGGTTCATTCCTCCTGCAGAGAGGGCAGAAAAACACAGACCGGATTAGAGATCCGCCCTCTTCTGGAAACCAGTACGTGCTTCCTGAGCTACTGGGAGCTTCTGCTAGAGCCTCGTGCTGCAAAAGGTGCTTAAATTATTATTAAATATGAAGAAAGAAGATCCGTGCATTGTGGTGGTGAAGTACTGCATAATATATCATCTACTGTGTGGTGAAGAAGCACTTTTTGCAGCATTTTTTACAACATTTCTTTGCACGGTCGTCGGTTACGGACATCAAACGTACCCTTTAAAGCGATTCTTTCTGAATTTGCATGCCGGGAAAACAGGAACAGAGAATGTGAGCACGAACATGCAACTGCAACACGAGGGTTAGATTCACTACATGGACACGGAAACACGTCACGGGCAAAGTGTGTGCTGCATGCTGCACAGATGGGATGAAGGTCTCTCATCTAATGACACGTCGCTACGAGAGGATGAGGATGAGCACTAGAGGATCATGGGAGGAGGGGGAGGGGCTACGATCACGATGGAGCCACAGAACCGTACCTCATGGAGCTTCTCAATATCTTCGTGAGAAAGCTTCTTGCCACATGCACGTCATTCTCAGAGGGCATTTTCTGAGCTACAATATCCACCATTTTCATATTCCTGGGCAGCGGGGGAGGAACACACAAACACACACACACAGACACACACTAAGAGCTCAGAGACAACCGACAGGACAAGACATCTGACATTTAAACGGCTGCTTCTGGTGTTAAACGTTTGTGCACATGATGATTATCACAACCTCTGTCTGCAGGACTATTTGTGTTATGTTGTTCCCAAAATCATTTACATTTTCTTCACCTCATGCAGAAACAATCTACATATTTTGCTCTATTTTTCCTCCTTAACTCTTCTTCTTTCATTCTAGAGGAAAGAAAACATTTATTTGACTACTTTTGTCCGTTACCGTTAGTTAACGCCTCATTTGCAGATATAAACATCACATGTCAGAGAACCAGCAATACAAAATATACTTGTTTCATGCCAGTAACCAACTGGAGGAGTTTAGTGTCTGCTATAGTGGTGCTACAGCGCCCTCTGCTGGTCAAACCCGCCCCACAGTGAACCACAAACAGACGTTGGTTCTTTACTCGTGAGGCCCTGAGGTGAGCTGGTGAGCCCAGACGTCACCATATGGTCCCAGCGGGGGTCAGCGGGGGTCAGCGGGGGGTTTAACAGAGCAGAGCATCCTGACACCCTCAAATCAGCTTCATCCAAGCTGTCGTCTGCCAGAGAGCTCCCATCATGCAACAGCCACCCGGGGACCCGCTGGCCCTTTAACTTCACTCTTTCATTCCTACATATGAGGGTTTATGCAGAGGGGTTTGTTCACACATTCATAACCTCATTTATATAACTTTATTAACAAAAACATGGAGGACTTGTTGGTTGTTTTGGACCTTATTAGTTTTACTCAGAGGGGTCGTTTTGGTTTCACTGGTTCAAGAAGTTGAGACAAAGCTTTGCTAGCTGACGTTCTCATTGGACTCTCGCCTCGCCCCCACAAAGCAGGCGGTCATGAGGTCGTGACCCCAGTCTCCTCGCCCAAAGACCCTCACTGACATGACGACGAGCGGTCCAGAGAGTCCTGCAGGTATCTGTTTTATAAAGTCACTTATCAGACGAGGTTTAGTTCAGCTCAATCAAGTCGGACGTTTCCACAAAATTAATTCTGGATTAAAAAATGTAAATAAATTGAGGCCCATTTAGAAGACAAAGAAAAAACCAACATGGTCCTCTTGGCCTCCTAGTCTCCTTGTCTCCTAGCCTCCTTGCCTCCTTGCCTGTGTTTCTGGGGCACGAGGAGCTCGCCACACGCTATTGGTATGCAAATGAGGCTGTTTTATTAGGCCTATCGTCAGGGCGACAGCTGGGCCGGCACAGATATGCTGTGGGTTCAGAGCCCCGAATGCATTTGGTCCCAACCGGTCCAACCAGTCCGACCAGTCCACGTCAACAAACCAGTAAGGAACGGCCTATTCGTTAATAACACTTCAGGAGAACATTCATTAATAAATAATATTACAGGTGATAATTAATTCATTCATTTTTAATACTTCCAGAGAGTATTCATGAATACATCTTCAGGAGATATTAATTAATTCATAATACTTTACTTTAGTATTCAGATGCTTTTTGGTTTTTACCTTTTCTCCGTCCGTCCCTCAGATTAATTTGTTTGGAACCACTAAATCTTGCTGATCGTGGCTTAACCTAAATGACGTGCGACCTCATAATGAATGATAAGACAAAAACACAAACCAGCACAATAACAAGAGTATTAGGGTCAGAAGGGACCCGGTTCCCCGGTTCCCCCCCAGACAGAACCAGATCAGAAGCAGCCGGTACGACTTCAAAGTTTAACGTAAAGTTCACTTTGACTCACCGAACATCTGGAGGAAGGAATTCAAAATGGACACAAAGGGGAAGAAAAGTGTTATCCAGACGCAGCGGCGCAAGCCGGGGGCTCGATTTCCGAGCGAGGCGGCCGGTGGGGACCGAGAGCCGGCGGGGAACCGCATTCCACTTCAGAACCGGGGCGCGAGGGTCCGAGCGGCGCCGAGCCTCCGGACACGAGACGGCAGGAGAACTAACTTCTCTGGGAAGAGCGGAGGGAGGGAGATCTCCTGCAGGATTACTGGCAGGGTTTACCCCCCCACGGGCTGGGGGTGGGGGTTTACCCCCCCACGGGCTGGGGGTGGGGTCGGGGGGTGGGGTCGGGGGGCTTTTGTCACAGCCCGTCCCCGTGGAGGGTTCCCGCGCCGGGGCCCTGGTCTCATTGGCTGCAGAGGGGTCAGTGTATGCTAATGAGGGCCGGGCCCTTGTCTTCTCCGGGGCCCCCTCTTGTGAGGCGGACGGTGCATTTCTACTGTTGCCGCGGCAACAGGTTGCTCTCTGGGGGGAGTGCACCCGATTTCCCTGAACGCACCATCGGGGTAACGAGCTCTGCAGCGCAGCGCCATGACTGCACCACTTCACCACTTCACCACCGCTCACTTCTTCACTTCACCACCGCTCACTTCTTCACTTCACCACCGCTCACTTCTTCACTTCACCACCGCTCACTTCTTCACTTCACCACCGCTCACTTCTTCACTTCACCACCGCTCACTTGAGGGAGGGAAGGATTGAGGGAAGGAAGGAGGGACGGAGGGAAGGAAGGAAGGAATGAATGAGGGAGAAATAAACTGTACTTTCTTGATTCTTGTTGTTGTGAGTTTGTCCTCTCGGTGGGACGCTCTACTAGGATGAATAGTTTAGCTGATCAGTTCTCCATCGCTCAGCTGTTCAGACTAAAGTTGTCTTTCCATAACCGACATCCTCAAAGGAGGAAAACACTTCAGTGAACCGACCTGCAGGTCTGGTGAGAGCCAGCAGGCAGCAGAGTGGCAACCTCCAGCCGAGAGGAAGGCCATAAACCAGTAAAACCAATAAAACCAGTAAACCCCCGTGTCTGTTGAGGGACTTGATGGAGCGAACAGGTTGCCATAGCGACGTTCTCTTCCCAGCAAACGGTCGTTAACCAGAGCTGCTGAGTCGAGGTGTGACATGTTTCTCGTAAAAAAACAGCTTTAAACCGCGAGGAGCGGCCCGACGGACGCCGAGGTCGTTCCTCCCAAACCTGCAGGTCCCAGGTGAGCCTCTGGATCACCTGGGACCTGCAGGGGCTCACAAAGCCCCCCTTCAGCGGGGCCGACAATCACCCCAGTCATGGAGGCCGGGGCGAGGCCGGCGAAGCGTGAGCGCCGTGTCACGACCGGCACATTCCTGAGCCGGATGGCATTCCAGCTGTCAGCCCACCGGCCGTCTGCGCCGACCCGGAGTCAGCAACACCTGGACACCTGCAGTCCGAGGGTCTGATCACGTCCACCTTGACACGGCGGGTCCTTCAGGGTCCTTCAGGAACTCAGAGCTGCTATGAACCCACCACGGTTGATCCCTTAAAGGGACAGCACCGATGTTTAGACGTGTTTGCATGCGCTTCTTCTTCAGTGGATGGAGCAAAGAAAGAGATGAATCCACTCTGGAGGAGAAGCTCATGAACACCCTTCTAAACGTCGGTACTGTCTCTTTAAATCAGTAGTTGTGCCGCCCTTTTACCTGTTCCAACAGGTGTGGACGACAGCAGAGCAAACACTGAGCGACTACAGGTGATCCACACACTGATTGAATGGAGGGATGTGAGGGAGGATTCATGTTTATTTAAGCTTGTGACTGCAGATCCCTGAGGCTGAACCACAAGCGACTGCCGTGATGACGCAGTGGTTCATGTTGCCCAATAGTAAACATCCAGGAGGAGGATGAACACAATAAACAACAACAAAGATGTTCCTCCAGATTCACACAGTTAGTTAATAACCAACATTTCTTCATAAGAAACAGTCAGCACAAAGCAAGTGCATTGTTTATTTCATTACACACACACAGTATACACACACAGTATACACACACACCTTCAGTATCTCGGCCCGTCAACTCTCCTCAGGAACGGGTCAAACCAAACAGGAAACCGAGGGGTTCAAATGAGCTTAAAGGTAAATCTCTAAACTAGGATTTCCTCCGCTGAGACCTGAACCATTTTAAGAAATCTGCTTACGGGAAGAATTCAGCGCACCGCATTCCACACATTCCTCACGGGCTTATTTAGAAAAACAAGAGGGCAGCAAACGCACCGGACCCCCCGCTGAGCGGCCTGCAGGCCAATGAGCAGGTAGAGCCGGGCCGTGCACCAAACCTCTGTGCCGACTCGTCATCGCAGAGAAACAAGTATTAAATGTGTTATAAAGAAACTAACCAACGGCCCTGAACGCCTCACGCTGGAAACCAACGGCCCTGAACGCCTCACGCTGGAAACCAACGGCCCTGAACACCTCACGCTGGAAACCAACGGCCCTGAACGCCTCACGCTGGAACCCAGGGGGTCTCGTGCTGTGGAGTAAAGTACGTCCTGAAACTAGTGGACAGAACACCTCATGAGAAGAAAAAGAAAAGAGTTTAGCTTTGTTCTTTTGGTCGAGGCCCGTGTGAGGAGGACGAGGTGACCACACCCGCCTGTCCTCCACGTGAGCGACATGCTCCACCGACACGTTCCACCAACACTCTGGTGTTACTCACGCGACACGTTCCACCGACGCTCTGGCGTTCCTCACGCGACACGTTCCACCAACACTCTGGTGTTACTCACGCGACACGTTCCACCAACACTCTGGCGTTCCTCACGCGACACGTTCCACCGACGCTCTGGCGTTCCTCACGCGACACGTTCCACCAACACTCTGGTGTTACTCACGCGACACGTTCCACCAACACTCTGGCGTTCCTCACGCGACACGTTCCACCGACGCTCTGGCGTTCCTCACGCGACACGTTCCACCAACACTCTGGCGTTCCTCACGCGACACGTTCCACCGACGCTCTGGCGTTCCTCACGCGACACGTTCCACCAACACTCTGGCGTTCCTCACGCGACACGTTCCACCAACACTCTGGCGTTCCTCACGCGACACGTTCCACCGACGCTCTGGCGTTCCTCACGCGACACGTTCCACCAACACTCTGGCGTTCCTCACGCGACACCGACGCTCTGGCGTTCCTCACGCGACACCGACACGTTCCAACAACACTCTGGCGTTCCTCACGCGACACCGACGCTCTGGCGTTCCTCACGCGACACCGACGCGTTCCAACAACACTCTGGCGTTCCTCACGCGACACCGACGCTCTGGCGCTCCTCACGCGACACCGACGCTCCTCACGCGACACCGACGCTCTGGCGTTCCTCACGCGACACACGACGCTCTGGCGCTCCTCACGCGACTCTGGCACTCCTCACGCGACACCGACGCTCTGGCGCTCCTCACGCGACACCGACGCTCCTCACGCGACACCGACGCTCTGGCGTTCCTCACGCGACACACGACGCTCTGGCACTCCTCACGCGACTCTGGCGCTCCTCACGCGACACCGACGCTCTGGCGTTCCTCACGCGACACCGACGCTCTGGCGTTCCTCACGCGACACCGACGCTCTGGCGCTCCTCACGCGACACCGACGCTCTGGCGTTCCTCACGCGACACCGACGCTCTGGCGCTCCTCACGCGACTCTGGCGCTCCTCACGCGACTCTGGCGCTCCTCACGCGACACCGACGCTCTGGCGCTCCTCACGCGACTCTGGCGTTCCTCACGCGACACCGACGCTCTGGCGTTCCTCACGCGACACCGACGCTCTGGCGCTCCTCACGCGACTCTGGCGTTCCTCACGCGACACCGACGCTCTGGCGCTCCTCACGCGACTCTGGCGCTCCTCACGCGACTCTGGCGTTCCTCACGCGACACCGACGCTCTGGCGTTCCTCACGCGACACCGACGCTCTGGCGCTCCTCACGCGACTCTGGCGTTCCTCACGCGACACCGACGCTCTGGCGTTCCTCACTGCATGCAAACAGTGAGGACTCATCGCACGGAAGCTCCTCCCCTGCCGTCTGCAGAGAGACCACACCTGTAGAGGGAGCAGGTTCCGACAGCTTCCTGATCCCAGAGATAAAAATATAAAAAATGAAAACGCAAAACAAACAGGAAGGTGTTTTCTCGGCTCATGCTCAGGCACAGATGACACCGTATGCAAACACCGCCTCTGCACCAGCGCAGGTCTAAGGAAGCCTATTTACGTCAGTAACAGAAATAAATAAAATGTAAATGCAGCTGTGATAATAAGAATCATAATTATGAGATAAAAAGTCACAATTTAAATAATCTGGCCTTTACGGAAGCTAATTAATGCAGGAAAAGAAGTAAAAATAATGTGATAATAAAAATGTCTAGCTTTTTTCTTCTTTTTCCTTCCTGTTATCTTCCATACACAATGCAGATGACAGGAAGAAAAACATCTAAATTATCTTTTTTTCTTTTCTTCTACTGGCAGAAATGGTCTTCCATAAGGGCCAGATGTTGAATAAACAACGGAGAAACTAAATGAAGGAGCAGGGCACGTGGTTTGAACTGGAATGAGCCGCTCCGCTTTGTTCCCTACTTGACTTTTGTTCTGGTGTCCTGGTGAAGACGAGAAGGAGCCGAGCTCCTGAGGAGGGAAGCGTCCCGCGGGACTGAAGCGGTGCAACGAGAACAATGAGCCTCGTCCTTGTAAGGAAATGTCTTTCCCCGTTTTCACAACTGAAAACACACCGACGTGACGAAGCCCAGATCCTTCTGGAGACGAGTTCACGTCCCGTCCTCTCCCCGCTCTATAGAGTTCAAACACACGCCTGCTGCCACAAATCATGCATAAAAAACATCTAATGTTCAGTTGCTCGACGGCGTCGTTTCACTCAAACCGAGTCTCAGAGGTGCCAGTTTATTAGGTACACCCGGCGAAAACTACCGCTCTAAAAAGGGGTCGTTCATGTCGGAGGATGCTCATTGATATAAATGGACAGCAGCACAAACAAAAGCAGTTCTCACCCTCATGAAAGTTGGTTTATTGCATTGGTTTGTGTACATTCTATTCATCTTGTTCCTTATCTACATGCTTTCTTTGCAAAGTGAAAATGAAGCACTTCTACACGTCGTCGGCCATATTGGAGCATATTACTGTAGATGAGTTGGCAGAAACTCTGAAGCAGATAACAGAAACTAAACATTTCAATCAAACTTGTACCATTAAAAAAGGGACAAATGTGTTTTTAAGAAATCCAAAATGTATTTTCTGGTTAAAATCCAGCGTCCTGGTGTTAATCGTTCCGTTATCTCGTGTTAAATAAATGCTCAAGAAATGTTGAAGAAATGCATTTTTCTTTAAATATAAATATCCCTATATAAATATAAATGTTTATGTATTAGGTTGAAGCTGCTCTGAATGAATTGTCATTATTAGCCCCTGAGAAGCTTTTTTCTAGAACATTCTTGGAAAGAAAACATCCATAAATTAGAGTTTAATGCTCGTCTGCTTCATAGGGACTGGACTTGTAGCTACAAATAAATAACAGAAACGGGGTTATACTCTTTACAAATAAAAAAAACTCAAATGTGTGACTTTAGTCTGAGAGACAGAAACACGACCCTGGACCCTCTGGACCGACCTCGTCGGCTCAGACGCCGTCGCTAACCATGCTAACTGCTAACTGCGGCGTCGTCCCACAACACGCACGAGTACAACTCCACATGAGTCACCCACAGAGACAGGAACAGCTCCTCCTCTCACACATCCTCTAATAGACTTTCAGTAAAGACAATACGAGACTCGCACCACGCCGTCCTTCTGGAGAGATAAACGCTGAATGGACTTCCTTGTACGGAGGAGTTTGCTCAGGGATTACGTTATGAAATGAAACAATACGGAAAGACATGCAGCCACACACAGATAGACAATGGGAGCAGTGTTTCTCACACACACACACACACACACACACACACACACAGTAAGAAGGCCTCTGGGACTCGCGCTGACAAATGATTCATCGGTTAAACAAGAGGTGAATGCTGGACGGCCTTGGAGCCGATCAGTCACGGGACAAGACGACTGAATGTGACCACAGCGTGGACTCACTGAGGGACGGGGAGGGAAACAATGCACACCTGTGGCGGACGGGGAGGGAAACAATGCACACCTGTGGCGGACGGGGAGGGAAACAATGCACACCTGTGGCGGAGGGCGTGAGCGCCACGTTTGCGTCGTGACTTCCCTTTTTTCTATTTGTTCTTCCCACACCTGCCTGCCAGCAGATGATGTCACCTGCGAGAAACTGTGTCACAATCTGTGACCTCTGGTTGACTGCGACCCGCTGCGACCCGCTGGGGGAGGGCTGTGTGTGTGTGTGTGTGTGTGTGTGTGTGTGTGTGTGTGTGTGTGTGTGTCAGCAGCAGATGCACAGGGATCGGTTTCCTACCTTTTCACCACCAGGCTGAGGGTCTTGTGGGAGCCCTTCACCAGACAGATGGCCTCCTGCCTGAAGCCGCTCAGGTCGATCTCGTTGATGTTGACGAGCTCGTCTCCCACCTGGAGACTCACGGACGCCGCCTTGCTGCCCTCCTCCACCTGAGACCCACACAGAGGACGGGAGGTGAGAACTAGTTCAGAACACACACCGTGTTACGGAGGTACTTCAGGAAGCTGCATAGAGTGAACTCTATGCTTCATGTGTTAAAGCTGCATTCTCTCTCCTGACCACCAGGGGGCGACTCCTCTGGTTGTATAGAAGTCTATGCTTCATGTGTTAAAGCTGCATTCTCTCTCCTGACCACCAGGGGGTGACTCCTCTGGTTGTATAGAAGTATATGCTTCATGTGTTAAAGCTGCATTCTCTCTCCTGACCACCAGGGGGCGACTCCTCTGGTTGTATAGAAGTCTATGCTTCATGTGTTAAAGCTGCATTCTCTCTCCTGACCACCAGGGGGTGACTCCTCTGGTTGTATAGAAGTCTATATAAATGACTCTACTTCTCTTGATGTATTCCCTCAGTAAACATTGTAAACATGAGTTTATGTCTCAATCTCTAGTTTCAAGTCTTCTTCAATACAGCATGATGTTCATTTAGTACATTATGGTCATTTAGAGTCAAACAGACCATAAAGCAGGGGACGCTTTAGGGGCGAGGCTACAAGGTGATCGACAGGTCGACACCAGAGAGTATACAGCGTCTCTACATCACTCCTCAGTCCATATATGGACACTTCCTGTTCACTGGTTGCAAAAATCCAAGATGGTGACGGCCAACATGCTGAACTGGAGGCTTCAAAGAAACACACGACTGAGTCCACTTCTTGGTCTATGGTTCTGTTAAATATTTATCTCTGGTATTTAGAGCCGTGTACGACACATTGAACACAGTTCAACGGTTAAAACGTTGTGTGGAACACCGTGGTTACCTTCAACGGCATAAATATTTATATTTACCAGAGTGGCCTACGGTGCGTAGAGAGTATATTCTGTTCATGAGACGGTGCCAAAAGGCTTCTTACGTCCAAGAGGTTCCCACCTCTCTGTTGTGAAAGAGATTACGTGACCTCACACGACCTTGGTGCTGCTCCTCGGCTCTTTAAGAGCTGCCCCCGATGTTTACCGCTGCTTTTAAGGCCTGTTGTGGTGCAGATTCTGCTCACGGGACCTCGTGTCGTAATGTTTCAGACCTCAAAGACAAGAAGAAGACATTAAGATGTCTTTGTATATATGAGATGTTTGATATGTTTTCTATGTTCAGTTGACGTATCTAGTTCAATAAAAAAGGTAAAACAAATCAAATAAAAAAGGCGTGAATGCCAAATATATGAACTAATATTCTAAAGTATAACTAGCAATAATGAATCCTATCTTCATGGGAGTCGATAGATCAAAACTAAAAAGGTCAGAGAACTCCGAAGACCAAACGCTTGAAAAAGGACGCGTGGGAGAAGCGCACTAAACAAGGCAGCAGAGTGTTGTTGCCGTTGTAGATATAGATAAATATCTCATCCGCACAGAAGGAACCGTTCCCACAGCGAGCAGCAGAGCAGCAGGAAGGCCAGCTTCCAAAGACACAGATTAGAGAGCTTCAAAAAGGCTGCCGTCCAGAGAGCTCGTCTCAGGGCCGACACCTGCAGCAACACGCCAGAGGGAAGCGTCATGGCCGCCGCTGGCTGGCCGGCTTCATGTCTGCAGGAGGGTTCAGACATTCTGACCAATGGAGTCATGACTTTAAACCAAATGTCATGACAAACATTTAGTGAAGTCTGGGTGTAAACAGTAAAAAGTGAGTAAATGTAGTATTTAAACTAACAATGAGAACACAAAGCATACAGTAAACCTTAAATGACTCAAATGAATGAGACAATAGTTTGATTAAAAGAATAAACATTTATATAGATGCCTGTATGTATGCCTGCTGATATTTTGAGTCTTTCTTTTAAAAGCATATTCATTATTTCAAACTCAGCGTAAATGAACGACATGAACACATGAATATAACACATTTACATGAACACATGAATATAACACATTTACATGACTTTACTAAACTTTAGGGATTTTTATTTTTTTCAAGGACTTTTCCAGGCCTGGAAACAACCATTTATAAACTCCATGACTGTTCCAGGTTTTCCATGAGCGTCACCCTGTTCAGGACACTAAAGACACAGCGGCTCAGTGCAGAAACTGGCTATTGCCCCACATTAACACACAAACGGCTGACAATCAGTCCTGACTCACCACAGAGGTATGTGTACGTTTACAGACCATTACGTCTCTCCGGCCCGTTATCCTCCACAGACAGCCAGAGCCAAGACGGCTCCAATCAAAACCCTTCTCATTTTCTCCAGGAGGCCAGTTTTTAAAAGGCGGACTGAGGTCGTTTTATGACGACTGGCTGGATTCCTGCGCTGCTCCTGATATGGTGCTGGGTTGTGGAGAGAGAATCAGCGGCTGACGCGCTCACAGTCCAGTTACCGAGTTTGAAAAGGACACAACACCTCTGTTTGCACTGGAGCTGGAAAACCAGTCTCACCAACGCCGACAGGAGAACATGAAGTGAACGTAATGCGTTACCCACAAAGTGACATCGGTGTTGTGTTTGGAGAAGTGTTCTCTACTAAGTCCCCATGAAGCTTGATCTGCAGCATGAAGTCATGTCTCAGTCCCATTTTTATCATTTTGGTGAAAGGTGTGACAGACCACATTTCTACTCAAAAAACAAGAACAAAAAATGTCGTTTTAGACATTTTTTTACATGGGTCTACCATTTTATTCATATATTCCACTGCTTTTGTGAACCGAAGACCTTTGGTAAACCAATGTCCATCACCACAACACTTCCACACGAGTAAAGTTATGTTTTCACAAGAGATGTGAAGAATTTCACAAATCAAGCTTAAATTTTTCAGCTTTAGGGTCATATTATCTCTTTACACTTGTGCCTTATTATATAGAGAGCTGAGATTGTTCTTCAATTTTTGATGGACACATGGGTATGTATCTCATATGCAAGTACCTTTAAAATGTGAATTTAAGAAATTATGTAAAATCGAGAAAAAGACCCTGAAGGGTTGGGATCATTTGTGTGACGGCGTCGGGCTGAACAGGAACCAACGCTCCACGATGAGATAGAATGTAAATATAAACAACAAGCAGCAGCATGAGATAAAACGCAGGAAAAAACAACAACACAGACAGGCGAGTGTCAGTATCGGCCAATCAGCGCGAGCCATGCGGTGCCCTTTGTTTGCCACCTTCCTCCCGGCCATAATCAGTCCGCCTGCAGCCATCCTGGATGCTTGGCGTCCTCAGGAATAGCCTCCGGGCCTCGTGTGGGCCGCGGGGGGAAGGATGTGGTGGCGATGCGGCCAGGAATGCGTGTGTCTGTTCTGCTGACGGGGCTCTGAACTCAGACCTCCTGCACAGCGCTGACGGGGCTCTGAACTCAGACCTCCTGCACAGCGCTGACAATGTTCACCGCCGTTTTGACAAGCGGTCACGAAAACAAACGCACCCGACTCTGACCTCCGCCGAGGCCTTTTTTTTCTAGTTTAAATCTGACATGTTTTAAGCGTCACCTCCTTGAACGTTAGTGTTTCTATACAGACAATCACCCGTCCTACGAGCACAATGACATCCCATAATAGGGCCATTTATCTGACGCTCCCACACCGCCGCCACAACCCTGCGCTAATTGACGCAGAAGTGGACGTCGTCGCCATGACGTCGACTCATTGACGGATGTTTTAAAGCCTCGGGTTCCTTGATTTTGCCTTCGCCATCTAGGTTTTTTTTTGCAACCAGTGAACAGGACCTGTCAATCACCTTGTAGCCCCGCCCCACATGAAGCATAGACTTCTATACAACCAGAGGAGTCGCCCCCTGGTGGTCAAGCCTGACTTCCACCAGCATAATATCTGATTCATTCTTCCTGCCATGAGCCAGAACCCTTTTCTCTATGAATCAACTTTGCCCCAGAGGTTGAGCAATCCTACAGACAGTCAAATGAAGCCCACGATGTTGCCACACAAAGGATTCAATAATTGGTAAAACCAGTTTATCTGTAGGTGATTTACCACAGCGTGTAGGAACAGAGACATTTTTGCAGCGCTGGTTCTTTGACAGCGAACAGTATTGTTCCTCCATATGCGACGCTACCTGGAACAGGATAATAAACGCATGAGGAACATGCCCAGCTGTGTTGTGTAAAACTGGATTGTACAAGTTTATTGAGACTCAGGACTTTAAGACCACGAAGACCTTGAGCACAACCTGAGCTATGAGAGGAATGTGAAGAATTTTAATTAGATCCAGGATATTTTTTTTACCAATACTCTAAACCTCTCAATAAGCTGTGGCCCTTTTTTTTTATATAAATCATCTTTCATTTCAGCAATTGGAGAGAATGCACATAACGGCCAATAAAAATAACACGTTTTAAGGCCCCGGTGTGAGTTTCTCAGGCTAATACATGAAATGCAGGCATGCCTGCCAAAAAAACAGAGTGCTCAAAGCTCACCACGAACACAGAGCGACGTGAACGTCTTAATAAGATGTAATAAAAAGGAAGAAATGCCAATGCCAAGTGAGCATTTTTGACCAAAGAAACAATCTGAGAAACGTTAAAATGGACTGAGGCTGAAGTAGAAGGCAGATGGAGGAACACATTGAGGAGTTTTCTTACATTTCCACTCAAGAAGAGCAAAGTAAACAATGTGTTTTATTGTTAAATACAAACTAGTCTGAATGTTTGAGACACGCATGTCATCATGTGTGATATTAGCATCATCCTCTGGACATGTACAGCTCATCACACACACACACACACACACACACACACACACACACACACACACACACACACACACACACACACACACACACACACACACACACACACACACACACACACACACACACCTGAAAGAAGGAGTCTGAGTTCAACACGTCCTCCACCGCTGGAACACGCAGAGAAAGTCATTTGACACAAAGAAGCCGAATGTCACAAGCGGAGTCTGATGTTCCACGTTTCTGAGTTCTGAGGTGAAGAACATCCACGTGGTTCACTGCTGACGACGAGGTCGCTTCATGTTCTGAAGGAACGGCTGCATTTAAACGGACTATCTGTGGACATTCAGTTTAAATAAGCCTGTAAACAGATTATGAAGAATATCGTCTCATGTTTGGTGAATGTAAACAGTCATTGACTAAATATTCCCCTCTCATTCTGAAAGGGACAATGTTCTCATGTGATCTGGCTCAGGTGACATGTTGATAACATTCACATTACAGCAACATTCTTTAGCGTGTATTCTTTTGCATTCATTTAATACAAATATAAAAATAAAAGGCTGCACGTAGATGGGCATATTCATTTTCTTTAGCCAGGTAAACAACGTAGAAAGAAAAAACTAGTTTCTATTTATTTACGTTAACTGAATGAAAATACATATAAATGTAAAGGGTTTAGTTGTACATTAATCTATATTTTCCAGGATGAAACGGTAAAAACAAACCTAATATTCTGTGGATGTAAACGTAGTCAGAACACAGGACATTGAGCACAGACGAAAATATGTTATTCTGAACCCCCCCTAAAAAAGAAAGAGGGGTCAGATAAGGAACAATGTGAACACACACTGATGTCATCAGACAAACGCTGGAGGCCTCACTCTGCAGGCTACATGTCAGGTTGTTGTTCTTCGTAAAGGACGTTGTGCGTTTACTTGATCTAAATAACAACAAATACCTCTCTACCTTTGTAAATCAATGGCTGTTGCTCAGAGAGCCACTCCTAAAGAGCACGGATCCCTAATCCTCACTTAATTCATCCCATCGTGCCATTCCAACGGGCTCCAGGCTGTCACAGATAATTCACTACATTTAGAAAATCAAACACAGCTCCTGCATTCCTGCCGGGCTCCTGGTACCACGACCGCCCTGGAATCCAAGCCGGGCGCAAAAACACACGAGAAAGCAAAACGTCAGGTGGGATCTAATAAACACGAGCCGGCCGACTGCGATCAGCGACACGTGTCGCGATGAAGACGATTCAAAAGCATCTCAACGGGTTTGTGATCACACGAGTAAAGACGAAGAGTTCTGAGGAGCTCGGATCTCACCGTCAGACGGCAGCAGGTCCGGGTTGCGTGGGTCCTCGGGGGAACCGGGACGCGGCGCTCACTGAGCAAACATTAACAGTGAAATCCTGTCAATATCAAACCCCCAAAAGAACCAGCTGGGTAATGGTTCACTCCCCCAACGTGATCCCGCAGCTTTACAGCTTAAAGACTTAAAATGGTCAGAATTCTTCTCGTTTGAATTACGTGCTCGTAAAAACCAGCGGCGGCGGGCCGGAGGCGGTATCGCTCTGAACCCGTGTGGCGCCTCGGAGGACGAGTTTCGGCCGTCGGAGTTGGACTTTGCACCGCTTTTGGGTCAATAGAGAAAACAGAAAACGACGAACGGACGGGGAAAAAACAAAAATCAAGCAGGGACCAACGGGCGCTGGTGCTTTACCAAGTCAAATTAACTAGCAAGGTTGTTTCTAGTTAATCATTACACCGTCAACAGAGAAGTGAGGATACGGTGTGATTTCAGCTGATTGGGCTTCACCGCGTTTAAGCACTTTATCCTCTCTGTATGATGCTGGGGCTCAAATCACTACACTACATCAGATCACTACATTATATCACCCATTTAACAAAGACATGGCCTCCAGGAAGTACAAGCTAGAGGCATGTTCTGTTCAGGCGTCTACTGACCACCAGGGGGCGAATCCTCTGGTTGTATAGAAGTATACGCTTCATGTGTTAAAGCTGCATTCTCTCTCCTGACCACCAGGGGGGTGACTCCTCTGGTTGTATAGAAGTCTATGCTTCATGTGTTAAAGCTGCGTTCTCTCTCCTGACCACCAGGGGGGTGACTCCTCTGGTTGTATAGAAGTCTATGCTTCATGTGTTAAAGCTGCGTTCTCTCTCCTGACCACCAGGGGGGTGACTCCTCTGGTTGTATAGAAGTCTATGCTTCATGGAAGTCTATGCTACAAGCTGATTGACAGGTTGACACCAGAGACATGTACAGTCTCTGTATGTCCCTCCTCCTCAGTCCAGATATGGTCACTTCCTGTTTACTGGTTGTGAAATAAACATGCCAACGGCAAAAATGCTGAACATCAAAACGTCCGTCCACAAACCAACGAGTGACGTCACGACGACTACGGCTACTTAAAGTTTATGATTCTGTTGAATATATTATTTCGAGCCTTTTACAACACATTGAGTCAAAATGTAAGAGAGACAACGCCAACAACAGAGTACTACATGGGAGAGCACTAACGGAAGAATCAGAGTCTCCAGTCATGCTAGATGCTACTTTGAGCTACAGGCTAATGTCAGCATGCTAACATGCACTGTATGCTGCTAGCATGGCTACAAATAACCAAAGAGAGCACTGCATGTTCGCCTTTTCTAAATGTTTTTCAACTTATCGTCCCCTCTCCTTCTCCACCTTTTATTTTGTTTTTCTAGCATCAAAAGAGAAAAGACTACAGCGGCGTGTTTGTCATGTCATCAGCGGTGTGTCGGGTGTCAGCACCCGGGGTGTTGTGAACAGACAGCTTCCTTGTCACCTCTTAGGGATACCATGTTTGTTCTTTGTTTCTTTAACACTGTGATTTGCTTAAAGATAAATAAATCCGTTGAATAATTAAATTCTGATACAAAACATTTCAGTGTTCAGCAAAAAATTAAATAAACTACAGGTGCAACTTCCAGTTAAACACAGCTTGTCCAGTTTTCTTTTTTTGTTACCAAAAATGTTCTTTCTGTTTGTTTTTGTTTGCTTTGTCTTTCCATTTTTGTTTGTTCCGTTTGTCCCTGTCTCTTGTCTCCAATGTAAAGCGTCTTTGTGTACTTAGAAAAGGGCTATACAAGTTTTAATTATTATTAATGTAATTACATATACACTCTTTCTGACTTTTCTGCTTGACATTTTGATATTTGAAATGGACAATTTGACAAAATCTGTAAAAGGGCATTTCTGCTGGCGGCTACAGCCCTGATCCAGAGACCGCCTCCTCAGCTCTCAGCTGTATTTTAAATAAAAAGAAGCTTTTGCGTCGTACTCGCCTTCGTTATGAGCAGAGGCTCTCGGTGCTCCAGTCCTCCCCGCAGAGTGAACCCCCACGGCGCTCCTCCCGACAGAAACACGTCCACCAGCTTCCAGCTCTCTCCATCCCGGCTCCTCGGATCCAGATCTCCTGGTTTCGGCGTCGCATGCCAAAGGCTCTCTGCTTCTGCGTAGCGCGACTCGTGCTGGTATCCCGCAGCGTCCATGCTGCGACTGGAGGAGTCAGGAAACAAAACACACAGCATGGAAACATGTCCGGACACAAAATAATAATAAGCACAGTTGACTGAACGAAACTACAAAAAATGTGCCAAATGTAGTATTTTCATGAAGTGGAAGCATGTTCTGCTCCACCGCTATGCTGACGACACCCCGCTGGCATTGTAACATTTAAATAAACTTAAATAAACAAATTATAGGAAGGATTTATATCCTTTGGGTTAAAGAAAGTATTACTGAGCATAGACCTCCTGTATTACTGAGCACAAACCTCCTGTATTACTGAGCACAGACCTCCTGTATTACTGAGCACAAACCTCCTGTATTACTGAGCATAGACCTCCTGTATTACTGAGCACAGACCTCCTGTATTACTGAGCACAGACCTCCTGTATTACTGAGCACAAAACTCCTGTATTACTGAGCACAGGCCTCCTGTATTACTGAGCACAGGCCTCCTGTATTACTGAGCACAGGCCTCCTGTATTACTGAGCACAAACCTCCTGTATTACTGAGCACAGGCCTCCTGTATTACTGAGCACAGGCCTCCTGTATTACTGAGCACAAACCTCCTGTATTACTGAGCACAGACCTCCTGTATTACTGAGCATAGACCTCCTGTATTACTGAGCATACAAGCTACTGTCACTACTGTGAGTGAAGCCTGATGACCCTACATCATGTAAGACAATAAATATGTTGCTGTTTAAGATTGGTTTTAAACATGTGTATGTATGTACATACATATATACACACATATATATGTATAAATGTTTGTGTGTGTGTCATATATATATACACACATACATATATATATATACACACATACATACATGTATATATATATATACACATACATACACACAGACACATGTATGATCCACACGATATATCACACACTCTCTCTTAGGGGCCGCATATTAATACATGAGCCCCGGTGTGGATCCTAGGTGCGCAGGGTGCTTAGAAGAGGCAGGCTCGAGTCCCGCCGTGTCTCTGTAAACACCTGTTGTCTCCCCGCAGCAGCGGACTACACGTAATGCTCTTAAGAGAATTAAAACGCACCAACAATGGAAACCATCTTCTCCTGCGACCAAACAAACCAGCAGACCCGAAACGCGCTTTTCAAGTATTTACCCGACTCTTCGTGTGAAACAAACACTTCATTGTGACATTAAACAACTTAGTCGGATAGTTTTACTCAAACAACATCACATAACTCGTGTTTTTAAAGATGAATCTTACCTGTGGATTCAACTTCTGGATCAACCGGCGACCACGACAGCTTGTCCCCGCTTTACGTTACACGGACTTCCATCTCCTGGAACCTGTTTTAATGGCAAAGAAACCGCTTTTTAAGCGGCGCGGCGGTCCGGACGCCTTCGGGGGAAACCAGCCGGGAGTTTCCTCCGGTTGTAAACGCTCCTCCGGGTGTAAACGCTCCGGTTCAGTCGGTAACATCCGACTTCACGAACACAAACCGACACACTCGGGAGAGTTCCCGTGCGCGGACAACAGGGAGAACAAGTGGGAAGAGATACGATTCAAGCGCGCGCCCTGCCGGCTGCCAGCGGCCATTACAGCGCGCCCCCTGCCGGCAGCCAGCGGCCATTACAGCGCCCCCCGCAAATAACTGTTATAAGAACAAACACAAACATATTTTGTATATATTTTATGTTTACCAGTGACTTTCGGGAGTCTAATGGCGAGCGACGTTGAGTTACGGCGGAAAACAACTATTTAACTGACTGTTAGCTGTTAGCGATTTGCGTCGTACGTTTCTATAACAACCCGCAGGGGGTGTAAGGGTAGTCGCGAGGGACAAACTTAAATCCATAACGCGGAAGTAGCATCGCTGGTGTTAGTTTCAAACTGGCATAAAAGCAGAGTTATTCATATATTAGAGCATCTTGAGTAACTTGTTTTTTTTACTTGTAGTGTGAACTTTAAGAGCTGCGGGACTTGGTGGGGATATAAACACACATGGAGGCGAAGGCGATGACTTCAACACGCCGACTGACGTCGCTGGAAGTGAGGAAGACGTTGAAGGACCAGCAGCTTCTCCAGGAGGAAGGCTGCGGTGCTGACGTCATCAATGGGGTTTTAGCAGGAAACCTTTATGATTTCACCAGCAGGGCCTCAGAAAGAGTATGTTTATTTAATAATTTTATGAAGTATTTATTTATATTTATGACTTTATTTGTTGCTTTTATTTTAGGTTAGGTTCATATAATATGTCATCATCATTATTTTAATTATTTAATATATTTATTAAGTATTTATTTATATTTATGACTGAACTGTGTTTATTTACTTTTTCTCTTCCATTATCACATTTATTTTATTACGTTTTTAATTATTATTATTTTCTATCTTTTGCCATTTTTTACTTTTATATCAGGTTAGGTTCAAACAATATGTCATTATCATTATTTTACTTGAATGTATATTTAACTTGATACGTAAACATATTTAACTTGATGTATCATGTTTATATTTATGTTTACATTTGCATGCATCTATATGTTTATGTGTATTTTTCCTTTCTTTCTAATTTATTTTTTAACGAACAAATGTAAATAAATGTGTTTTCAGCCAACATCATTTACCTGCACTGTAAATTGATGTGTTTTTCAGTCCGCATGGTATATAAGTACATTATATATTTTAGAGTGGCCGCTGTGTATATAAAACACATATATTATATTTATTTATTTATTGTGTACAAATATACACATATAATGTGTATACATACCTGCTGTTTACTGGCAGAGAGAAAGAGAAGAACTCACTTTGTCCTGAAACAACGTTCAGCACAAAGTAAAAAGAGGAGTTTCATCAGAGCAGTAAAAAACAACATAAAAAAAGTTTTTAGGCAAAATAACAACAACAACAACAACAACAATCCACTTCTCTACTTTCATTTAATTTTTTAGAGCAAAAATGTTCGACTATGATTTATTCACAGATTGTATATTTGTCTCGGGGTGAATTCATCTGGAGCGAATCCCTCGTTACGTAACATAAACATCGGGTTCGTTAAGACAGAAGGAAAACAGTCGCAGTAAAAACTTAATAACTAAACTTGAAATATGTCACAAAAACACGATGAACAGCTTTATGTAAGAATCACAAACCATTTATTAAGAATCTAGTTTATATATATATAAATTAATATATATTCATAAATATATTAATTAATATGTATATTCATATATATATATATATATATATATATATATATATATATATATTCATCTTTTTTTCCATAGGTCACATCGACAGATAATACAGAACATTTAGGAGCTTCGTCAGTGTAATTAATAAAAGATAAAGAACTTATAAGACTTTTCATTTCAAGTGTTTAAATGTTAGCATTGAAACCAAAAGAGCTCTTCGCTAGCCAGTGCATAGAGTTAGCATTAGCATTAATCCCACTAATATTCAGAGGTTTTGCTGTTTATAGAAAAGGGAAATAATCAGGGTCTATAAAATAATGTAAAATATAAAAAAATAACAATGAATACAATAATAATACAAACTCTGTTTGGTCGTCTGGTCTGATTTATTAAATAAAAAATAAAAAACTTGTTATATTAGAGACTGTGATGAAACAATAAAGATCTTTAGAGTAAGAGATAGTAAGTCATAATTATGAATGGCTAATTATTATGCAGAATGACGTAACACCTGATGACACGTCATCACTAAACAAACCAAGACTAACTTTTTACTTCAGTGTTCATGGATTTTCCACGTTGATCTCCAGAGGAAGCATCTGACCAGCCTCAATGTTGTAGTTTTATTCACTGCTCTGACAATACCGTGTCACGAATTCATTTGAATAGTGCGCTGAGGATATATTGCGACACCTTTCAGGGGACCAATCACAGGGCGGCGCTCAGAGGGAGAAGGTGGCGAGCAGCAGGACGGCAGCCATCAGTACACGGGCACATGGAAGTACTCATGACGGGGCTGCAGGGACACAAACGCACAAGATGAGTCACAACAGCACCTCATGCACACGGCAGCAGGAGGCCACGCAGCCGGCTGCAGGGGGCGCTAGGAGGTCACTGGAGGGAACTTAAAGGGTCACTTAAAGGTTCACCAAAGCGAACTTAAAGGGTCACTAAAGGGAACTTAAATGGTCACTTAAAGGTTCACTAAAGCGAACTTAAAGGGTCACTAAAGGGAACTTAAAGGGTCACTTAAAGGTTCACCAAAGCGAACTTAAAGGGTCACTAAAGGGAACTTAAAGGGCCACTTAAAGGTTCACCAAAACGAACTTATAGGGTCACTAAAGGGAACTTAAAGGGTCACTAAAGGGAACTTAAAGGGTCACTAAAGGGAACTTAAAGGGTCACTTAAAGGTTCACCAAAACGAACTTATAGGGTCACTAAAGGGAACTTAAAGGGTCACTAAAGGGAACTTAAAGGGTCACTAAAGGGAACTTAAAGGGTCACTTAAAGGTTCACCAAAGCAAACTTAAAGGGTCACTAAAGGGAACTTAAAGGGTCACTTAAAGGGTCACTAAAGGGAACTTAAAGGATCACTTAAAGGTTCACTAAAGCGTAGAAGTCTACATTTCAGCCCGTTTAGCGGCAGAAATTACTTAGAAAGAAAAACGTGGGGAATATGGTTCAGGTAGAAAAATACCAAAGTCACCATTTGGGGGAAAATACTTTCACCGCTGATCCACATTTATCGATTAAAGGGAAAGTTATTTGTTTGCTCTGTAAATACAACTTTCTTGCTGAGAGTTAGATGATAAAATAGATATCACTCTCATAACTGTAGGATATATATGGATGTAGCTTAGCTTAGCATAGATGAGTAGATACCACTCTCATACCTGTACAATAAATATATAGGGCTAGCTTAGCATAGACGAGTAGATACCACTCTCATACCTGTATGATAAATATGGATGTAGCTTAGCTTAGCATAGACAAGTAGATACCACTCTCATAACTGTACAATAAATATGGTTGGTTAGTTTAGCTTAGCATAGATGAAAAAATAGATTCCAATCTCATGAGCCAGAGGTCGCTTAGCTTAGCATAAAGACAGGAAACAGATAGCTTTTCCCAAAATGTCAAACTATTCCACAACTTAACGGGGTATTTAACTTTCCCTTCTAATCTAAAGTCAAACAAACAAACAAACAAACAAACAAACGGACAGTGAGCGTTTCTGAATTCAGTATTTTTCTGGAAGGTCTTTGGGAAAATGTGTTCTTCCACATGTTCCTATGATTACACCCCTTTACTTAAAGGGCCAGTGTGAAGGATTTAGTGCCACCTAGTGGTGAGGTTGCAGATTTGCATTTGTTTTAATTAAATCCTTCACACTGGCCCTTTAAGTAAAGTTGTGTAATCATCGGAACATGTGGAAGAACACAATGAGACGTTACATGAACACAAACAGACAAACAGACTTTTGTTTTACAAACGGGCCGTAAGGGGACTAACTAGACCAGGTCCTGGTTGGACCCGGTCTAGAGGGACGTCCTAAATCCACACACAGTATTCACCTCAGCATCCTAATTCTGGAAAAGACCAGAGGACTCAGAGACCACATTTGGGACCATCACACCTGTGAGGCAAAGATTGTTTTTTTTTGTTTATATATGGACACAAATAAACAGAACAAAGCACACACATTAAAACGGTACCCCGCCACAATAAAAGCCCCTCTGCTCACATGATGCCTCACATGCAAAAGTTGAGCTGAGCAGCAAATTCTTCAGAGGCAGGAAAAAAAAAAAAAAAACTAAATCTGCGAGCTGGCAGCCGAGTAACGAGCAGCTCCTGAGAAATGTTCCACTGAGGCTTATTAAAGTCACCCGTCCTGTTTTACACGTGGTTATTAATTACCTCACGCACTCTCAATGTGTTATTTTATGTGGGACATCTTAAAAACACTGCTAAAAAATGTGTCAACACATGAGGAAATTCTGCATCTCCACATGAGAGCACCTGGAGTTATAAAAAGGTAAAATAATTAGCCTGATTACGCAATTACCCCGAGGAGGCGGAGTCTGATTGCTGAAGAGTTCCCCTCTGGGTTCATCAATAAGCTCCTTTTGCTTTGCTCCACATGCTTGAAGTATTATGACATTTTAGTTGATTTGTTTTTCTCAACAAGTCCCGAGGAAAAGACCGAAGCCAACGATGAACTGATGAAACTGATTGAGCAGCCGAACGATGATTCTCATTCGTTCGGCTGTGAAGCTCCATTTTTGTACAAAAATGACTAAAAAACGTTGTTTTTAGATTCACTAAAGTCTCACAATGACAGGAACACACTAAAAGCAGCTCATGTGTTCTGAGAGGTTACATGAGAGGTCTGGTGGATAACAGTCAGAAAGGTGAAGGTTTTGGTCTTTTCATGGGCTTTGTTGAGCATAGAATAACACTTATTCTTTAATATATTAATATTACAAGATGGTAATTGTGTAAAATGGTCATTTTTGGGTCAATAAACATGTAGAAAAACCTGCAGAATTAATAGTATTAGTATATGTGACATACTTTAGTAACACAGGTTATTGTTATTTTTCTTTTCCACCATTTTAAATAAATAAAACGTACAGAATAATTAATCGGAGTATTTTTCATTCAGTGTCGTTAGTAAAACTCTTTTTTAAATTTGATATTTGTTTAAAAAGAGGAGCCTGTAAAAAAAAAAGAAGCCTGGTGGTCAGGAGAGAGAATGCAGCTTTAACACATGAAGCATAGACTTCTATACAACCAGAAGAGTCGCCTCTGGTGGTCAGGAGAGAGAATGCAGCTTTAACACATGAAGCATATACTTCTATACAACCAGAGGAGTCGCCTCCTGGTGGTCAGGAGAGAGAATGCAGATTTCAGGTTTGTTCTGCAGCACATACTCATATTTCAAGTTTTCTTTGTTTGTTTCTTTATCCCAAATAACAACATTTGAGGAACATTATTTCGCAACACATTTAGTTTAAAGCAAAGAGTCCCTCAGCAGTCCAGGTAATGGTTTGTCAGCAGTGACCTGGTTTCGGTTCCCAGAACTCATTAACAGCAACATTTTGGCTCAATGACTAAATGTTGCGCAACCTGCTGACACGGATCAGCTCTCAACCAGACGACTACAAATAAATAAATAAAAATAATAACCACAGTGTGTTGGTTTCATTTTAACAACAATTCTAAATAATCCCTTAAATATCTCTGTTGTAACATGTTGAAGACGTCTGGTTATTCTCTGAGCACTAAGTAAAGCTCGTGGACACATGAATCCTAATGATGCAGTGACGCTTTGTGTCTTTTGTTTCTGTAATAATGGACTGCTAATCGGGGCCGTGTGTGTGTGTGTGTGTGTGTGTGTGTGTGTGTGTGTGTGGTCTCAGGAATGCAGACAACAAGGCTTTGTTTCTGGGCGGCACCGAGTGTCTGAGAGGATTTGGATTAAACTGAAAGGTCTGAAGTACTCGTCAGTTTAAAAAGACATGAAAGTCTCTCCGCTGCTGAACGTTACGTTGAACTTCCACTGTTAACATTTATCTTGTCGATTTGCTGCTGAACACGTTCTCACTCACAACTCGTCACACATGGAGACTCGGTCGGGACGCTGAAGGGACACAAACTGAAGCTCCTCAAACGGCCACTTTAAGCTCCAAAAACGAGTCGAACCTCCATTGAGCTCCATTTAGAAGCTCCAACTTTACAGCAGAAATAAACGGTCTGGTCTCAACAGATAATTTCCACCTTCATGACCTGAGATCTATAGAGGATCCTCTATAGTCCATAGAGGATCCTCCATGGACCTGAGGTCTATAGAGGACCAGGACTAGACTGAGGTCTATAGAGGACCAGGACTACATGAGGTTAATAGAGGACCAGGACTAGACTGAGGTCTATAGAGGACCAGGACTACATGAGGTTTATAGAGGACCAGGACTAGACTGAGGTCTATAGAGGACCAGGACTACATGAGGTCTAGAGAGGACCAGGACTACACTGAGGTCTACAGAGGACCAGAACTAGACTGAGGTCTATAGAGGACCAGGACTACATGAGGTCTACAGAGGACCAGGACTAGACTGAGGTCTGTAGAGGACCAGGACTACACTGAGGTCTATAGAGGACCAGGACTAAACTGAGGTCTATAGAGGACCAGGACTAAACTGAGGTCTGTAGAGGACCAGGACTACACTGAGGTCTATAAAGGACCAGGACTAAACTGAGGTCTATAGAGGACCAGGACTAAACTGAGGTCTGTAGAGGACCAGGACTACATGAGGTCTATAGAGGACCAGGACTAAACTGAGGTCTGTAGAGGACCAGGACTACACTGAGGTCTATAGAGGACCAGGACTAAACTGAGGCCTGTAGAGGACCAGGACTAAACTGAGGTCTATAGAGGACCAGGACTAAACTGAGGTCTATAGAGGACCAGGACTAGACTGAGGTCTATAGAGGACCAGGACTAGACTGAGGTCTATAGAGGACCAGAACTAGACTGAGGTCTGTAGAGGACCAGGACTACATGAGGTCTATAGAGGACCAGGACTAAACTGAGGTCTATAGAGGACCAGGACTAAACTGAGGTCTATAGAGGACCAGGACTAGACTGAGGTCTGTAGAGGACCAGGACTAGAGAGACTGGTTCAGGACCAGTTAAAAGTTCCTCACTGTCCCTTTAAGTAGGTAAGCTTACTAAATTGCGTAAATTAAGAACATTACGTAACTTTAAAAAGGTCACAATGAGTCCTCGTTGCACGCGGGACTTGAACTGCCGTCTCCTGGGTGAAAGTCCTGTGTTTGTTTGGACCTCCTTCCTGTCATAACTACCATGGCCACTAGGGGGCAGCCATGCACGCCCAAAACTGACTCCAGAGGGGAAGTTTAAAGTTGTGTTTGACGAGTTGTGAGTGAGCAGAAGAGTTATTGATTAGTGTATAAGAGTTATTGATTAGTGTCTAAAGAGGCAGAAACAACACATAAGCAGCTTCCATATCTGTCGTGCGTGACCGACACTCGAGATATTGCCGTTGCCGATATGCAGTTTCTGTTGAGTCGGGGAACTAGCGTACGTCTACGGCTAAAGAGCTAGCGCTACAGCAGAGGTGATCCGGGTTCTCACAAACCGTACCTGCAAACAGGCGCATCTGAAAGTCTACGTTCTGCAAATCACAACGGTGAAAGAGTTCAAGGAGAGAAGAAGAAGAAGAGAAAAACTGTCAAATCAAGATCAAGCAAACTGAACGAGAGTGAAGCCGGAGGAATACAAATCATCAAGGAGGGAAACTTAATTCAGTTTCTCCAATAGTTTTAGCTGCTCTGCTTTTACATTTTTATATGTCACACAAGCACAAATGTAAAGCTGCAAAAAACTAATAAACCCCAAAAATGTACAAACCCAAAAGCACATTTTTTGATGCCATTTTATGTTTGTCAATTTTTCTGCAATAGCCGTTCAATGTGATCACATTGCGTCATTCCGTCGGTGTGATGATGTAAATTGTTGGTGGCGGAGTCGCCATTCAACAACGTCAACAGAGACGGTCGGAATAACTCCCGATATGTCGGGAAACTAAACGCTATCATGTCCGAGTTCATAATATCAATCAGGGCGTTTTCTATGCTAACGTCGTAGCTGTTCCATCAAAATAACATTTATACACATTTATACACACAGTATACAACATTTAAAATATGGCAGCAGGTCGTGGAGCGTTAAGCAGCAGACTCACTGGAGTGTTTTCATTCAGAAGCTTGTGCATATTTGGAAAAAAAAAGAAAGTGCAACAGATTAAAAAGTTTTAAGCTACTTACTATTAATGAAATCTGTCTGTAGTTGAGGAAGCGGTGCTTATGTAACGTGTTCAGTTTAACGTCTCACGCGGTTCCAGTGGAGTGAGAATTATGAATGTATAATAATATAGAGGCAGAAAGATAAGAGACTAAAAGTCTGGATGGATAGAAGGCTAGATGGATGGATGATAGATGATATATGGATAGATAGATGGATGGATGCATGGATGGATGGATGGATATATGGATAGATAGATAGATAGATAGATAGATAGATAGATAGATAGATAGATAGATAGATAGATAGATAGATAGATAGAAGGATATATAGATAGAAGGATGGATAGAAGGATAGACTACCTCCTGCAGGAGGTCCGCCTGCTCGATGGCCTTCAGCACCGTCTTCTTGGACGTCTCCTGAGCTTCTCCGCCCAGCAGGAACTCGTCCAGGATGAAGTAAGCCTTCTCAAAGTTGAAAATAATGTCCAGCTCGCACACCTGTTGTTCACAAACCAAAGAATATATTTCTTAATATTTGATATTGAGTCCCGGTCCGGCCGGTGGGAACAACGTGCGGTGGCGGACGCCGGAGGAGACGCACGCTGCCGAAGTATTTGTCCAGCAGCTCCACGTATCGGTGGATGATCTCCAGCGTGATGAGCTCGTTGTCCTGCTCCTCGATGGCGCAGCAGAAGTACAGGCTGGCGTACCTGCAGCCGGAGACAAGGCCACGTTACAAAACAAGTACGGGAGGCATCGACCACCGGGCATCGAGCCACCGGGCATCGACCACCGGACATCGACCACCGGGCATCGAGCACCGGGCATCGAGCACCGGGCATCGAGCACCGGGCATCGAGCACCGGGCATCAGGCACCGGGCATCGAGCACCGGGCATCGAGCACCGGGCATCGAGCACCGGGCATCGACCACCGGGCATCGAGCACCGGGCATCGACCACCGGGCATCGACCACCGGGCATCGAGCACCGGGCATCGAGCACCGGGCATCGACCACCGGACATCGAGCACCGGGCATCGAGCACCGGGCATCAGGCACCGGGCATCGAGCACCGGGCATCGAGCACCGGGCATCGAGCACCGGGCATCGAGCACCGGGCATCGAGCACCGGGCCAGTCCGTCTCGCTGCAGCCGGTCGCCGTCAGGACGTTACGGTTGAATTTGATGTTTTTTGTGTTTATTACTGGAGCACTTATGGCACATGACTGAATACACTGCCGAGATTTGAAGCTAAGCTAACGCAGCTAGTCCACTACCCAGCATGCTTGGCTGTCTGATGAACACTCATCGAGAGGTTTGTTTGATTGAGAGACGGTTCGGTAACTAAGGAGAAAACGTAAGTTACTTAATAGTTCATGTTTTATTGTGAACATTCAAACACAAACAGATAAAATGGCCGACATCCTAACGGTAAAAACTCCACATGTTCCCGATGGATCCAGGTCCCTGATGGATCCTGGTCCCCGATGGATCCTGGTCCCTGATGGATCCTGGTCCCCGATGGATCCTGGTCCCTGATGGATCCAGGTCCCTGATGGATCCTGGTCCCCGATGGATCCTGGTCCCTGATGGATCCTGGTCCCCGATGGATCCTGGTCCCCGATGGATCCTGGTCCCTGATGGATCCTGGTCCCCGATGGATCCTGGTCCCCGATGGATCCTGGTCCCCGATGGATCCTGGTCCCCGATGGATCCTGGTCCACGATGGATTCAGATCTCAACGGTCACATAGCGACTGGGCATCGGACAGCCAGGGGCATGCTGGGTAGTGGAGGAGCCTCAGGTCCTTCAGCTAGAAGCCAGAAGGCTGTAACTAAGCCCCGCTCTGCCAAGAGGCTCCTTATCCCCATAATCCTGAAGGCCTCTTCAGCCATGTGATGCTAACAGAGGAGCGGTCAGCTGATCCTCACAGCCGGCTGCTTCTGGTGAGGCGAGCAGGAAACGTTCTCATGTGTTTACCAGCAGCTCTACAAGTAGAATAATGCTCATAATATAAATGCAGCCTGATCTTTATCTGACGATAACTCTCTGATCATGAAGCAGCTTCTGTCTCATGTCTCTTTGATGTTCTCTGCATTATAATACGGTTCTGCTCCTCTGGAAACAGAACCATCAGGACTAGAAGTAGAACACGTCTCACAACTCAGTTACAACGATACACATCATAAAAAAAAGAAAAACGCACGTTGAAGTTCTTTGATAATTTATTTTACAAAAATTGGCAAACAATGGAATCTAAATGATCTGCAACATGTTTTAAAGTTGCTACAAATGTTATCAATGTTGAGGAAAAAGGGAGGTTCTGTCCTCTTTCCTCTCCTTTCCTCCTCTCTCCTCCTCCTCCTCTCTCCTCCTCCTCCTCTCCTTTCCTCCTCTCTCCTCCTCTCCTTCCCTCCTCTTTCCTCCTCTCTCTCTCCTCCTCTCCTTCCCTCCTCTTTCCTCCTCTCTCCTCCTCCTCTCCTTCCCTCCTCTTTCCTCCTCTCTCCTCCTCCTCTCCTTTCCTCCTCTCTCCTCCTCTCCTCTGTGTTTACTTCCTGTTCATCAGTCAGAGTTTCTCCTCTTGTGGTCACATGACTGCTGGTCTCAGGTGAATAAATCATGACGTCATAGTTTAACTGAGTTTAATGTTAAATGAGACGCGTAGAATAAAATGTTGTTGATAAACATCAAACTTACTTTAAGTTTTGTTTCTGACAGAAGAGTCGTCCCACATGATGTGTTCACGGACCGTCGAAAAGAAATAAAACCCGACGACAGTCAGTTTTTACAGTTTCTGCGACTGTTTAATTAAATAAAACATGAGAGAACAACACAGCGCACGAGTCCGTCCGACAGATGCAACGAGTCGAGATGAATACCGCTCCTCTGCTCTGTAACACCCTCTATGCCCCCTCTATACCCCCTCTATACCCCCTCTATACCCCCGCTATGCCCCCTCCAACACGCACCTCTTGTAGACCACCTTCAGGTCCCTCCACTCCAGGAAGCTGCACATCTTGGGCTTGCGCGCCAGCACCGTGTGCACCAGCTCGCGGGTGATCTTCCGCTTCTCCTTGTCGCACAGAGGCACGTACCACTTCTGCAGCCGCAGCTTGCCCTGCCGACTGAACAGCAGCAGGAACTGCATCTGAGAGGAGGAGGAAGAGGAGGAAGAGGAGGAAGAGGAGGATGAAGCACGCAGAGGAAAAAGATTCAACTTGTTCAAGAGCTTTCTCTGAAGTTCCACTGCTTCTCAAAGTCTCTCTCAACAGAGCAAGAATTAACGTCCACGTGCATCGGCCACTGAGCACTTCTGAGTCCTCTGACCTGTCGACCTGTCAATCACCTTGTAGCCCCGCCCCCAAAGCGTCACCTGCTTTATGGTCTGTTTGACTCTGAATGACCATAATTTACTAAATGAACATCATGCTGTATTGAAGAAGACTTGAAACTAGAGATTGAGACATAAACTCATGTTTACAATGTTTACTGAGGGAATACATCAAGAGAAGTAGAGTTATTTATATAGACTTCTATACAACCAGAGGAGTCGCCCCTGGTGGTCAGGAGAGAGAATGCAGCTTTAACACATGAAGCATAGACTTCTATACAACCAGAGGAGTCGCCCCACTGATGGTCAGGAGAGAGAATGCAGCTTTAACACATGAAGCATATACTTCTATACAACCAGAGGAGTCACCCCCTGGTGGTCAGGAGAGAGAATGCAGCTTTAACACATAAAACATATACTTCTATACAAACAGAGGAGTCACCCCCTGGTGGTCAGGAGAGTGAATGCAGCTTTAACACATGAAGCATATACTCTAATGAACCGGAGGTTGCTGATGTAAAAACATGGCGGCTAGTTCAAACTAAACTAACGCAAGCACAATTATTCTTATCATTAGGTTGATTATACACTAAAGGAAACATAATAATATTTTCCATTTCTGTCGATAAATCCTTCTAAATTCTGTACCTTTAGAATATTAGTAGGATTATCTGTGAGTGGAACACATCGTTGTTACGTTGCCGGTGAAACACAGAATGAAGGATGATCACAGCCCGTAAACAGAGGAGGCGTTGGAGGCGTCTCAGGGCCAATCAGGAGCGCTAGATGAGGCCGTCACAATCCTGTGGATTACAGTAATCTCCTCCACCGTCTCGTTGGACATCACACACTCATCACATTCCAGCACAGCTGAAGAGGAAGATGGAGGTCTCTGCTCGGTGTGCTGCCGTGCTCTTCCTCCTGCTCCTCTCTCAGGGTAAGTCACAAGGAATATTATTGAATCATCAGGATTATACTCACCGTCTGTGGTTTATTGTTTCCTTTTCGTCATCATGTTATGAAAGTGGCCATAAAGCGGATTATTGTTTCTGTTGAGTTTCTTCAATAACAGGCTTCTTCTGGTCGCAAATGCAGAAATGATGCAGAATAATTAGATGTATTTGTCGCATTAAAAAGCAAACAATTCACAAATTAATTTGTGTTCTTCAGTGTTGATTTGAGTTTGTTTCCTGTTTAGTTTCCCCTGTAAAAAAAAAAACTTTTTCGCTTTCACTTTTCTTCACTTTTCACTTTCATGCATCCATTGACAGCCCTGATGACCGTTCACTCTCAGGAGGTACGAGCACAACAATGAACCACAGGGAGAGAAATTATATGAACTCTGGATTAACGTGTGTGTGTGTGTGTGTGTGTGTGTGTGTGTGTGTGTGTGTGTGTGTGCGTCCTTCAGGAGGAGGAGGCCGTCCAGGAGGAGGAGCTGCAGGAGGAGGAACAGCAGGAGATCGAGACCTGGACCTCAGACGTCAAAACTTGCACCTGTGACTGCGAGTCGGCCGCCTCACCGACTGCCGGCCCTCCGGTCCCGTCCACCTCTCTGCTGCCGACGCCGCCCCCTCAGGGTCACCCGGTGCACTGCATGCCAGGTGAGGACTCCCTCCTGACGGGTCACGTGACCTGGGTTAGCTGCTTGTTTCTCTCCAACTCGTCTTGGCTCAGTTTCTAAATCTCTGCAGTGAAACACGATTCAGCTTCTAACGTGATCTTGGCAATTTTCAACTCGAGAGTTATTACAAGGAACTTTTATTTAGTGTTGGTTCCCCTGTGGACTAGAGTGGTAGTGTCTCTGAGCACCAGGGTCCCTTTAGAAAACCTTTCATTCCACTGCAGCAGGTCTGACAGTCTGGTCCTCTCAGTCCTGGTTCTGGTTCTCCTGAGCCCCCCTTCCCTCCAGCGGGTCCAGCACTAGTCCTGGGTCTCCAGCAGCGTGGTGTCGGATCTGGGTCTGTCCACAGTGAACTGGTCTCTGCTGGATCTGTGTCTGTCCATGTGGACTAGTCTCTGCTGGATCTGGGTCTGTCCACAGTGAACTGGTCTCTGCTGGATCTGTGTCTGTCCATGTGGACTAGTCTCTGCTGGATCTGGGTCTGTCCACAGTGAACTAGTCTCTGCTGGATCTGTGTCTGTCCATGTGGACTAGTCTCTGCTGGATCTGGGTCTGTCCACAGTGAACTGGTCTCTGCTGGATCTGGGTCTGTCCACGGTGGACTGGTCTCTGCTGGAGTCTGAGCTGAAGGAGACACTGGTGAACCTGCATGATGTCATCTGGTTTCACCAGAATCCGACCCAGTGGCTCTGATGAGGATCTTTAAGAAGAACTCTATAGAACCAGACCATCTTCTCTCTGGTGGTCTGGTTACTGATGGAGGTCCATAGAGGACCAGGACTACACTGAGGTCTATAGAGGACCAGGACTACACTGAGGTCTATAGAGGACCAGGACTACATGAGGTCTATAGAGGACCAGGACTACATGATGTCTATAGAGGACCAGGACTACACTGAGGTCTATAGAGGACCAGGACTACATGAGGTCTATAGAGGACCAGGACTACATGATGTCTATAGAGGACCAGGACTACATGAGATCTATAGAGAACCAGGACTAACCTCAGACTGGTTCAACAGTTACAGCAACTTTAAGTTTGGTAACGTCGACTTAAGAACAGAACTGCTCCGAGGAAGAAGCCCAGAACAGCGAATGCCGTGAGATAATCTTGTCACCTGTACAGGAGTGTGATGGTCAGATTAGGGAGCCCAGAATAGGTGCTGCCCTTCACTTAATAGCACGATATGTCGTGCGAAGCGGCACAGATCAGATGATGTCACGAACATCTTCTTGCTCCTCATCACGCACTCTTCCTGGTATCAGATCTCAGGGTTAATCAGATTGAGCCGCTCAGAATACTTTGGTGGAGAATAAAATCTCGACGTAGCTGATATCCAGATGGTTATTTAAAGGTTGATATGTTCCTTTAAGTCTACAAACAACTTCTCCATCAGTTAAATATAAATGTTGAAGGTTCTGAAGCGATTCTCTTCCTTTATTAAGAGTAGTGTTAATGTCCTCCACAGAATGTCCTTACCACAGAGCTCTGGGCTTTGAATCTGGATCTGTGGATTCAGACCAGATCAGCTGCTCCAGTCAGGACCAGTACGTGGGCTGGTACTCCTCCTGGATCCCCTCCAAGGCTCGCCTGAACAACCAAGGCTTCGGGTACGTCACGGCATCCCAGTTCTTTTAACTTGTTATCACCGTGAACAGCAAAAGCACATGTTTGGTTGTTGTCAGGTGCGCTTGGCTCTCCAAGTTTAACGACCTCCATCAGTGGATCCAGATCGACCTGAAGGACGTGGCCGTGGTGTCCGGCATCCTCACTCAAGGCCGCTGTGATGCGGACGAGTGGATCACTAAGTACAGCATCCAGTATCGCACGTTGGAAACGCTCAACTGGATCTATTACAAAGACCAGACCGGAAACAACAGGGTGAGAACACAATATAAGCTTTTATTAACAAAACTAAATTACAATTCAACACTTAACTATAAACAACATTAATATACCCAAAAATGTGCAAAAGAAACACAATAAAAAATGAAATCTTGCAAATACAATACAAAACATATATTTAACAATAAGAAACATGTATTTAACAATACGAAACGTGTATTTAACAATATCAAATACATATATTTAACAATAAGAAACATGTATTTAACAATACGAAACATGGATTTAACAATATCAAATACATGTATTTAACAATATGAAACATGTATTTAACAATACGAAACATGTATTTAGCAATATAAAACATGTATTTAACAATACATGTATTTAACAATATAAAACATATATTTAACAATACGAAACATGTATTTAACAATACGAAACATGTATTTAACAATACGAAACATGTATTTAGCAATATAAAACATGTATTTAACAATACATGTATTTAACAATATAAAACATATATTTAACAATACGAAACATGTATTTAACAATACGAAACATGTATTTGACAATATCAAATATATGTATTTAACAATACGAAACATGTATTTAACAATACGAAACATGTATTTAACAATATAAAACATATATTTAACGATACGAAACACATTTATTTAACAATATGAAACATATATTAAACAATATAAAACATATATTAAACAATATAAAACATATATTAAACAATACAAAACATGTATTTAACAATACGAAACATGTATTTAACAATACAAAACATGTATTTAACAATATAAAACATATATTTAACGATACGAAACACATTTATTTAACAATATGAAACATATATTTAACAATATAAAACATGTATTTAACATATAAAACATATTTAACAATATGAAACATATATTTAACAATATGAAACATGTATTTAACAATACGAAACATATATTTAACAATACAAAACATGTATTTAACAATACGAAACATATATTTAACAATATGAAACATGTATTTAACAATATAAAACACATTTATTTAACAATATGAAACATATATTTAACAATATAAAACATGTATTTAACAATATAAAACACATTTAACAATATGAAACATATATTTAACAATATGAAACATGTATTTAACAATATAAAACATGTATTTAACAATACGAAATACATATATTTAACAATATGAAACATATATTTAATAATATAAAACTCAGACCAGAGCTATAATGAAAGAAAACATCACACTAAAAAGAGACATTATCAAACACAAAACACAAAATACATCAGAGATTAAAAACCAAATGACCATTCCCCCCATGGAGGTGACGATGAAGTGATTTAGTGATTGTTTTTAACTTTCCATCCCCAGGTCTTCTATGGGAACTCGGACCGCTCCTCCACGGTTCAGAACCTGCTGCGCCCCCCCATCGTCGCCCGCTACATCCGCCTGCTGCCGCTGGGCTGGCACACCCGCATCGCCATGAGGCTGGAGCTGCTCATGTGCATGAACAAGTGTCCCTGAAGGCACCGCAGCCTCACTGTCCATCCTCCACCTGATAACATGCTGCTGCAAAAGAAAATATCCATCATTTTACTCTGTTATACAACCAGTGGTGGAAAGTACTTGTACGCAAGTACTGCACTTAAATATACATGTAGGGTACTTTACTTATTTGTTTCCATTTTACTGTACTTCTCTTCCACTTCATCTCAGAAGTAAATGTTGTACTTTTTACTGTACTACATTTAAGAGATACATATTGCACTTTTTACTCTATTACATCTCAGAGGTAAATGTTGTACTTTTTACTGTACTACTTCGCAGAGATAAATATTGTACTTTTTACTCTATTACATCTCAGAGGTAAATGTTGCACTTTTTAATCCACTATATTTCAGAGGTACATATTGTACTTTTTAATCCATTACATCTCATAAGTAAATATTGTAATTTTGTATATACTACATCTCAGAGGTAAATATTGTACTTTTTAATGTACTACATCTCAGAGATAAATATTGTACTTTTTAATGTATGACATCTTAGAGGTAACCTCTCAGAGGTAAATATTGTACTTTTAATTTTTCTGACAGCTTTAGTCTCTTTCAGATGAGTAAAACAACCTGAAAGAGACTCAAATTAGCTTCAGAGACACAAAGATGACCAGAAAGAGACATAAACGAACACAAAGAGACACACAAACACAACAGCTACCAAGGGACCACAAAAAGACTCACACTGACCTCAAATATATTCAAATCAGCTACAAAGACACACACAAATAACCACCAAGAGACATACAATGGCTACAAAAAACACCAAAATTATTACAAAGTTACACAAAGCAGTTGCAAAAAGACAAAGAGACTCACACTGACTGTCTTAAGGGCAAAAGAGACATACAACAACAACAAGAGGTTCAACGATATCATGACTTGCTCCTTTGTGCTCATTGTCTCCATAATCCATCCACATTTATATTTGATATAATCTGATGCATTGCTGTAGATTAAACCAGCCAGCAGGATATAAAGGAGGTACAATGCAACATTAATGCAGCAGGAATATTAATCCAGAAACGTCAGACATGATAGTACAACATTTTACTGATCAATCAATACTTTTGCTTCAGTAGGGTTTTGCAGGTATATTACTTTATATAATATTTTTACAGTGTTTTTTTACTGCAGTAAAAGGTCTGAATACTTCTTCCACCACTGGTCATGACGTCCATCTCAATAACAGGCTTTTTTTCTTTAATGAGGCTTAAAATCTGGGAAAGGTGGACATGTTTATGCATTTTTAATCTGTATGAACTATTGGTTTTTAAATACAACATTCAGAGACAAACATTATAGAAAATAAATATTCTGCAGGTAAGGATTCAAATTAAATGCTTTATTTGAGATTTACTGTTACATATGTAAACATGAACATTCTAAAATTGTTAAGCATTCATTTGTGGGTTTATGCTCTCATGTAAATGCTCTGTTGAGAAAAAAGAAAAAGCAGATAAACACCGACGATGCTACTAATTTGTGTCTGTAATAAAAAGCACAAACATAATACTTGATTTCATTCAAACAGTTGATGAACATCCTCTTGTTATAAATATTACCACACAAGTAGTCACACATCAGTATTAATATAATACACGGTGCTCCTTCAGCAAAACGATAATCCGAAGAGAGAAGCGTATCGAGTTGAGTACGGAGCGTGCACGGTCCTCACAACACACAATACGGTACAGTCATGTCGGGCCCCGTGCACTGTGCACGTGATGAACACGCACTGTGCACGTGATGACCATGGAGTGCTGAGGAGGAATTTACAGAGTTTAGGGAAATGTATTGCTGAGCCGCACAGTCTCTTCAAAGTGCAACGCCACAAAGCTCAGCCGAGCTTCGCTCATGGCACTTTGACAACGTGACGGCACCATCTCATAAAGGTTTGAATCCCAAGAGGCTCAGAATGTGCAATCAGACCACAGAATACTCGAGTGCAGTGATTCCCAACCAGGGGAAAGAACTCATTTGACCTGAACATCAGTTACGTGTTGCAAATGAGAGCGAGTAAAAAGGTAGAATAAATGGTTCAAATTGTTTAAATAAGAGTTTTACTTCAGTGGGTTGGAAGATGTAGTCGGTGATTTCAACACCCAGAGAAATAAACATAGTCAATGTCCCTGGGAACATAAAACCCTGGACCCTGGGAACATAGGACAATGGGAACATAGAACCATGGGAACATAGGACCCTGGGAACATAGGACCTTGGGAACATAGACATTGGGAACATAGGACCCTGGGAACATGGACCATGGGAATATAGGACCATGGGAACATAAAACCCTGGGGACATAGAACCCTGGGAACATGGACCATGGGAATATAGGACCCTGGGGACATAGGGCCATGGGAACATAGGGCCATGGGAACATAGGACCTTGGGAACATAGGACAATGGGAACATGGGTCCCTGGGAACATAGGACCATGGGAATATAGGACCATGGGAACATAGGGCCATGGGAACATAGGACCATGGGAACATAGGACCATGGGAACATAGAACCCTGGGAACATGGGTCCCTGGGAACATAGGTCCATGGGAACATAGGTCCATGGGAACACAGGACCCTGGGAACATGGACATTGGGAACATAGGACCCTGGGAACTTAGGTCCATGGGAACATAGAACCCTGGGAACATGGACCATGGGAACATAGGTCCATGGGAACATGGACATTGGGAACATAGGACCATGGGAGCATAGGGCCATGGGAACATAGGTCCCTGGTAACATGGACATTGGGAACATGGGCCATGGGAACATAGGACCATAGGACCCTGGGAACATAGGACCCTGGGAACATGGACCATGGGAACATACGACCATGGGAATATGGGAACTTGGACCATGGGAACATACGACCATGGGAATATGGGAACATGGACCATGGGAACATACGACCATGGGAACATAGGACCCTGGGAACATAGGACCCTGGGAACATAGGTCCATAGAACCCTGGGAACATGGACCATGGGAACATAGGTCCATGGGAACATGGACATTGGGAACATAGGACCATGGGAGCATAGGGCCATGGGAACATAGGTCCCTGGTAACATGGACATTGGGAACATGGGCCATGGGAACATAGGACCATGGGAACATAGGACCCTGGGAACATAGGACCCTGGGAACATGGACCATGGGAACATACGACCATGGGAATATGGGAACATGGACCATGGGAACATACGACCATGGGAACATGGGCCAAGGGAACATACGACCATGGGAACAAACACTAGAAATGATCCTGGTGATAACAAGTAAAAACATTAGAAAACATTGTCAATTAAACTGTATGAATAAATACTGTAACAATATACACTTTTATATCATCAATAGATTGAATAACATTCAGCTGATGATGAATTCAAAGGAACACATGTGGAACATAATGGTTGGTGTTGGGCTCATCTGGCAAATCAAAATAAGGTTGGGAACCACTGCACTTCACCCAGAAGGACTTTTGTGGTCCTCCAGCTGCTTACACATTACTTTCTAACAATAGTTAGGGGCCAAAAAAACTTGCGACTTATGTTGTATAAATATTTTTTTACAGCAGTAAATTGTTTGTATTATGTATTGAAACATGTATGTGATTGAACAAGTAGAACCACTCTGTTTATGTGAAATCTTTAAGTAAGAAATGAGCAACCAAACAGACTTCCTTGAATCCTGGTGGTGAGGGAAGATATCAGATAATCACATCCTTCAGATGAATCCTGAAGTGTTGCAGGTCAAGATCTCTGATCTCGCTCCGTTTAATTCATCCATAAGGGTGCAGCAACACTTCTACATGAATAAAGGTTTCAGTAAAGAACTTTAGATTATGTTCCTTCCAAAAGGATTGTTGGTATCGTCTTTACAAGGACCAGTTATTATGTTCCATTTGTAGTGACCATAGTTTATAGTGTAATATTTGTTTAATATATATATATATATATATATATATATATATATATATATATATATATATTGAACAAACTGTGCATGAGAAGTCAGCCTAAATGTAGTGACTGCATATTCGGGTCAGTCAAGAAACAGTAGGTGCAGTGTCTCATTGTGTCCTACAGAGGGCGACGTAAGTCAGGATTTCTGTCTCGTTTATGGCACAATAGTGTCTAAAATGGCTGCGTTACAAAAATACATAAAAACCTAAATACCACCCCCAAAAAGGAACAAAGCTTTAAAGATTGTCAGTGCCAACTCAGAAAACTTGCACAAGAGCTATAATTCAGGGAAGAAGACCAGCAGGACGTCCAGAGGACGAGATGAACACCGACGCCACAGATCTCCATCCGGACGCCTTACAGAGTCTTAAGGAAATACTACGCAGTAAAATGTACTATATTCCTATATTGAATAGAAACAAAAATACTTACATTTAAAATCTACACTTCTATATAATATATATATATATATATATATATATATATATATATATATATATATATATATATATATATATATATATATATATATGGATATATAATATATATGGATATATATATATATATATATATTTAATTTGTAATATATTTACTTTATAATACAAATTATAATCAGAATTACAGAAGTAATAATATAAAGTCTATCAAACATGGAAGCTTTAAAAAAAATGAAGACGTAAAAAGGCTTTTGGCCCGTTTGCAAGCAGTGTTTAAAACTGAAGGTTTGGTGTGTGTGTGTGTGTAGGTGCGTGTGTGTGTAGGTGCGTGTGTGTGTAGGTGTGTGTTTGTGTGTGTGTGTGTGTGTAGGTGTGTGTGTGTGCAGTCAGCAGGTGTACTGTTACGCAATAGCCGCGTAGGAGCAACAGAGGAGTCGGATCCTCGGGGATCACAGCGCCGTCTCCTTCAGGTCGTTGAGGTTGGGCATTCGGGACCTGGAGGGCCGTCCGAAGCCGTGGCCGTTCTGGCCCCCCTTGATGCCCATCTGCTCCGGGTAGGGGTTCCCCTCGGGGCGGCCCAGGGCCGTGGGGTGCCAGCCGGCCTCCAGCTGCCCGGGCAGCGGGTATGCCGCCTGCCGGCTCTTCAGCTGCGGCGTGCTGACCCCCGGGTGGCCGCGGCCCTCGGAGAAGCCGCCCTGCACCGGGGCCGGCGCCGGCAGCGGCTGGTAGCGCATGTCGGGCTGCGGCGGCTGGCTGGAGGACGAGGACGAGAGGTGCAGCAGCTTACGCAGAGACTTCAGCGGCTGACTCTGAAGGGACGGACGACACGGTGAGCATCACACACACAGGAAGAGAACACTCATCTTTTCATCTGCGTTTCTTACTGAAGTGTGCGAATCGGACAGTTTCTCAGGCGGCCAGTCCTTGTCCCGGTCCTGGTCCCGGTCTCGGCTCTTGTCCCGGTCTCGGCTCTTGTCCCGGGTCCTGTGGCGGCTGCTCTGGTGACCGGAGGACCTGGAGGACTTCTGGAGGACCGCGTCCACGCCGTCACCGGGAACCTTCCACACACACACACACACACACACACACACACACACACGTCAATGAACAACGTGGAGGACCACGAGACACACAATGTGCTTTAATTGAAACAACTATAAAACAATCTGTAATCATGAGGCGGGGGATCATATTCTGAGAAACGTCAAAGATTATGGTCACAAATTTAAGGAAAAGTGTTAAATTTTACTTTGCAATCAGATTCAGCAATAAGTTAATACTCAAGATTTGATCCCAGAATCGATTTGAGGGTTTTTCTTGTAAGTTTCTGTGTTTTTCTCGTAAATGTAGTTATTTGTTTGCGAGTTTATTTCTCAGAATATTATCCCCCTTTTTTAACCTTAAACAAATAAATATGGAGCCGGAAGAACGAGGGAAAAGATTAAGAAGAGAAAATAAACTTTGAATTTCCGAGAAAACATTTTTTAATCTCTGGAAAAAAAAAAACTCACAAATTTACGTAAAAAAACCCTCAGAAAATGTGTTTATTTGAACTTTTCTTTCTACAAGGAATAACACCAACCTCATCCGACCACCGGCTGCTTGCTGTGTGTCATGTGGATGAGATCAAATGGTACTGCAATCAGATTGCGCAATAAGGATTCTCATCAATTCACCACTTTAATCTCCAGGAGGATTTTTCTCGTAAAATTTACAATTTTTCTTTCTAAAATTTAGTTTTTTTTCTCAGAATATTACCGGCTTTTCCACCATTTTTATTTATTTTTAATTGTAACAATATGCTGAAGGAAAGATGATTGTTTGTGTGAATGGTGTCATCATGAACACAAGTCAGATTATTGTGCAGTGAGGTCATTCAATTAAATAAATGCATGAATTAAAAGAACGTTAACATGCATCTGGAACCGATCCGAGGCGTTTGATGGTTTCTGGGTTTCTGACTGCGGCTTCCTCCGCGTCCAGATTGCATTTGATTTGAGATTGGAGCTCAGTCATCAGCGCTAAACCCTCAGCCGACAGAGCGGAAGGATATGAATAGAACGGCGAGGGAGAAGAGCCTCCAACACCTGCTGCTCATGGACGCGTCTCCTGACCGTCAGCCGTCAATAAAACATAATCATGGGTTTGAGGGGCGTCGACCCAGAGAAGTAACGCTGAGAGCGACCCCACGACATGCAGAGAGGGCTGGAGCCAATCACAGCCACCGACCAGCCGGGTCCGCTCACATCACACTGATCAATATATATATATATATATATATATATATATATACATACATATATATATATATATATATATATATATATATATATATATATATATATATATATATATATATATATATATCAGGAGCACTTTATAATAAATACACTATTTACATTATAAAGCATGAATAAACATCATCATTTATAAAGCATTGTTCCAACATGAACACTCAATAGTAACTCATTAGTAATGAGCAATTAGAGTAATTCATAAACACAATTATACATGTTTCATTCTTCATTAATAAGAATTGGAGGATTTTTTATCATTTACTAACACTTTACAAATTATCTTATTAATCATCTATAAGTCCTTAATACTTCATTTATAAATGATCTTATTATTTATAAGTCCTTCATACTTCATTATAAATTATCTTATTAATCATCTATAATTCCTTCATACTTCATTATTAATCATCTATAAGTCCTTAAAACTTCATTTATAAATGATCGTATTAATCATTTATAAGTCCTTAATACTTCGTTATTAATCATCTATAAGTCCTTAATACTTCATTATTAATCACCTATAAATCCTTAATACTTCATTATTAATCATCTATAAATCCTTAATACTTCATTATTAATCACCTATAAATCCTTAATACTTCATTATTAATCATCTATAAATCCTTAATACTTCATTTATAAATGGGGAGTCCATCATTTATAAAGAATGAAACCCAAAGCTTATTAATGAAGAATGAAACCTGTATAACTGTGTTTATGAATTGCATACTAATGAGTTACTACTGAGTGTTCATGTCGGATCAATGCTTTATAAATGATGAATTCAGTGTGTCTTCATGCTTTATAATGTAAATAGTGTGTACTTATTAGAAAGCATCAGTAATGTGCTTCAAAGCACAGACGTGGATCTGGCCGGTGTGTGTGGCGTTCCCTACAGAAGCTCAGAGCGGACTCTTGGTGGTGAATGCATGCGGTGAGTGGGGAGGCGAGCCGGTGAAGCAGGTGTACCATGGGAGTCGACCCCATGGGGATTCCTCTCACAGAGGAGCTATGCTTTATACTCTTGGGGCTAAACAGAGGGAACAGGCTTTTCTTGATGGCGGGAGGCCGTCCCTCGGGGACTTGCATCTGTAATACAGAGGCACATGGCGGTGGCACAGGGAACGTGAAGCATGACAACAAGAAGACACACGGCTTCACCAACAACGTTGATGTCCAGACGACCTCTGACCTTCTGGACATACAAGTTACCATTTGAGATTTTTTCTTTTTCTTCTTCATGGCCCTGAAGAAGCCCTGCTTCTCCTTCTCTTTGGACGGCTCTGAGGGGTTCAGCACCACCGTGTCCGGGCCGGTCCTGGAAACACAACACAGGCGGCTGAGCGCGACGTCCCGAACTCTCAATGCACCGATGGTTCGAGTCCCGATGGGACCGGGCGAGCTCCGCTAGAGCCCCGGTGTCATGTGACATTTACTAAGTTAACACATGAAGCATAGGCTTCTATACAACCAGAGGAGTCACCCTCCGGTGGTCAGTAGAGATAATGCAGCGTTAACACATGAAGCATATACTTCTATACAACCAGAGGAGTCGCCCCCTGGTGGTCAGGAGAGAAAATGCTGCTTTAACACATGAAGCATATACTTCTATACAACCAGAGGAGTCGCCCCCTGGTGGTCAGGAGAGAGAATGCAGCGTTAACACATGAAGCATATACTTCTATACAACCACAGGAGTCGCTCCCTGGTGGTCAGGAGAGAGAATGCAGGTTTAACAGACATTTGCATCTGCTTCACTCACCCAACTAAATACGAATGCTTATTTAGGACATGGGGTAGTGATACACTACGGCCTCTTGTGGCCAAAATGAGTATTACAACAACAAAAAGTATCTTGGCAAAACCTTTTTTTACCCGTTCTTAAGTTTTTAACACAGGAGAGAAAACATAATTTTCTCTCAGACGTAGATATTCTCTGTAGTGGTTAGAAGAGGTAATTACCAGGGGTCGAAGGTCGGCTGACGCTTGGAGTGGTTTGCCAAACTGCCGCCGTCCCCCGACAGGCCGGAGCTCCGGCTCTGACCTCTGCTGTCGTGGAAGGAGTTGTCTGGCCGGGGAGAAGGGACTGTTCAACAAACACAACAGAGACGCTCGTTCACCTTTCCGACGCACCAAGTAAAAAACAAACCAACTATTTCACAGCAGAATGTGGCCCACAATGCACTTCACGTGGTCACTGCATTAGCATGAGGCTTCTTCAATCACCATAAACTCAGCCATTGCACAAATTGTTTCACTTTTAAGAGAATGCCACGGGCCTCTTCAAATTAATAAAATGGTTACTAAAGACCTTCTAATGCATAAGGGAATACATAAGCAGCTCAGGTCAAACACGTACAGATTAAAAAGCTCGTTTCATACAACATCCTTCATTTTATGTCCTTTTCTGCAGCGTCCTCAGTGGAGGATGTGAAGGGCGACCTCAGCCAACGGGTTTAATGCAACCCGGCACCGAGACCTGAATGTGTGTGTGTGTGTGTGTGTGTGTGTGTGTGTGTGTGTGTGTGTGTGTGTGTGTGTGTGTGTGTGTGTGGCAGTGGCGGGCCGTGCGTTTTCGACCTCGGCTTTCAGTGCCGTATCGTCTACATCAGGGACTGTCAGACCGGCTTCTAGGTTCTAGCTTCTTCTTCTTCTTCTTCTCCCATACGCTGCCCCACTGACCAATCACAGCGCATGTTAATGGTCACGCTGGTCCACTGACCAATCATATACATCCACGCGATTTCGCAGGCGCCGCACGTCAAAGAATCCGCCCAGCTTGTCAAACTAAAGATCTGATTTGTCGAAGTCCATGACAATCAACCACAACGTCCTCTCTGTGTTCTTTAACCTGCAAAGGCTTAAACTGCTCTGCTGACAGAGACACAGGAGGAGAACAATGTGATTGGATGAAAGCTTCTCCTTAAAACCAGCTAAAGTGCTGCAGACTGACGGCAGAGCAACAGAGGAAGGCAGGAGCTGTGCAATAAGAAAATAAGCTGATAGGGATAAAATAATTATAATACATGTAGTGTATTTGTGAAAAACAATGACATTATAAAATAGCTATAACTTTGTGATTCTGTGATGCAGCAGAGAAGGCTTACAGGCCCTGACGGCCACCACTGCTGTGTGGGCGACTCAACCCACCTCTGTAGAAGCTGCCCACCCTCCTCGGCATGGACTCGCTGTAGATGTTGCGGTTCTCTTTGGACGAGCCGTCTTCTGCCTGCTGGTCGTGATACAAGCCGACCTGCAGTCACAACACAAGAACAGCCGTCAAGAAGACGGCTTCACATGCCGCTCCTACCTGAGGACGCTTTATTTACAGAACATACAAATGAGAGAGAGAGAGAGAGAGAGAGAGAGAGAGAGAGAGAGAGAGAGGAGGCGTATTGATTCACAACTGGTCGTTATTGTAATAAATCTGCAGACGCTGTAAATGTTTTTTTTCTTGTTTTGTTCTTTCTCAGAATCAGCACTGTACTAGATGCAGTATATATATATATATATATATATATAAATATACAGGTAAGGATTCACTGTATATCCTAAACAGGAAGCTCCTTCAAAGCTGTGAATAAAAACAGATAAACATGATATTTTCAGACGCCACCAGAATAGAATCCTGGCTGCTCGCCGTAGAGGCAGCGTTACCCAACGCGGCCCGCTGGAGGCCTTCGGAAAGATTAGCATGGTGGGCTTAAGGTAGGGCTGTGCGGTGTACCGGCTTCACATGCCGTCATACCGGTGCATGGCCGTAACAACTGTTATCACTCTTCGGCAGGCAGCAACATTTATTTTTCACCGCTACGGTTCTAACTTTAGTCATGGTTAAAACTTTATAACAGCAATTAATAACCCACAATAACGCTCTTTAACAGGTAAAACACAGTTTGTGACACATAAACAATTCGTCAAACTAATAATTGTACATTTATAAAATTACACCGCCGAACTGCATGCTGGGTAAAGCTCACCCACTATCACAACAAGAAGAAACTCCGTCGCAGGAAGAGACAGACCCTTCCTGGTTTTTTTCACCTACATTCCCCTGGGTCCTAAGTCCCTCCATGTTTAGCTTCCTAACTCAGTTGGCCGGCGGTCCTTTTCGGCGTCAATGAATGAATGTGTTTATGGGAAATACCGTGATATACCGTGAATCTGCTAGAATCTTACAAAACACTGTGATATGAATTTGTGGCCATACCGCCCAGCCCTAGCTTAAGGCTTCCCTTTGGGCGGGAATGGCTTGTGACGTGGGCTGTGATGTGAGCTGTGACGTGGGCTGTGACGTGGACTGTGATGTGGACTGTGACGTGGACTGTGATGTGGACTGTGACGTGGGCTGTGACGTGGACTGTGACGTGGGCTGTGACGTGGGCTGTGACGTGGGCTGTGACGTGGGCTGTGACGTGGGCTGTGACGTGGGCTGTGACGTGGACTGACCCGGCTCACGTCGTCCTCCCTGGAGCCCGCGTGGCGAGGCAGCGTGCGGTGCTGCAGCAGCGGAGACAGCATCTGAAGGCTGCTCGCCCGGGTGGGCACGCCCGGGCCCACCTTCAGCCCCTCCCCTGCCCCGTGCGTCCTCTGGTGGTCCCTCCGGACGTACATGGAGTGGCGGTGCGGCCGCTGCTGCGAGGAGAAGGGGCTGGTGTACCCCTGGCCGTAAGCCAGAGGGTCGTGCGGCGCTGAGAGGGAGTGGGCGTGGCTCCTTTCCGCCACGCTCACGCCGCTCTCCGCCGGGTCCGGGGCGTCCGGCGACTTGGCGTCCTCCGAGGACTTGTGGCGGGCGGAGGAGCGCCTGCAGGACGAGTCCAAGGTGTTGCTCTCTCTCTCGGAGCGCGTGCTCCCTCTGCCGGCCGCGCCGGGTCCCAGCCGGTCCGCTCGCCGGACCGCCGGGCTGCTCGGCGCCGTGAGGTCCAGGCAGCTCGAGGGGAAGTAGCGTGCCGCGGGCTCGTCGGCGTAAAGGTGCGCGTCGTTCAAGTTGCCCACCGACTTGGCGTCGCTCAGCGTGCCGTAGCTCTTGGACAGGTTCAGGTAGGCGAACTTGGAGGCCGGCGTGGAGCCGGTGTGGGACTCCGTGTAGCCGCGGCGACCGTGCTTCTCGCCCGACTGCAGCGTGTTGGTCTTCCCCTCCACGAAAGAATGGCGGTTCTGCTGCGAACGTTGGAAGTTGGATTTGAGGTACTTGGCCCCGGGGCCGTCGGACCCCTTGGACCCCGGGTCGCCTTTGCTCTTGGCCTCTCCGGGGCTGAGCAGGTGAGGCAGGTTGCCGCCGGCGAGGTCCACGGTGCACGAGGCGGCGTGGTTGAAGATCTGCGGCTGGTAGTTCTTGGGGTGCAGGGTGGGGCTGAGGTTGATCGGCGTCGGCATGTTGCCGTTGAGGAAGCCGTCGTTGCTGCCGGGATGCAGGTCCTCGTGCCGGGGCAAACTGGAGCACTCCCTGCTGCTGGAGCGGTGGCCCCCGGGGGTCTTTCCCCCGTAGCTCCTGGGCAAGAGCAGACAGAAAGGACATGAATATGCAGGTACTGGACAGGAAACTTCATATTTTATGCAATCGCTTGGAGGTTATTGTAGATATTAACAGCACCGTATCAGATCCAGGAGTTTTTACCTGTGGTGTTCCACAGGGATCAATCTTAGAACCACTACTCTTCTATATGTAAAGTGGTCCTCTCAAAGATTTTCATATAAATAAATGTCTTAAGTCACCTATCCATCGCCGAGGGAAGATAAAACAAGTGATTGAGCCTTTAGGCCGCTGATGATTGCAAAAGTATGGCGATGTTTATGTATTTGCAGTATTATGAGCGGTGTTTCTGGTGATATCTCTGGAAAAAATGCAGTACGAAGTTACAGCTCATGCAAACCAAACATTTCCTCCTGCAACAATGGCAGCTTGTGAGGACGTTAGCCTAGCGTAGCATCTGTTACACCTGAACCAATGTTCTTCTTCACTGAAAGAAGAACAAACAACGGAACTGAAGGCTTTTTCTGATGGAAAAGATGTTTTCACTCTTCTCACAGCTTGATTCAATAGAGTTTTAAAAATATATATATTTTAAGATACCTGGCTTTTTCCAATGACGGCTTCAAAGATGGTTTTAAATAAAGAACGTATTGCAGGTCAGTTTAATAGCACGGGCAAAGGAAGAAACCAGAACATTTTGGGGGCGGATCTGAATCATCTCTCACTTCCGTAAACAACAGACAGGCTGTTTGGCCTTGGTGGAGGTCTGCTCTCTTCTAGTTCACCATTACGTTGTAATAACCTGCCCAGGGACTGCGGATGAAAACTGGAATGTTGATTAATGTGCACCGACGCCGGTCAATCAATAGCTTATCGGCTGTTTCGTGACAGATTGTGAGTTTTCTCACGAAGGGCGATCCATTCTGCACAAATGTCTGACTGCTGCAGACTATAGTGCAGATAATATTCCCCTGGGGGTTGTGACTGCAAACAACCATCACATGTGCATGAAACATCAGGGTATACACATTCTGACCAATGGGTTTCTTGACTTTTCCATGACCTTTAACCAATTTCCATGACTAAACATTTAGTGAAATCTGGGTGTAAACAGTAAAAAGTGAGTAAATGTAGTATTTAAACTAACAATAGAATACAAAGCATACAGTAAACCTTAAATGACTCAAATGAATGAGACAATAGTTTGATTAAAAGAATAAACATTTATATAGATGCCTGTATGTATGCCTGCTTATATTTTGAGTCTTTCTTTTCAAAGCATATTCATTATTTCAAACTCAGCGTAAATGAACGTCATGAACACATGAATATAACACATATACATGAACACATGAATATAACACATTTACATGACTTTTACTAAACTTTTGGGATTTTATTTTTTTCAAGGACTTTTCTAGGACTGGAAATAACTGTTTGAAGTTATGTTTCTTTAAGCACCAAGCCCCTCGCGCTTATTCTCGTACACAAAAAAATGTTTCCTTAATTATCTCCGGAACCACATGGTTGTTTGACTTCATTTAAATTGCTACGATACCGTAACCCTTGTAAACCCCTGTTTAATTATAACAAAACAATCCAACAAAACCGCGGCACTAAAAACACTGAACACACAAGACCTTGGCGTGGGACGAGCCCCGACTCGACCAGCAGCAACAACAGCTCTGTGGCTGCAGATGTAAAAACAGTAACACAACCAGCCATGACTTTTCCAGGTCTTCCATGAGCGTAAGAACCCTGAACATTAACTTCTGCACAACCAGGAGACGCGTCACAACCGACCTGCTGGGGGTGGTGTTGTCTCCGTGGTGAGGCTTCCTCTTGGACGAGCGTACGGGCGTCGGCGTGGGCGGGCCGGGCCGCTCCACCAGCCGCAGGGTCTGGAAGGCGTGGTGGTTCAGGCTCTGCTCGGTGAGGAAGCGCTCCGTCGGGTTCAGCAGCAGCAGGTTCTGGAAGAGGAGAGGGAGAGCGTGCACAAGCCGTGAGTCACCGCCGGCGGGCTGCTGCTGCAGTTCAATGTCCTTGTGATGTGAAATATGATTTGTGACAATTCTTTTCTCACGAACATAAACATGTTTAATAACCCGTCTTAATGCAGGATTCAGCTTGCATTGTTCCACATAGAATCAGAACCATTTATTGCCATGTATGCTTTCACATGCAAGGAGTTTGTACTGGTGGAAGGTGCTTAACATTTAACATTTAACAATAAACGTTGAATGTTTATGCTTGCATTGTTCTCTGTGGAATGCAAGCTGAATCCTGCATTAATGCACTGGAGAGAGTTTGCTTAACTTCTATTTATACTGGCAGCTACTTTTCTCAGGAAAACACCACAACAACACAACAACACAACAACACAACAACAGAGCTTGGCATTAGCAGCCATCAAACACGTCCCGTCAAATCGATCGCCCGGCTCGACTCGAGGAAGCCTGATTGGAAGCGAGAGAGATGCCGGTCCTTGCTGCAGTCGGCTGGGAGATGACATTGTGTTTGCAGTGAGTCATTTTGTTATCTGCTGGGGAAAAGCGCAAGTGCACAAGCACTGCCCACATTCTTGACACGGAGCTCCTGTGTGCAGAGCAGCGAGGAGGCATCGCGCAGTCACGACGTAGTAATAATAATAATAATCAGAGGAAAATCTGTGATTCCCGACCTTCAGCAGGTCCAGCAGCGCTCCGCCGATGATTCCCAGGTATCTCCGCTCCAACGTCTGGGGGTGATTCACAGCTGGGAACTAACACAAGAAACAGGGGATTACAGTTCAGCAGAAGAAAAACTGTTGCAACAACAACTGTGCAAGTGATAAATGAGCGAATAATCACTGCATAAACAAAACCATTAGATGCTTTTCGGGACTATTTCCTAAAGTGCTGTGAGGCTGTGTTGGTTCCTTTTTTACAGCATTTTATAGTCGACAAAAAGGGGCTGGAAATGGAACAGCATCAGATTGGCCTCCACACATGAAGCACAGTTTATACCCACAAGTGTCCCTACTAAAAATCTAAAAGCAGCATTATCAAGCAGGGGCCTCATTAGTGGGCATTCAGCGGCAGGTCTTCACAGAGGGGCAGTTTGAGAACTAATATACATCCTGAGGCGTGGGCGGCGAGGCGAAGGGAAGGACCAGGTCTGTTTCTACCTAACACAGAGCGGACAGGATGACACCGCATGAGTCACTGTGATCCAATCAGTCACGGCAAAGCAAACACAGCCAGCAGGAGAAGAAGAAACACAAGCAGAGACAGAAAATAAATGAGGGAAGAAGAAAGAGATGGAAGGAGGAAGGAGCAGTCAGAGCGTGGAGGTCAGGGGTCAGCGGGTGAAGGGTGAAGGGTTACCCGCAGCCCGTGGAAGCGAGGGTTGTTGTAGAAGAGCTTCATCTGCTCCGGCGGCAGCGGCCCCAGAACCTTCTGGATGGTGAAGAGCTGGTCGATCTCGCTCTCTCCCGGGAACAGAGGCTGCCCGTCGCTCAGCTCCCCCAAGATGCAGCCCACCGACCACATGTCCACGGCCTTCCCGTAGGGAGCCCTGCGACCACACGTTTAGAAAGAGGGGGTTGGTTGGTCAGCCGCTAAAGAGGACGTGAGAATAGCTTCGACGCCGAGGGCTCCGCCGTCTGAGAATATACGGATATTTTCCTCTACGTTTTCGAAGTCAGAACGCAAAAGAAAACGACTCACCGGGCCAGCAGGTGGCGATAAAAGCTACGTGAGGAAGATTCTCTTGACCACCAGAGTGTGACTCCTCTGGTTGTATAGAAGTCTATACTTCATGTGCTAAAGCTGCATTCTCTCTCCTGACCACTAGGGACGACTCCTTTGGTTGTATAGAAGTGTATCCTTCATGTGTTAAAGCTGCATTCTCTCTCCTGACCACCAGGCGACTACTCCTCTGGTTGTATAGAAGTCTATGCTTCATGTGTTAAAGATGCATTCTCTCTCCTGACTACCAGGGGGCGACACCTCTGGTTGTATAGAAGTCTATGCTTCATGTGTTAAAGCTGCATTCTCTCTCCTGACTACCAGGGGGCGACTCCTCTGGTTGTATAGAAGTCTATGCTTCATGTGTTAAAGATGCATTCTCTCTCCTGACTACCAGGGGGCGACTCCTCTGGTTGTATAGAAGTCTATGCTTCATGTGTTAAAGATGCATTCTCTCTCCTGACCACCAGGGGGCGACTCCTCTGGTTGTATAGAAGTCTATGCTTCATGTGTTAAAGATGCATTCTCTCTCCTGACTACCAGGGGGCGACTCCTCTGGTTGTATAGAAGTCTATAATTTTCCCGTGTGGACGAGAAGCGTAGAGGAAAATGTACAGACGTACCCGAGCAGCAGCTCTGGAGAGCGGTACCATCTCGTGGCCACGTACTCGGTGTAATTGGCGTCCGTCCCTTCGGAGAGATTACGTGCGAAGCCTGGCAAGAGAAGACAGAGGGAGGCAATATGGTATAATGAGGAGCTTTATGATATGCTCGACATGCTGAGACACCGAAAAAAAAAAGACTGCAGCTCTCTGGACACTCATTAGGATTCAGAGGTGTAAGTTATAAAGCAGTCGAGTTGGAGAAAAGCTGCAGTAATACAGGAGAGATGAGGACTCTTGTGACACATTGCACGGGCAAAAGTAGTCACATTAAAGAGAGACACCACAGGGGAGTTTGGCTTTTTTGCACTTATTTTGTCTGTGTTAATGCATATGGCATGAATACAGACCCGTTAAACCCATAATGTTTGATCCCATTACAGCAGAACATCATTCATTCTATTATATCAGACGTTAAATCCAGAGTCCTGACTTTTGGAGATAATACATGTTATTCTCCTGGTGTCCACTAGAGGCATCACTGCTGTATTATAGAGATAATACATGTTATTCTCCTCGTGTCCACTAGAGGCATTATATTATAGAGATAATACATGTTATTCTCCTGGTGTCCACTAGGGGCATCACTGCTGTATTATAGAGATAATACATGTAATTCTCCTGGTGTCCACTAGGGGCATCACTGCTGTATTATCAAGATAATAAATGTTATTCTCCTGGTGTCCACTAGGGGCATCACTGCTGTATTATAGAGATAATACATGTTATTCTCCTGGTGTCCACTAGGGGCATCACTGCTGTATTATATAGATAATACATGTTATTCTCCTGGTGTCCACTAGGGGCATCACTGCTGTATTATAGAGATAATACATGTAATTCTCCTGGTGTCCACTAGGGGCATCACTGCTGTATTATCAAGATAATAAATGTTATTCTCCTGGTGTCCACTAGGGGCATCACTGCTGTATTATAGAGATAATACATGTTATTCTCCTGGTGTCCACTAGGGGCATCACTGCTGCATTATAGAGATAATACATGTTATTCTCCTGGTGTCTACTGGGGGCATCACTGCTGTATTATAGAAACAATACATGTTATTCTCCTGGTGTCCACTAGGGGCATCACTGCTGTATTATAGAGATAATACATGTTATTCTCCTGGTGTCCACTGGGGGCATCACTGCTGTATTATAGATAATACATGTTATTCTCCTGGTGTCCACTAGGGGCATCACTGCTGTATTATCAAGATAATACATGTTATTCTCCTGGTGTCCACTAGGGGCATCACTGCTGTATTACAGAGATAATACATGTTATTCTCCTGGTGTCCACTAGGGGCATCACTGCTGCATTATAGAGATAATACATGTTATTCTCCTGGTGTCCACTGGGGGCATCACTGCTGTATTATAGAGATAATACATGTTATTCTCCTGGTGTCCACTGGGGGCATCACTGCTGTATTATAGAGATAATACATGTTATTCTCCTGGTGTCCACTAGGGGCATCACTGCTGTATTATAGAGATTATACATGTAATTCTCCTGGTGTCCACTGGGGGCATCACTGCTGCATTATAGAGATAATACATGTTATTCTCCTGGTGTCCACTAGGGGCATCACTGCTGTATTATAGAGATAATACATGTAATTCTCCTGGTGTCCACTGGGGGCATCACTGCTGCATTATAGAGATAATACATGTTATTCTCCTGGTGTCCACTGGGGGCATCACTGCTGCAGTGGAACTCTGCGTCTGCAGCAGTGACAGTGAGCGCTCAGTGAGACGTGACCCTCCTCAGCAGGCCGGTGGCCTTTCTGTCGGTTCTCTCGCAGCCTTCCGGCTCTCAGCCTCCAGTCTCTCGCTCCAGATTGCGACATCATGGTGATGTTGTGGCGCGACCAGATTGGACCTCCGCGCGCCGGCGAGCTTGTTTTCCCAACACGCTCCTCATCCGTGTGCGGCGAGGGAAAAGATGCACGGAGCTTCAGAGAGCGGATGGAGCCACCGAGCCTCCAGACAAAACAACAACACTGCTTTTTACACGCGTTCATGAAGGAGGCGCTCACCGAAGTCACAGAGCTTGAGGACGTCTTCAGAGCTGATGAGGAGGTTCTCTGGCTTTATGTCTAGGAGAAGGAGCAGATCATTACGTCATCACTCAACATGCTCCGTCTCATCGGATACATTGTTTCATTCTCTCAGTTTCCTTTCATGAACATTTAAAATCAAAGAATTCAATCGTGTAAAAAAGTCCCAGATTGTAAATGACAAAATATGATTTACACATGAGATCTGACGGTGTGTGTGAGTGTGAGTGTGTGTGTCTGTCTGTGTGTGTGTCTGTGTGTGTGTGAGTGTGTGTCTGTGTGTGTCTGTGTGTGTGTGAGTGTGTGTGTCTGTCTGTGTGTGTGTGAGTGTGTGTCTGTGTGTGTCTGTGTGTGTGTGAGTGTGTGTGTGTGTGTATGTGTGTATGTCTGCGTGTGTGTGTCTGTGTGTGTCTGTGTGTATGCGTGTGTCTGTGTGTGTGTGTGTATGTCTGCATGTGTGTGTCTGTGTGTGTGTCATAAGTGTGTGTGTGTGTGTGTGTGTGTGTAGCAGGCTGCACTGCGGGCCCTTTGGATGCCGTGTTGCATTCAGGAGCCAAAAGGCTCACCGTCCATCTGGCTTCCTGCTACCGACTCTTCTCCTAAAAGCTCAACGTGTCGTGAACATTGAGGTCATCACATTCTGAGAGAAGAACGCTCTACATTTATTCTACGACTTTCTCTGTGTGTGTGTGTGTGTGTGTGTGTGTAAAGAGTGACATGTGCAGCATTGTTTTTCTCCTGTTTGTTCAAAGCGGAGCACAGATGGTGAAGTGGTAAATACCGCCGTCTGTGCATGAGCCTGAATGCCTCTTCTCCACCTCACTCAAACCCTCTCAGGGTCTTCACTGGGTCTACCTCGGTGTGTGTGTGTGTGTGTGTGTGTGTGTGTGTGTGTGTGTGTGTGTGTGTGTGTGTACCTCGGTGGACGATGTCGTGCTTGTGGCACCAGTGTATCGCTCTGATCAGCTGGTAGATGTAGCTGCGAGCTTTATCCGTCGGCACGCCGTTGGGCAACTCCTCCAGCAGCTCCAGCATGTTCTGCAGGAGAACCACAACACACAGTTTCTCCTCATGTGGTCACATGACCGTTGGTCTCAGGTGAATAAATTATGACGTCATAGTTGCGTTTAAGAGCTCAGATTTTTATGTTTTTTACAGAATCTGGTTTCTTCAGACGGTTTATTTACTGTGTCATTTTTAATGAGACATTAGAATAAAATGTTTCTTTCTTTTGGTTCCGCATGATGTGTTCAAGGACCGTCGGAAAGATGAATATCTGACACGATTTTTACAGCTTCTGGCTGATGAGCTGAAGGTTGTGGGGTAAAAGAGGAAGAGCTCACCTTCCTCACGTACTCGAAGAAGAGGAACAGGTAAAAGAGGAAGAGCTCACCTTCCTCACATTCTCGAAGACGAGGAACAGGTAAAAGAGGAAGAGCTCACCTTCTCCACGTACTCGAAGACGAGGAACAGGTAAAAGAGGAAGAGCTCACCTTCTCCACGTACTCAAAGACGAGGTACAGCTTCCCTCGCCTGCGGAACGCCTCCTTCAGCTCCACGATGTTCTCCTGCTTCAGGGTGCGCAGCATCTTGAGCTCCCGCAGCGTCGTCTCTTTGACCTCCTCATTTTCTGATTGGACGTGAGACAGGAGGCGGAGTCAGGATCATGGCGTGATGATGACGATGAGATGAAGGTGAGGAATCTCTTTGTCCACTTACCTTCGCTGTCCTTGAACTTTTTAATGGCAACGATTTCATTGGTGTCCTAAAGACAACAGAGAGAAATCTATCAATCAATGTGGTTATTTAAACATCACACAGAGGGTCCTGTGGGCCCTGAGCGGCGTCTGACAGGCAGGATATTTTTCCCTCGTCATAATATTCCCAGGTTTTATCCTGAACCAGTCTGATGTGTAACAGTTAGTCGATTAGCCAAATAATTGATTATTTAGATGTTTTTAAGCTGAACTGTTGAACTGTAGAAACAGGACTTTGGCTCCTCGACAAAAGGAACGGTTCTGATACAAAAACTCAGCCAAAACAATCTTTTGTGATTGGAAGACGCCTCCTAGCCCCGTTTCTCCACATGTCCTAGTTAGCCGGGTATTTCTGCCTCTGGCTCTCAGACGAGCGTCACAGGGAACACGGAACATACGTGACTCACAGCGGGGTCGACCCCGCGAGCGCCAAGAGGTTCTACGTGTGAGACCCTGAACGCAGCATTGTGAGAGACCCTGAACGCAGCGCTGTGAGAGACCCTGAACGCAGCGTTGTGAGAGACCCTGAACGCAGCATTGTGTGAGACCCTGAACGCAGCACTATAAGAGACCCTGAACGCAGCACTATAAGAGACCCTGAACGCAGCATTATAAGAGACCCTGAACGCAGCACTATAAGAGACCCTGAACGCAGCATTATAAGAGACCCTGAACGCAGCACTATAAGAGACCCTGAACGCAGCATTATAAGAGACCCTGAACGCAGCACTATAAGAGACCCTGAACGCAGCATTATAAGAGACCCTGAACGCAGCGTTGTGAGAGACCCTGAACGCAGCACTATAAGAGACCCTGAACGCAGCACTATAAGAGACCCTGAACGCAGCACTATAAGAGACCCTGAACGCAGCATTGTGAGAGACCCTGAACGCAGCGCTGTGAGAGACCCTGAACGCAGCGTTGTGAGAGACCCTGAACGCAGCACTATAAGAGACCCTGAACGCAGCACTATAAGAGACCCTGAACGCAGCACTATAAGAGACCCTGAACGCAGCATTGTGTGAGACCCTGAACGCAGCACTATAAGAGACCCTGAACGCAGCACTATAAGAGACCCTGAATGCAGCATTATAAGAGACCCTGAACGCAGCACTATAAGAGACCCTGAACGCAGCATTATAAGAGACCCTGAACGCAGCACTATAAGAGACCCTGAACGCAGCATTATAAGAGACCCTGAACGCAGCACTATAAGAGACCCTGAACGCAGCATTATAAGAGACCCTGAACGCAGCGTTGTGAGAGACCCTGAACGCAGCACTATAAGAGACCCTGAACGCAGCGTTATAAGAGACCCTGAACGCAGCATTATAAGAGACCCTGAACGCAGCGTTGTGAGAGACCCTGAACGCAGCACTATAAGAGACCCTGAACGCAGCACTATAAGAGACCCTGAACGCAGCACTATAAGAGACCCCGAACGCAGCACTATAAGAGACCCTGAACGCAGCACTATAAGAGACCCTGAACGCAGCACTATAAGAGACCCCGAACGCAGCACTATAAGAGACCCTGAACGCAGCACTATAAGAGACCCCGAACGCAGCACTATAAGAGACCCTGAACGCAGCACTATAAGAGACCCCGAACGCAGCACTATAAGAGACCCTGAACGCAGCACTATAAGAGACCCTGAACGCAGCACTATAAGAGACCCCGAACGCAGCATCAAACCATTAGAACTGAAGCGACTCAGTCACTTGTGTTTGCATTAATCGCTCCTTTGTTAACAGACACGGGCGATTACATTTCCGTGCCATACAGCGTGTGCACGTTCACGTGCGCGTTCACGTGCGCGTTCACGTGCGCGTTCACGTTCACGTGCGTGTTCCCTGCTCTCCTTTCTGTGCAATGATTTATTTGAAGCTCTTCAGGAATTCCCGCGTGGCGACGGCCTCCGAGGCTCGTTTGTGTGGGAGAGAACCAAAGCGTGTAAATCTTTATTTATATAGAAACTTCATAACCGGGTCAAACGGGAACGGCGGTTCGATACCTGCTGAGCTCCGGCCCCCTGAGGCTCGGTGTCCAACATTTAGAGTCCAGAGCAAAGAACACGTTCACAAGCCGAGAAAGACTGAACTGAACGGTGGAAATGTTCTGGTAATTAAGTGTTAATGAGTCATTTTAAACAATTAAGTTGTGACTAAATCGTGTACTTTTAGATAATTGGTCCCACAATTCACAGATGCATCGGTGTTATAATTATGTAAATATCTCCCACTAAAAGACCATAATTAATCTCTAAGTTATTCACACAGCTAGTCAGCACTCTCAGTTTTTCACCCCCGGTCTGAAAAGAGCGTCGCTGCCAAAGTTCTGCAGAAAACTGAAGTCCTGAACGCATCGACTTTCTGCACGGAGGAGGGGTTGGAACCAATAACGTCCCGGTCCCGTGTCACGCCCAGATAAGGAGCCGTGGGACGTCTTAATAAAGGCTGGAGGGTCTCTGGGAGCCCGACAGGTGAGGCTCAGAGTGATGCAACACCAACACAACGACAACAACAACAACTACAACGACAACACAACGACAACAACGACAACAACAACACAATGACAACAACACAACGACAACAACAACAACGACAACACAACAACAACAACACAACAACAACACAACGACAACAACAACAACAACACAACAACACAATGACAACAACACAACGACAACAACAACAACAACAACACAATGACAACAACAACAACGACGACAACAACACGACAACAACAACAACAACAACACAATGACAACAACAACAACGACGACAACAACAACAACACAACGACAACAACAACAACAACAACACAATGACAACAACAACAACGACGACAACAACACGACAACAACAACAACAACAACACAATGACAACAACAACAACGACGACAACAACACGACAACAACAACAACAACAACACAATGACAACAACAACAACGACGACAACAACAACAACACAACGACAACAACAACAACAACAACACAATGACAACAACAACAACGACGACAACAACACGACAACAACAACAACAACAACACAACGACAACAACACGACAACAACAACAACAACAACACAATGACAACAACAACAACGACGACAACAACAACAACACAACGACAACAACACGACAACAACAACAACAAGTCCCTTTACTGTTGGAACAGACTTTAAAGGAGCTGCAATTAAAAAAAGGTGCAGGAGCCGAGGTTCTCCTCGCTCTGTTAGTGCACGTGAGCTTTTAGTGGACGTTAGTGCACGTGAGCTTTTAGTGGACGTTAGTGCACGTGAGCGTGCCACGCTGGTTAGCTCACGTCGGCACTGTTAGCGATGTTAGCGCCGTTAGCTGCTAGCTACCGGCTTTCAGCCGTGGCGCATGTTGGGAGCTGTGGAGGAACACAGAAATGCTCTAAATGTTTAGAGAACCTTTAAACATTCTGTTCTATCCTCTATTATAATTATGGTGATTTACTTAAACTGTGACATTTAAATTGTGTTGGTTTAGTTTCATAATCCTCCATATATCTTTGAACTTGTTTGCATTGTGACATCAGATCATTACTTCACTGCCGCTTGGTGTTTGATTTACTTTAAGTCTTTTAAGTGGAAAGCACTTTGTGTGTCAAATAGTTAACAATTACTATGTCCTCATTATTATTATTTTTGGATTTTACATTTTTATTATAATTATTTTATCATGTCATTATATTTTGTATTGCTGTACATAATAATATAATAATAATAATGAAATATTTTATACATAATTATATGTCTAATCATCATTATTTTATTTTATATCATTGATTTTATATCATTTTTATTATTTGATATAATAATATGAATAATACAACAATATTTTACATATTTTATATATAATATATTTAACATTATTTATTATTCTATTTTTATCTTATTTTTTATCAATGTTATTATTTGATATATCTTTGTATTATCATTGCTCTTGTTATTATTAACGCCCCCATGATGTGAGTCAACAGGTGGCTCAGGCTCAGCCTTCAGAAATAGTCTTCGTCTCTGAGGGAGGAAGACGAGCGTCCATCAGACGCTCGTCTTCCTCCCTCAAGGTGACCCAGTTAGTGCTGGTTCCTCTCTGCTGCCCCAGTTCCTGCTCACTGGGAGCAGAAACAGACGCTTCTCTCTCTAAATGCGTCTCCGTGCTTCTGACAGCCACTCGGCTTATTTAGGAGGAACCAGATTTAAGCCACCGGCATCATTCTGTTATCTGGAGGGAAAACGCCATCGGTTACGCAATCTGGTCATGTGACGCTGAGGCTGAGATACAAGATACTTAAAAAAGAGGAACATTTCTGATGGAGGCAAGAGGAGAATGCAGCTTTAACACATGAAGCATAGACTTCTATACAACCAGAGGAGTCGCCCCCTGGTGGTCAGGAGAGAGAATGCAGCTTTAACACATGAAGCATAGACTTCTATACAACCAGAGGAGTCGCCCCCTGGTGGTCAGGAGAGAGAATGCAGCTCTAACACATGAAGCATAGACTTCTATACAACCAGAGGAGAATGCAGCTTTAACACATGAAGCATAGACTTCTATACAACCAGAGGAGAATGCAGCTTTAACACATGAAGCATAGACTTCTATACAACCAGAGGAGAATGCAGCTTTAACACATGAAGCATAGAGCTCTGAGCTGCATCAGAAGCTCTCCGTTCTCTTCTCTCTACATCAGCGATGCAGATTTGAATCTTTAAGACGTTTCATCTCAAAGTCTCTGAGGCTCAAAATCACCAAAATCTCTCAGACTGTAAACCGCCCAAAAACGGTGAAAACAAATATCCAGGGAAGCTGTTCTTTTAATAGTAAATCCAGTGCAGTTTGGTGCGTCAACGGGCCGTTTATATATATATATATATATATATATATATATATATATATATATATATATTCACACACACACACACACACACACACACACACACACACACACACACACACACACACACACACACACACGTGTTGTATCACTGAATGGATACATGCTGCCTCCTGATTGGCTGAACGCGGCCAATAAGAACGTCTCCATGTTGGCAGCCCGTCTTTCACCGAGACAACGAGAGGAAGAGAATGTTGAGCGTCACTCTTCATCGTCTCAGACACGTTTCACGCTTTCCTCTCGTTGTCGTTTCCATCCTCGACATGAGGAGAACCTCGTGACGCAGAACCTCGTCTGTAGAGGAACGTCAACGCGTCGCGTTGTGAGAACGACGGAGAAGATAAACTGCTATAAAATAAAATGAACCTCTCAGGGAACCTGCTGGCGTCGCCTCATAGGAGCCAACGCAGGATAACAGGTCTGTTAACATGTTTACCCAAGAGACACACACACACACACACACACACACACACACACACACACACACACACACACACACACACACACACACACACACACACACACACACACACACACACACACACACACATTTCTGCAAGCCACAAAACTAAAGGCCACAGATTTTATTGAAGATTTAAAAGTCCTTTAAAGTCGTCATCATTCTCCCTGTGTATGGAAAGTCCAGAGTGACATTGAACGCCTCTTTTCACCCAAATTATGCTTTTCGACCAACAATAAATAAGGTTTATTTTTCCGGTGTTTCCCAGTTTTTTCGACAACGAGCCCTCGGACTGTTTTGCATTGCTACACTCAGCTTATCTTATCTTTTAAATCACCTTCGTATTTCTGATAAAAGTTTCCCGCCTGCCGAGCGACTGCAGGGGTTTTCCCGCCTAAACAAACACTGGCGTCGTGTTCAGGACTCGGAGAAGTCTTTGTGTTCGACTTCCAGAGATAAGTTTAGACTCAAAGTCATCAGCGATGTGTGGGAGGAAAGACAGAACAAATATATAACTAAATGTTCCTCCTCCGTTCTTTTTAAATGTCTTCCTCAATAAATCATACCGTTTCATTTCAGCAGAAATATGCAAAGCAGCAAATATCCACATGATAATAAAGGAGCGGCGTGTCTTTTGGGTAAAGAGCACAGAACGTTTACACGTCGGTGGACGCTTTGAAGCCTCTAAATCATTATTACTACTGCTATTATTTTTATTATGTGCCTTGTTTTTTTTAGGTATTATTTCAGGGACGGCTCCATTTTGTTAATGTAAAAAAATAAAAGGAAATATACTGAAATTGTAATTCCAGTTTCAATTGAAGATGTATTATTTTAATGATGAACAACTGGGTTAGTGTACGATGGATGAGAGCTTTACTCTGTAAACATTCCTTCATGTCCAGGAACTCACAGAGCAAACTGGAGCCGAAGGGTTTCCTCTCAGCAATGAGATCTACATATTGACAAGATGCTGATTAAGAACACAGAAGCACTGTTCTGTGAATTTACATTGAAATGGAAGAGCAATGACATTTATCAACTTGGCAATTCTAACAGGGCTAACAGATGCTAACAGGGCTAACAGATTCTAACAGGCCTAACAGATTCTACAAGGACTAACAGATGCTAGCAGGGCTAACAGATTCTAACAGGCCTAACAGATTCTACAAGGACAAACAGATGCTAGCAGGGCTAACAGACACTAGCAGGGCTAACATATTCTAGCAGGTCTAACAGATTCTACAAGGACAAACAGATGCTAGCAGGGCTAACAGACACTAGCAGGGCTAACATATTCTAGCAGGGCTAACAGATTCTAGCAGGGCTAACAGATTCTAGCAAGGCTAACATTTTCTAACAGGACTAACAGATTCTAGCAGGGCTAACAGATGATAACAGGGCTAACATATGCTAACAGGGTTAACCGATGATAACAGATGCTAACAGGGCTAACAGACGCTGTACTAGAACTGTATACTTGAAGAACAGCTGCATGTTGACTTTACCAACATCCTCACGGAGGCTCTTTCTGTAATTAGCTTGCAGGCTAACAAACATAATCTGTGTGGTTTAATGAAACCTTAAGTTGCTCGTAGCTGCAGCGCTTTGACTCTAATTTAAGAAAACACTGTTCTCTCATCACAGAGAAAACCCCAACTTGTTCTTTTGGTGACCCATTTATGAGAAATGAATAAAATATGAGCCAGAATACGAGACCACAGCTTCTGAGCTCAACACTTTTGAGATGGCAGCGCCTTGAAGTTTACAACGTTTAGATTTTAACGTTGAATAATTAATACAATAAAAAAAATATATATAGAATATTTATTTGTCAAATTTCAAATTTAAAAAAATTAAAATATAATAAAAATAAATATGTAAATTAAAAAAATTAATGATTAAAATTAAAATGTAACAAAAATATATATTTTTATTAACATGTAAATAAAAAAATAAAAAAAACGTTTGTGAAGGAGTGCTGCTGAAGCGCGCGTTGAAGTTTACAATGTTTAGAGTTTAACGTTGAATTAATACAATAAAAAATATATCGAATATTTTTTTGTAAATGTTTTCATTTTAAATGTTAAACCTTTAAAATAAAAAAAATTAACTATTTTTTATTAACATGTCAATGTAAACAAATAAACACAAATAAACACGAGTTGCCTTTCAGTCCTTCCTGATCAATCCTAAAACCGATGGGCAGCAGGTGTTGTTCATGTGAACATCATAAACAACACAGTTAACTCTGCCTGCGCCCCACATAGCGTTCAGATGTTGTGAGGCGTTCAAGGTCCGCGGGGGCGGACGCATTCCAGCAGTCCTTAAATAGACTCAGATTATCATGTGCACGCCGATGAATGGCGTTCTCCCCGCTTCCATCCTTTTCTAAATCCGTCTCCGCGCCGGCACCTAATTGTTCCGGTAAATGATGTAGGCGTAGCGCCCCGCGAGGGGCGTGTCGGGAGATGTTCTGTGAGCGCCAGCAGCTGCACAAATACAGACGCTTTCCTCCGGTCAGCGAGCTTCAGCAAAACCATGTAAGGCTGTGTGTGTATGTGTGTGTATGTGTGTATGTGTGTGTATGTATATACACATATATGTATATACACACACACACATAATTATGCAGCATAGCTGTGAGTTGGCCCTTTTGTTTATTCACACCAACAATATGATGCTTTCCAGATGGCACTGGTCCATATTGATCTCTCTCTCTCTCTCTCACACACACACACACACACACACACACACACACACACACACACACACACACACACACACACACACACACACACACACACACACCTGTGCCAGAGAGATAATAAAAGTGTAATGAGCTAATTAAAAAGACAAATTATTTTTATAAACTAAAGTCCAATCGAGTCGTGAAAACGCAGCCAAAGATCTAATTTAATGTTTTACTTTTTTTTTTACTTCATTGCAGGTTGTAAATGAGGGAGGCCTTTAATTCCTGGTAAAATCTTCTGAGATCAAGAGCGACGCCTAGAAACCGGATTATTTCTGTTTGGTGGTTCAACATCTGCGGTTTGTTTCTGCTACAGAAACCCAGAGGGGAGAAAGAAACTTTAATCCTGGGGAAACATTTTCCTCAGTCAGATGTAAAGTAGTTTTCTCTCCTGTGTTTCAGTGTCCTGTCAGGATACACTACATAGTGTTGTTGTTGTAATACTCATATCGACCACAAGAGGCAGTTGTATTCACTCCATGCACTCTAGAAACAAGGTACTTGTGTGTTACTAAGTTCTGTAAATTAAAACTCGCCTGAAGAAAACTTTTAGTTTAAAACGTGCGCTTCAGCCTCTTGTGGCCGATGTGAGTATTACAACAACACGACGCAGCGAAGAGCAGCGCAGGAAGGTCAAATCATATTAAAAATCATAAACACAGGAGACAAAACATTCCTGATCAGACGGATCAATCATTTTTCCCCGTATGGAAAAGAGATCACAGTATTTATAATAATCAGCAAATTGGGTGATATTTTATTTATTTTTGTGTTTATCACAAAAAAAGACTTTCACATTACACACAGTAATTTATATCCATTATTAATATAACATATATAATTTACTTCCGCTTTAAATCCGCATTAATAGATTTTTGGGTGAAACACTGAAACACATTCACCTTTTAATTAAAGTCGTATTTCCTCCCAACACGTTTACGAGCGCTTTAATAATAATAATAAGAATAATATGAATTAAGACTATTAATGATGTGTTAGATTACTGCTCGTTAGCATTAATATAGCATACACACACAGAGCCAACACTGTATGCTAACTCCATTAACTGTGTATGCTAATTCCCTTAAAACATACGCAGTTATTACAATTATTACAGTTATTACAACCTGAACTAACTAGTGCTGATACCTTTACTGTATCTAATTAGTATAAAAAATTGATCATATTTTTCGTACCTTTTACATTAAATCCACTTCCTTTTTAACTCGCCGAAACGCCTTCAAAATAAAAGCGTCTTATCTTAAAACCGGAAACAAGATACATTTTGCTTACACATGCAACAAAAACACAAAATTGAAGGTCAAACAGTTTGTAAAGCCAGAGCACAAACACAGATTCACTCTGGAAATATAAAGACTGCAACACAACTATTTAAACAACAGCCTCAGGCCAGAACTGGAATATTGAGTCAGAAATCAAAATCAATCCATAAGAAATGTGATTAAAAACCTGCCAATATTGATTAATGTTACTCTCCAACACAGAGCATCTGTCTGGCTTAAAGCTCTGAAACACTGCAGACACTCAGTGATACATATTCACGATGACGCGATGTATTTTGGAACAAATAAAAACATAAAAGATAATGTGTTGCAGACAAAGCAGCCGCCTCCGTCTGTTGTGTGACGGATGAGTTCTGCTGGAGACGTTTGGCATTTTGCAGCTGCCTCGGTCTGAATAACAGAGCCCCGCAATTAGAGGCTAAGATTCTCTTCTTTTTCACCTCGCTTCTGAATGCACGACCTCAACCTCAGGTCTCACTAAAGAGAGCTTGATGGAAACCCGGGTGAGGTTCATGAAGCGGCAGATTCAGGGGAAGAATTTCATTTGACTGTTGCCATTCAAAGCAGATTTATTTGATCACTGACGAACACGAGAGGAGACAAATACGAACAGACTGAATATAAGAAGTGGATGTAGGCATTGCTTCATGTGTTAAAGCTGCATTCTCTCTCCTGACCACCAGGGGGCGACTCATCTGGTTGTATAGAAGTCTATGCTTCATGTGTTAAAGCTGCATTCTCTCTCCTGACCACCAGGGGGCGACTCCTCTGGTTGTATAGAAGTCTATGCTTCATGTGTTAAAGCTGCATTCTCTCTCCTGACCACCAGGGGGCGACTCATCTGGTTGTATAGAAGTCTATGCTTCATGTGTTAAAGCTGCATTCTCTCTCCTGACCACCAGGGGGCGACTCCTCTGGTTGTACATGCAACATTATTTCCTACAACATTGGGGATGTTTCTCATAAATAGGAGTAAATGCTGCATTTGTTCGGGACTATTTTCAGCCGTGGATTAACACATATTTGGTATTTATTCATGTCTGTGGGACCGGCTCACGCCTTTGTTCGTGGACATAAAGAAACGAGCCGCCAGGCGGAGCGTGTCGCTCACATGATGCGTTTTTAATCTTTTTAAATCTTTTTCTTTGGACAACAATGGAGTTGAGTGGACGAAAGGATCAATGGAATATCACCAGACTCATATTAGAAAGTCACACATGGTTTTAAATAGTAACTGTATTCAAATAAACACAACAAGGATTTAATTTTCTTACCTTGTGTCGGCACTTTAAAACAACACCATAGGCACCTTAAAGAGAGAAGTAAACGGAGCGTTAAAATGAGACCACAGCTATTCAAAGTATTCATGTGTTTCAAACTCTTATTTTTCACACAGCTGGAATGACATAAATCATAACAAAATAAAACACAAGCAAACAATATAATCTACACACACAACATGAAGTGTCCACAAGCGATGGGAAATAAAATGGAGGCTCTACATGTGATGAATATCAAGCTGTTTACATTTTTTTACGGTTTATTTGGGGTACAATTTTAAATGGGACATATTTATGATGAAATATACAAATTTTAAGCTTTGGTTCGGTTGATTTTTCTTGCGGAAGCTTTTGTCACACATGATGCGTTCAAGGGCCGTCGGTAAGATGAACATCTGACGATTATGACAGTGTTTACAGCTTCCTGCTGTGATAAACGGGGTCGTTTTGGGGCAATTGTTTAAAGAAAACATGCTTTTCCATCCATTTTTAAATGCATCTCACATGTTGACATGAAATAAGGAAAAACATCCCACGCTATAAAAATAAAAGAGAGAGCAGGTGGCTCAGAAAGTGGGACACGAGTGTTGGCGAGCTCCTGTAGTGATGCGGTGAACCCTGGCAGCGCCTCAGGGTCAACAGGAGGTCTGGGACCGAGCGGCGCATGATGAACTCGAATCAGTGCAACAGGAAGTCCTCTAATGGGTTCATATTTATGTTTGATCCAAGCAGAAAGTTAGATTTAAGACTTCAAGACTTATATAAATTATATATATATATATATGAAATATGAGACCAACTTTACAATAACCAGAAAAAAATACTAAATTAGTCAAGTTTAGGGAGAATATTACCCAACGGTTTATCAACAGAAACCACCTCACATATATATATATATATATATATATATATATATATATATATATATATATATATATATATATATATATATATATATATATATATATATATACATACATACATACATACATACATACATACATACATATATATATATATATAACATACATAAATACATACACACATAAATATATATATTTGTTTTTATCACTCGTCGGCCACACGGTATCGTGCAGAAATAGTAAAGAATAGTAAAAAGAACATCTCTGCGTCCTAAAAGAGGAACGACATTGAATGACCTCGAGATCAGGGAGGAAAAATCTATGATGACGGACACACACACACACACACACACACACACACACACACACACACACACACACACACACACACTCTAAATTAGCCCCCATTGATATTGACAACAATGAAACGGTGTCCAACAATCCACCTCATTCATTTCTACAACAACAGCAACACAAAGAGGATGAACTCAGGTCACAGCATCTTCAATGTTTTCCACGATATAAAAAACAAACAAAGCCTCCTCAACCTCATCGAGTTGCAAAATAAAACATCAACTGAACTGAAAAAGCCTCTGACGTGTGCCAGCGCATCTCCGACGTGGCTGGAACGGGAACAGAAACAGAACGGGGCATTGAGAGGAGAACTCTCACCTTCACCCACGATCCCAAGGACTTCAAATTTATTCATCACATCACCGGTGTCGGGGATCTTCATGAAGTAAGGGGTGGGCGGCGTGCGGCCCGGCTACAGGGCGGCGGCAGGAGGCCGGCTGTCGGCACCGGAGGGGCGAGTGCCGGCTGGAAGCCATAACATCCACCACATGCCTCCTTCAGGGGTCACCTGCAGGAAAGAAAACCCACCAACTTACATACATGTGTGCAGATGAATACATATTCCACCGTTAGCTTCGAGATACCATCAGTTAGCAGCCAGAACTGAATATATTTAGACATTTTGGGGTTTTGCAGAGTTGTTGTGAACCACAGATTAATTACAGTTTAATGTTAACCATCACAGAGTAAATAAAGTGTATCCTTAAGTATCCAGTAGATCATGTGACCAGGACATCATGGATGTTTCTCTAGTCTCTGATCTCTGATCATGTGACTTTGTAAACAACCAATCAGTGTTTAGACCAACAGAAGGAGAGCTAGTAACGCTAGCAGCACCGCTAACGGAGAACCAACAGGAGTAGAGCTAGTAACGTTAGCAGCACCGCTAACGGAGAACCAACAGGAGGAGAGCTAGTAACGTTAGCAGCACCGCTAACAGAGAACCAACAGGAGTAGAGCTAGTAACGTTAGCAGCACTGCTAACGGAGAACCAACAGGAGTAGAGCTAGTAACGTTAGCATCACCACTAACAGAAAACCAACAGGAGGAGAGCTAGTAACGTTAGCAGCACCACTAACAGAACCAACAGGAGGAGAGCTAGTAACGTTAGCAGCACCGCTAACGGAGAACCAACAGGAGGAGAGCTAGTAACGTTAGCAGCACCACTAAACAGAGAACCAACAGGAGGAGAGCTAGTAACGTTAGCAGCACCGCTAACGGAGAACCAACAGGAGGAGAGCTAGTAACGTTAGCAGCACCGCTAATGGAGAACCAACAGGGGGAGCGCTAGTAATGTTAGCAGCACCGCTAACGGAGAAACAGCGGAGGTTCCCTTCAGTTACATGATGATGCATTCAGGCTCCGCTCAGTGAAAATGAGTACTGGCTGAAGGTAAATGATAACATAGTAGCTAACTAGTAGATAGTGGGTAAGTTAGCTAGCGTGCTAATTCCATCATGCGTCACTGGAAATTAGCTGCTGTCCAGTGGCAGTCCGTGCATTTAATAAGGACAAGCTAACTAGCTAACTAGCCAACCCTTCATCTCCAGAGCTGCGTCCACTCTCTTCCCGGTGACAACACTTTACGCAACACACCCTAATATATTTCTATGTTTAAACCTGTAGCGAATAGAAATGAAAAAGGATTAGCATGGACATTCCCATTCAAACCAACGTAGCAGGGCGGTCAGAGAACTCCCGAAAAAAAATTGCAACTTTGTTCGGCTCATTTTCTGTAACCAGTGCAGCACTAAAGTATGGTGGAATTAACAAGCTAGCCAGTGGACAGTGGGTACGTTAGCTAGCTAGCTGGTGGAAGTAGCTAGCTAGGTAGCTAGCTACTTCCACCATGCTTTGATGCTACACTGGTAACAGAAAATGAGCCGAACGTTGACTGGTGTCCAGCCCTCTAACAGTCGCTCCGCAAACAATGAACATTTTCTTTTGTATTTTTCACATTACCTCAGTAAACAGTTTAATTATATAAATGTTTTTCTGCACAACTGTTTCCCCTCAAATAGAAACCTTAACTTCCGAAAGAAAATTGCTATCAATGGATGAGTGACAATTTTTTCGGCTCATTTTCTGTACCCAGTTAAGCGCTTAAGCATGGTGGAAATAACAAGCTAGCGGGTGGACAGTGGGTAAGTTAGCTAGCTGGCTAGCCAGCTACTTCTGCCATGCTTTGATGCTACACTGGTAACAGAAAATTAGCCAAAGGTTGGGCTGGTGTCCAGCGCTCCAACGATCGTCCGACATTTTCTTTTGTACTCGTCACGTTGCAACAGTGTGTGTCTGTGACTAAACCCGAAGCACAACTCAAGTGTTTCCCCTCAAATAGAAACCGTGAGTCCAGCAGCACTGACTACAGGGTCACACTTTAACAAAAACACTGGATCCCAGAATGCACTTAAAAAATAATATATTTTCTTACATAAACCCTGCCTTTCAAACTTCATTCCACTGAGCAAATAACACACGGGTTTCGTTCCAGATATTCTCAGCCTCAAGTTTCACTCGAGATAACCCGATGATGTCATCGGGTTATCTCGCCCGCCAGATCCCAGTAATCTCCCCGGAGCCACAGGAAAGATACGGTTATACAACCGGTTTCTCTCCTGACTCTCATGTGCACAAACAGTACAAATGAGGCCCTATCATTTGAATTATATAAAAAAAATTGAAGTGCCATATTTCATGCCTTTAATACTTTACTGTACATTGTGAACATAATAGGAAAAGATACCCCAGCTGCTCCCCGCTAGATTCCCACCTTCTTCTCTTAGTGGAGGGTGAATCAGCGCCACGCAGCCCGGAGATCAAAGCTCCTCCGCTGGCGTCCACGCGCTCCTCCTCATCTCATGGAATCAGACAAGACTCCCGACACCACTTTCTCCATTTCATCTGCTCCTGGCTGGAGGACTCACATCGCTCTACAGACCATAATAACCTACGGGCTCATCGGGATGCGACCACCCAAACAACAACAACAACAACAACCAGAATACCTTCTGGTCCCCAGGACCCTGAACGCCACCAACACCAGTGAACTGATGGCCAACTGTAGGTGAACTTGAGGATGATGATGATGATGATGATGATGATGATGATGATGATGATGATGCAAGACAATGGCTGCAGGAGGAAAAGAAGAGGAAGAAGAAAGAAAAGAAGAAGCCTTTCACAACCTACACACAGTGGCATGCAGCCTGTTCTTGTTTTTTTTCAGAGCAGATTTCAGCCAAATTCTCTCCAGGCCCCCGACCCGAGGAGCTGACATGAGCAGGAATGCTGTGAGGATCACATACTGGGGGATCACATACTGGGGGATCACATACTGTGAGGATCACACACTGGGTCTCTCAGCAGAATGACTCATGCGTGGTAATGGACCGAGGCTGTGGAATCCAAAATGCAGGACTTTTATTATTAAACCTCCTCTCGTGATCAATTGCTCTTGTTATCGATACCTGGTTGGGATTTGTGATCAGGAAAAATGACTCATAGTGGGAAGATGATTTTTTTTTTGTGTGTGTTGCAGAAACAAAGCATCCAGCCTACGTCACTGCCATTTTAGGTACTTTAACAACACATTTTTTGCCAACAACAACAAAAAAATTAAAGATAGCCAGCAAACATTTACATTTATGATAAAAAAAAAAAATGACATTATGATATTTAAAATAACAACAATGTGTCCCACACTGTTGCTGCTGGTTCCCTCGCATCACCAGCAGCCCGCGAACGCACCGCACGTCTTAAAGCGAGTGTTTTAACATGGACCCGTGCGGCGTTCAGGTGTGCGCGTTAACTCCGACTTCCCCACAGAATGAACGCGTTTCAATGCAGAGCAGCGGCAATGAACGCAACCAGCCAGCCTCACCTGTCCTCTCTGCAGCCCGGACTACTTCAACACCAACAACACGGCAAGCTCTGCGTTTAAGTCACAAACACTGTTTGTGTTGCACATGATCTGGAACACGAACCTGAAGCTGCCGCTCTCGGGATCTGGACCTGAAGGCGCCAACATGTTTGCTGGGAGGCTCGCGGTCCTTATGCGCGTGGAGACGGGACTCGCTCGGTCCCTGCTGGGGGAGAAAACGCTGGAGCGAGGCCCGGAGATCGTCCTCCCGGCGCGGAGGAGTTCTCCTGCAGCAGCGGGTGACGAGCTGCGCGCGGGCAGGTAACCAAGGCAACGGCTGAGTGACGCGGCGACGGCCAATGGAAACGGGAGAAGCGCTTGTTTATGCTCACGCCCCCCTTCGGCTGGACCAATCAGAGAGCAGAACGGCAGCAACAAGGGGAGGGAGGAGGGGGGGTGTTTCTATGAGGTGGGATAATATTGTTCTAATTTCTCAATTACATAACCTACAAGATCCCACCCTGCTTTCAGTACCATCATATAATCTACACTATTTAAAGCATCATTATAAATATAAACCACAAAATATAATATTAAGCAACGCATTTTTTTTTAACTGCCTTGCTCAAGGGCAGCAAGTCACTTTTCAACCCTCACTAAACTCAGACCATATGAGGGGGAGGGGCTAAAAGATATAAATGGTCTGATGGGGAGGGGCTAAAAGACATAAAGGGCAGCAGCTGCATGTCGTGGGCGCAGCAGCCCTCAGAAAGTTTCATGTAGACGGGGAAGCCTGTGACGCGACATCGTGTTTTCTCCGCTGTGTGGGCTTTTCTCCGCTGTGTGGGCTCGCTGCAGGCTTCTTACGCACCTTTCCTCCATCAGAGGGGCTGCCGGAGGGAACTGCGTCTCCTTTTCTACGCTGGAAGGCCACCATAGAGCGCACTTCATACCGTTTTCTCCAGTGAAAGGGCACCTTAGCCGCCGCACTCTCGTTTTCTCCACCGGAAGAGCGGCTTAGTGGACACTATCTCGTTTTCTCAACTCAAGGTCACACTAGAACGCGCTTTATCCCATTTTCTCCACTCAACGGCACACTGGAAAGTACTTTATTACGTTTTCTCCACTTGAGGACACATTAGAATGTGTGTTATTCTGTTTTCTCCGCTCAAGGGAACACTAGAATGTGCTTTATCCCATTTTCTCCACTCAAGGGCACACTGGAATGCACTTTATCCCGTTTTCTCCACTCAAGGGCACACTAGAACACGCTTTATCCCATTTTCTCCACTCAACGGCACACTGGAAAGTACTTTATTACGTTTCCTCCACTTAAGGACACATTAGAATGTGTTTTATTCCGTTTTCTCCACTCAAGGGCACACTAGAATGCGCTTTATCCCATTTTCTCCACTCAAGGGAACACTAGAATGCGCTTTATCCCATTGTCTCCACTCAAGGGCACACTGGAACGCACTTTATCCCGTTTTCTCCACTCAAGGGCACACTAGAACGCACTTAATCTTGTTTTCTCCACTCAGCGTCACACTGGAACGCACTTCATTACGTTTTCTCCACTTAAAGACACACTAGAACGCACGTTATCTCATTTTCTCTGCTCAAGGGCACACTAGAATGCGCTTTATCAGGTTTTCTCCACCTAAGGACACACTAGAATGCGCTTTATCTCGTTTTCTCCTCTCAAGGACACACTAGAACACACGTTATCTTCATCACATTGTCAGTTCACTCTGATGAACTTGTTCATAATCATTGAACATTGAACGCTACGAAGGTTTTCTGCTTCTTTCTCCACTCTTTTCGGCGTTGTGTTTAATCAATGTCTCGTTTCAGATGTCAAAGGGCTGGGATTATACGTTTGCTTTTGGTGAATAGAGACGCGATCATTATTTCTTTTCCTCGTCATCATGAATAGAAAATGAAAAGCTGCAGCCCACACAGAAAGCTGCTGACGGGTCTTTCAACCCAAATATGAACTATTGATATTTAAAACTGAAGGATGTTTGCGGCTCGCTCCATGTCCGTGCGTCACATGAATCTATGCTGCCCCCTACAGGATGGACCTAACACTGTATCTGATAGTCGGTAATGTGCAGTTTGCCACTAAAATATATTTAAGTTTATTTCTGTATTTCCCTAATATTTTCTTGATTGATTAAATCTAAATGCACAGGTTTTATTTCATGGAATGCAGCATTTTCACCATTAAAAATATGAAGAAAATACACATTTTATTGGAGAGTTAATGTAAAAAAAACAATATTGCCATTTTTACTGGACATTTCTATACATGCCTTATGGATTATTCTATTGGTTACTGCATCGATTTGTTTTGTAATTGATTATTGATTGCTGAATATGAATTGGCTCATTCTCCATGAAGTTCACCACTGAACCGGTTATGAGGATTATGATGAATTATTGTAATTGTGAGAAAGTGTGATAAACATCACAGGATGTGAAAGAGATAATGTTTTATTGAAAGCTGCACTTTAATAATAATAATAATGATAATAATAATAATGATAATAATTATAATATTAATAATGATAATAATAATAATGATGATAGTATTCAGATCCTTAAGTACAATTAGCAATACAACAACATTAAAATACTCCATAACAAGTCAAAGTACTGCGTTCAAAATGTTAATGAAGCAAAATGACTGAATGAATCTGTGATGTAGTTAAAGCATGAAAAGTAAAAGGGCAGAATGCAGGAAAATGACTTTATAAATGTAAATACATCATATAATAATAATAATAATAATAATAATAATAATAATAATAATAAAAATAATAATATGTAAGTCATTTAATTTAGTTTGAGATGGAGCTGTTTTTATTTTACATACTTTATGGGGTTTAATCCATGAAAATGTCTGATATTTGATCTTAATTATCTCTAAATGTTGGAGTAAAAACTACAACATTTCCTTCAGTATAAATTAACATACAAATACCTTAAATGTGTATTTTACTCTCTTCTGTTATTCCACGTTGTCATAAATGTCTGAGTGAAACCATGAAGCTCATTACAATCATTTAAAATAAAACATACAGTAATGTTCAGTCACTGCAGCTGTGTTCTAGAATAATATTCTAGAATAATGCTGTGGTAGAATATTGTTCTGGAATAATGTTCTAGAATAATGTTCTAAAATAATGTTTTAGAATAATGTTGTGGTAGAATAATGTTCTAGAATTATGTTCTGGTAGAATAATGTTCTGGTAGAATAATGTTCTGGAATAATGTTCTAGAATAATGTTCTAGAATTATGTTCTGGTAGAATAATGTTCTGGTAGAATAATGTTCTAGAATAATGTTGTGGTAGAATAATGTTCTGGAATAATGTTCTAGAATAATGTTCTGGTAGAATAATGTTTTAGAATAATGTTGTGGAAGAATAATGTTTTGGAATAATGTACTAGAATAATGTTGTGGTAGAATAATGTTCTAGAATAATGTTCTGGTAGAATAATGTTCTGGAATAATGTTCTGGAATAATGTTCTAGAATAATGTTGTGATAGAATAATGTTCTAGAATAATGTTCTGGTAGAATAATGTTCTGGAATAATGTTCTAGAATAATGTTCTAGAATAATGTTCTGGTAGAATAATGTTGTGGAATAATGTTGTGGTAGAATAATGTTCTGGAATAATGTTCTAGAATAATGTTCTAGAATAATGTTGTGGTAGAATAATGTTCTAGAATAATGTTGTGGTAGAATAATGTTCTGGAATAATGTTGTGGTAGAATAATGTTCTAGAATAATGTTGTGGTAGAATAATGTTCTGGAATAATGTTGTGGTAGAATAATGTTCTGGAATAATGTTCTAGAATAATGTTCTAGAATAATGTTGTGGTAGAATAATGTTCTGGAATAATGTTCTGGTAGAATAATGTTCTAGAATAATGTTCTAGAATAATGTTCTGGTAGAATAATGTTCTAGAATAATGTTCTAGAATAATGTTCTGGTAGAATAATGTTGTGGAATAATGTTCTAGAATAATGTTCTGGTAGAATAATGTTGTGGTATAATCTTCTAGAATAATGTTCTGGTAGAATAATGTTCTAGAATAATGTTGTGGTAGAATAATGTTCTGGAATAATGTTCTGGTAGAATAATGTTCTAGAATAATGTTCTAGAATAATGTTCTGGTAGAATAATGTTCTAGAATAATGTTCTAGAATAATGTTCTGGTAGAATAATGTTGTGGAATAATGTTCTAGAATAATGTTCTGGTAGAATAATGTTGTGGTATAATCTTCTAGAATAATGTTCTGGTAGAATAATGTTCTAGAATAATGTTCTGGTAGAATAATGTTCTAGAATAATGTTCTGGTAGAATAATGTTCTGGAATAATGTTCTAGAATAATGTTCTGGTAGAATAATGTTCTGGTAGAACAATGTTCTGGAATAATGTTCTAGATTAATGTTCTGGTAGAATAATGTTCTGGTAGAATAATGTTCTGGAATAATGTTCTAGAATAATGTTCTGGTAGAATAATGTTCTAGAATAATGTTCTGGTAGAATAATGTTCTGGTTAATCCTCCGGGAGAGGAAACCAGAGTGAAGACAGGAGATCGTTGTGACCAAACAGAGAGAGAACTCTTCTCTTTTTTGTCACTCTTAGAAACGGACTGTTTTAATTCATTAAACAATATAAACATCACTTTTGGGATTTAATATCCACATCATCTCTTTTTTATTATTTAGTTCATCATTTAAATATGTTTTATTATACATGATCTAGTCTTCTATATTGAATGAAAACAGCCTCTCTGCTTAATTCACTTTGTTAACTTATTATATTGTATTTTAATTATTACATAATTGTTTAAATAACAGCCTTTTGTCTAGTCGTTAAATGTGTTTTTTAACAATGTTTATTAGTTTGTAAATACAAATGACAAACAACGTTCCTCCTCAATAACACAACAATACTGCAGCAACAAGAATATCATTCTAAATAACTTATTTGTCACAGTAATGTTCTGGAATATTCTTCCTATTTATTTTGTAATTTTATATTTATGCTCTTGACCTTTGCAGTACTTTGCTTTCATTTAGATTTCCTCTTCACATGTTTATTGTTCACACAATCAGAATATTTATAGCCCGTGTAATAAATGTTATTCTGATTCTGACCAAATTATATATACGAACAAAAACTAAAAAATAGAAGATAAAACAAATTAAATGATATAACATAATTGTGGTCAATAGTATTTCTGTATACTATTTATTTTTTAATATATAAATATATATACATATATATATATATTTATATATATACATGTATTCAAGAAACTATAAGATTATTTTCGTATATTTTCTATTTCTGAGTAATATCGTTGACATAATTTTATTTTAAATACATTTTTAGACTCCGCGTCAGAAAGATCTTTCAAAGAATTTAGAACACGAAGAGGGATCACTCCTCTTCCTTTCTGGGATCCCAAACTACATTCCGAGTAGAACAGACGCCGATTGGTTAAAAACGAACAAGCCGTCCCCTGATTGGCTGTGAGCGAGAGTATCGCGACACCTGATTGGTCGACTGCTTGGGCATGCGGAAGCACACTATCTTCTGCTCCTCCTACAAAATATCATTCGTGGAGGAAAAAAAATGGCAGCTGACGATTAGGGAGAAGTGTGAGGATCTTCGCTCAGAGGAGGAACAACAAAACAAAAACAACAACAAAAACACAACGCGCGTAAGTTCCTTCCTTCGGACTCTAACGAGTAACGACTTCGGGGGGGCGCGTGAGGCTTCAGGACGCGGGGGTTAGACGGCCCCATGTTGTCAACATTGGGCCCAGACTATCACCTGGAGCCGCGTTCCGTTGCTGTTCGCGTCGCAGGAAAAGAAGCAGTTTGTAAAACAATAAGTGTGTTTTAGTGTTTGTGTTCCTCCGTAAGTAAAGTCTTGTTATACTTATGTTCTAGCGCAGGTACACCTGAGGGCTGCGGTGACGTCACCAGGTGGGTTAACGTGAGCTGGCTGGAAAAACAGTGGAAAGTCCACAGACTATTGTCTCATATTTACATATATATATATATATATATATATATATATATATATATATATATATATATATATATATATATATACGTATATATATATATATATATATATATATATATATATATATATATATATATACGTGTATATATATATATATATATATATATATATATATATACGTATATATATACGTATATATATATATATATATATATATATATATATATATATATATATATATATATATATATATATTGCAATGTTAGATATAATAATACAATTCAGTATATCCTGTTTTATTTGTTAGTTCATTTAATGTAATATTACTATGTTGTACCTTTTGTATATTATGAGCATTTTTCTTAATATTATTCTATTCTATTTTTTTATATAGTGATTTTTTTCTTATTATTCTATTCTATTTTTTTTTTATATATATATATATATATATATTGTGTATTTAATTTTTTTATTGCTTACCTGTATCTATAAATGCTGCTGGATAAAGTAACTATATAACTATTAATAATAACGTTATTTATTATTTAGTTTGTGTTTTCTCTGTTATTGTCGCTCACGTGACTTCTGAGGAAAACAACTTCCTGTTTCCCCCAAAGATGACATAAGGCTCGTTCCAGATGAGCCAGTTCTGCGCAGAATCGATCGGCGGCGATCGGCGCGCAATGCATGCTGGGTAGATTTGTGTCCGACTTGCTCTGACGTCATGCACACGTGGTCAACGATACTCTCACGAGACCAAGCCGGCTGTCGGTTTCAGAGTCAGCCGCCGCAGTTGCTCTCAAACGACTGCTTGGCCCAGTGCATGATGGGAAAGGCCTGGCTCTCGCCACATCAGAGAGCTGATTGGCTCTTAGATCTGACAGCAAACACCACTTATTTCATGTGTAGTTGTAACACTTAACCCTCGATTATTGACTATTCGTCTCGTGTTTAATCTAAAAACACATCTTGTGTGGTTGATAATACAAAATTGTATTTTCATAACACACTGTCCGACTTGATCGCAGTTTTTTGTCAACGCCTCCTGCTGCGGCCGCTGCTCTAACGAACGAGCCTATTTATTTACTCCACTGGTGGAGGAAGTACTCTGCTGTTGTACTTGAGTACTATCAGTATTACTACTGTGTAGAAATACTGTGATACAAGTGAAAACACACAAGTCCTACAGTCAAAATCTTACTTGAGTCAAAAGTAAAATACATTTTCTTTTTAGAAAACAACCGGAAGCTGCAAGGACGCTCACCTGGTCGCCGACGGCGTCGTCTAAGAAGCGTCTCCATTGGTTGTCGTCTAAGAAGCGTCTCCATTGGTTGTCGTCTAAGCAGCGTCTCCATTGGTTGTCGTCTAAGAAGCGTCTCCATTGGTTGTCGTCTAAGCAGCGTCTCCATTGGTTGTCGTCTAAGAAGCGTCTCCATTGGTTGTCGTCTAAGCAGCGTCTCCATTGGTTGTCGTCTAAGAAGCGTCTCCATTGGTTGTCGTCTAAGAAGCGTCTCCATTGGTTGTCGTCTAAGCAGCGTCTCCATTGGTTGTCGTCTAAGAAGCGTCTCCATTGGTTGTCGTCTAAGCAGCGTCGCCATTGGTCCGTCATCGCAGGAGCGTCTCCATTGGTCGTCAGTCACCATGGGTAAAACGCTGCTAAAAGGCAAGTAGACCACATTTTACTTTGTTCACGACTTGAGGTTATTTTTATTATTTAAATTGTTAATCCAGTGAAAACTCCTGCGTGGGATTTATAATGTGTAATTATCACATTATATAAATATTATATAGATAATCTGCATTTGTGTCGTTAGGACGGTTAAAGCGTTGGAGAGTTGTTGATTTTGATATTTAAGTTTGACAATAAATTCCTCAGAAATCCAGATTTAAACTGTTATTTCTCATTATAGTTGGCAAATGAGAAAAGTTATTGAAATGCCAGAAATGATGAGATGTTTGTAAATAATTAAATAAGTTAAATAAATCCATCAAAAACCAACAACTTTTTTACTTTCATACACACGTATAAAATTGATGTATTTCATTTTTTTTCTCCTATTTTTAGATCAGAAAGACGTCAAAAAAGAGAAACCAGGCAGAATGGTTCCGCTGACAGCAGCGACGCCGGCGCCCGCTAAAGGTGAAACTCATTTGATTGAAGCGTTTACTGGATTTTATGTGATTTATAAGCAAAATATTAACTTTTTAAATTATTGTATAGTCAATTTTGACATTTATATATATAAAAATATCAAAATGGACTTTAAAATAATGGACTTTAACACTTAAACTGTTAAATCAAATAAAAAGGGGAAAACAATTCAATATTTAGCTTTAAACAGTTATTGTTACAATAATATTTTGTGTATTTCTTTTGTATTTAGATGCTTTCAACTGGGAAGAATATCTAAAAGAGACGTCTTCTCTACCGGCTCCACCAGGATGCTTTCGTCAGGTATGATTTCTAAAATTTTTATGAATTTCTGAATCTCGTTAAAGCAAAATTTTAAATGAAACATGCAGAAGAAAATGTTTTTTGATGAAATGTAAAGATTTTAAGCTTCACTTTCGTTGCTTTTTCTCATGATGCGTTCAAGGACTGTTCTTTTATTAATTTGTTTACAGTTTCTGACGGTGTAGTTTTAATGATCGTTTAAAGAAAACGTGCTTTTCAATCCACTCGACCGTTCTGCGTATGCTCACGCTCACGCTCACGCTCACGGCATTGTGTCCGCAGGCTCGAGTCCCGCCCTCCAACGACTTCAAGGTGGGCATGAAGCTCGAGGCCCACGACCCGCGCAACTCCACCTCGGTGTGCATCGCCACGGTGATGGGCCTGACGGGCGTCCGCCTGCGCCTCCGCCTGGACGGCAGCGACAACAGCAACGACTTCTGGAGGCTCGTGGACTCGTCCGACATCCAGCCGATCGGCAGCTGCGAGAAGAACGGAGACATGCTGCAGCCGCCGCTGGGTGAGGGACCGGGACACGATCAATGATCAAGGACCAATGATCAAGGACCAATGATCAATGACCAATGATCAACTACCAATGATCAATGACCAATGATCAACTACCAAGTACCAATGATCAACTACCAATGATCAATGACCAATGATCAACTACCAACTACCAATGATCAATGACCAATGATCAATTACCAATGATCAATTACCAATGATCAATTACCAATGATCAATGACCAATGATCAACTACCAAGTACCAATGATCAACTACCAATGATCAATGACCAATGATCAACTACCAACTACCAATGATCAATGACCAATGATCAATTACCAATGATCAATTACCAATGATCAATTACCAATGATCAATGACCAATGATCAACTACCAAGTACCAATGATCAACTACCAATGATCAATGACCAATGATCAACTACCAACTACCAATGATCAATTACCAATGATCAATTACCAATGATCAACTACCAATGATAAATTAGCTCTCGAGCTAACGCTATTTTACATCGCTATTTCACCCAGGTAAATAAATATATATATATAAATACAAATGAAAAAATATAAATGTATAAATATATATATAATAAAAAAAATATATATATATATATATATATATATATATATATATATATATATATATATATAATAAAAAGAATATATATATATATATATATATATATATTAAAAAAAGAAGAAGAAGAAAAAAAAAAAAAAATATATATATATATATATATATATAGAAAGAAAATAGCCGTTGAACATTTAGCTTCGTCTTCTGTGGAAAATAAGTTTTCCTACTTACATGAATTATTATGATTATCATCGTTTTTTCTTTTGCATTGTTGTAATACAGCTTGAATAATTAGAATAGTAAGATAAATAAGTTGCACACATAAACTAAAATATTAAACCATAAAGCGGACGTCTGTTTCCTTCCGATCGCTCGACGCCTCAAAGCCTTTAAGACGAAGGAAGAGAAAAAACAAACAAGAGGAGCTTTTCCTTTTACGCTGACTTCATGCAGTTTAATGTTTTGCGTTGCAAATGTCTTTCTTTGTATTACATGTACACATGTATTCAAGTTACACAAGTTATACATGTAATACATGTTGACGAGCACAGACTAAACACAACAAAGGGGAACAATTAGGGAACAATTAGGGAACAATTAGGGAACAATTAGGGACGGGCAGGAAGGGAAGTCGTCCGCACAGAATTCTCACGGTCATGAAAAACCTGAAAAAGTCATGGAACCCCGCCTGCAACAAAAGAGGTGGCGAGTATGAAATAAAACAGGAAATATCATCAAATAATATGAAATAAGGAAAGAAACGGGAGCAGGAAAGATAACGAGCGTTAATAAGGTTCTGAAGTAGTCCGTCTCACCTCTGGCTTCTTTGTCGCTAAAGGCTTCCGGATGAACGCGTCCTCCTGGCCCATGTTTCTGCTGAGGACCTTGAACGGAGCCGAGATGGCTCCGGCCATCGCTTTTAAAAAGGTGAGTTCCAAACAAACAAGAACCCGCAACACAGACGCAGAACCGCGCTCTGACTCGCCGTTGTATTGTTATTTCTTGTTTTAAAGGAACCCCCCAGGGCGCCGCAGAACCTCTTCAAGCCCGGCATGAAGCTGGAGGCCGTGGACAAGAAGAACCCGTACCTCATCTGCCCCGCCACCATCGGGGAGGTGAAGGGCGACGAGGTCTTCGTCATGTTCGACGGCTGGCGCGGCGCCTTCGACTACTGGTGCCAGTACGACGCCCGGGACGTGTTCCCAGTGGGCTGGTGCTCGCTCACCAAGCACAGCCTGCAGGCGCCGGGGAACAGCGGTGAGAGGAGCCTGAACGCATCATGAGAGCGTTATCGTTTACCTTGAGCTAGTCCTCATTTCCTCCTGTTGGTTCTCCGTTAGCGGTAATGCTAACGTTACTAGCTTTCCTCGGTTCTCCGTTAGCGGTGCTGCTAACGTTACTAGCTCTCCTCCTGTTGGTTCTCCGTTAGCGGTGCTGCTAACGTCACTAATTCTCCTCCTGTTGGTTCTCCGTTAGCGGTGCTGCTAACGTTACTAGCTCTCCTCCTGTTGGTTCTCCGTTAGCGGTGCTGCTAACATTACTAGCTCTCGTCTTGTTGGTTCTCCGTTAGCGGTGCTGCTAACATTACTAGCTCTCCTGTTGGTTCTCCGTTAGCGGTGCTGCTAACATTACTAGCTCTCCTGTTGGTTCTCCGTTAGCGGTGCTGCTAACGTTACTAGCTCTCCTCCTGTTGGTTCTCCGTTAGCGGTGCTGCTAACGTTACTAGCTCTCCTCCTGTTGGTTCTCCGTTAGCGGTGCTGCTAACATTACTAGCTCTCCTGTTGGTTCTCCGTTAGCGGTGCTGCTAACGTTACTAGCTCTCCTCCTGTTGGTCTAAACACTGATTGTTTTTTTACAAAGTCACAAGAGACTAGAGAAACATCCGTGTTTACTGGTCACATGTTCTACTGGATACTGGAGGATAAACTTTATTTGCTCTGTGATTGTTAACGTTAATCTGTCGTTACGGTCCGTACCATCACAACTTGCTCGCTAGTCTTTTTTTATATCGACTCCCTTCAAACCAAATCTTCCCGCCGTTCCTCCTCCAGTCAGCATGCCGAAGGCCGTGCCGATCCTGCCGGCGTCGCCCTCCAAGCCCAGCAGGCGCTCCATGCAGTCGCCCTACCGCCTCCCCAACCCGCTGCCGGCGCTGCCCGTCAGGAAGGGGGTCCGAGGCCGGCGGCCCAAGAGCGAGACCATCGCTCTGCTCAAAGCCGTGGCGGAAGCAGCAGCGGCCGCCGCCGCCGCCGGCAGGGTCGCACAGAACGGAGCCGAGACCGAAAGCACGCAGCTCGTCCCCCGAATCTACAAGAAGAGGGGGCCCAAGCCCGGAAGCAAGGTGAGACCATGTGACCCACGAGAACCGGCTGCACAAACACCCCCAAACCCCGTGATGACGTCACTCTTTTACTGCCGCGGTGCAAATGAATGTGTCCCTTTTTTACAGAGGAAGTCCAAGATTCTCCAAAGCCCGGCACAGCTGCAGAGCATCCAGGTTCCTCAAGAAAGCCCCGGCAGCCTGAACTCCGTGGTTTCAACAGGTAACCTTCCTCTTGTGTTAGCTTTCTGTTAGCATCTCTTGTGCTAGCTTTCTGTTAGCATCTCTTGTGTTAGCTTTCTGTTACCATCTCTTGTGCTAGCTTTCTGTTAGCATCTCTTGTGTTAGCTTTCTGTTAGCATCTCTTGTGTTAGCTTTCTGTTAGCATCTCTTGTGTTAGCATCTCTTGTATTAGCTTTCTGTTACCCTCTCTTGTGCTAGCTTTCTGTTACCCTCTCTTGTGCTAGCTTTCTGTTACCCTCTCTTGTGCTAGCTTTCTGTTAGCATCTCTTGTGTTAGCTTTCTGTTAGCATCTCTTGTGTTAGCTTTCTGTAAGCATCTCTTGTGTTAGCTTTCTGTTAGCAGCCTCTGGGCCTTTTCTTTGTCAGCATACCTCCATTTCTATTAAAGAAATGGTAAAATGAACCTCAAGAGAATCATATAAATAAATAAATAAAAGGTTGTTGTGTTACCTGGCTATTACTGAGGGGTATTAGAACACATCTCTTAAATAAATTTGTTTTAGTAATTTTTTCATTTTAATATTATTAACTATAGTAACATCTATGGTGTTACGGGTCAATTTTGACCCATATATATTTACTTTTTTACTTTTTTTTAGCAATAGAACTTTAATACAAACACAAAATGAAAAGCAGAACGAGTCATAGCACAACATATTGATTTGCAAGGTCAAAAAAAACAACAACAATCAAGTGAATCTTATTTTTACAATATTTTTATAACATTATACATTTTTATAATTTAGTGGTAAAAAAAGTCAAAAAGCCTTGATGCAATAAACACATTTATGTGGTTCTTTAATAAAAAAAAAGAAAGTGTATTTAAAACCGAACACAAGAGGAAGGTTAAACCATTAGAACGTCTCATTAGCTGGTGTGGTTCCAGTGTGCGTGTACGTGAACAAGCAGGGCGTCTGCGGGCCGCACCTGGACCGGAAGCAGATGCAGCGCCTGCCGGACCACTTCGGGCCGGGCCCGGTGAACGCCGTGCTGCAGCAGGTGGTCCAGTCCTGCATCGACTGTGCGTACCAGCCCAAGGTCCTGCTGGGAGCCCTGCAGACCCACTCGGGAGGAGGAGAGGTGGTCAGAGGTAGAGCCACCGCAACATCTTGGATGGATCATAATAATCATATAAATAGTAGTAGTAGCCAACACCCGATCCAGTATTCATGGTTTACTAAATCTACTACTTTAAAAATAGCCACTGCTGATCTTTTCTAAATGGAACTTCGATGTATTTGAATGTGTGTTTAGTTATTTACCTTTTAGAGAAGATAACTTATGAGTGAAAACATTTTAAACATATGGCGCAACAAAGCGATAGCTTCTCTTCGTGTTGTCTTGGGGTCAAAAGGACGAGTGTATATGTGTGTTAATGGGTCATTTTGACCCCAAGACAACACACGGGTTAAATCTTGATTTGTGATGCTGATCCTCGGTACGAGAGGCTGCCCTGTTTGTTTTAATCACTTAACGGCTTCGTGTCGTTTTAAATCTTCGTCCCTCGCAGTGAGAGCGGACGGCGGCGTGCGCGTGGTGAAGCTGCCGGCGGCGTCCAGCGCGTCCTTCGTGCTGCGCTTCCTGGAGACGATGTGCCGCCACCTGCAGTGCGACAACCTGTTCAGCAGCCAGCCGTTCAGCCACTACGCCGCCTACGACCGCACCAAGTCAGGTGACGCCGCGCTCCGGGAGCCCCGACGGTAACGTTTAAGGCGAGGAGAGGTGGTCACGGCCTGTCTTCATGTGTTGCAGTGAAGGAAGAGGCGCTGGACGCTCCGGCTCTGGCTCGGGGCGGCAAGCGGAGCCTCTCGGGGATCTCGCCGCCGTACGCCGCTCCTCTGTCGCCCAAACATCTACGCACCGAAGCTCATCCGTCAGAAGGTACGGCTCACACACAGATGTTCTCCAACCGCGCCCTCTAGTGGCATCAATGCACCGTTCCCACTGGAGTCCGGCTGACGAGCTCAGTGTCAATAAAAACCGGCTGAACCGGCATTTGTTTCTGTGACGCAGTCTGGTAAATTAAAAAGTAGCTTCATCAGCAACTTGCTGACGCCGTCACGTCGAAACCCTGCAGGAAAAAAAAACATGGCTCCTCCTTATTTATTGTTATTTATTGTTATTGTCATGTGTTAAAGCTGCATTCTCTCTCCTGACCACCAGGCGGCGACTCCTCTGGTTGTATAGAAGTCTATATCAATGACTCTACTTCTCTTGATGTATTCCCTCAGTAAACATTGTAAACATGAGTTTTTGTCTCAATCTCTAGTTTCAAGTCTTCAATACAGCATGATGTTCATTTAGTACATTATAGTAATTTAGAGTCAAACAGACCATAAAGCAGGGGACGCTTTAGGGGCGGGGCTACAAGGTGATTGACAGGTCTCTCTCTATATATATTATGGTATGTAACATCTCCCTGGACGTGGTCTTTGACGTCATCGGTTCTCTCTCCAGCAGAGACGCTGCCTCATGAAGAGAACGGGCTCTTAAAGGAGCAGCGCTTCATGGACTCTGCCTCCAACTCCATGACCCCTCGACCCCAGGCGGCGGCGCGCAGCACCGGCTCCTCTGAGTACCACAGCTCCTCCCACGGCGTCGCCCGCTACCGGCACGGTGCGGCGGCGGCCGCGCGGCGCCTCTCCTCCGACCCGGCGGAGCCCGGCAGCAAGCAGCCGCTCAGACGAGTAGAAGGTACGGTGAGAACCGGCGGGCGGTCGGTCCGTGTGTGTGAGTGTGAACGCGGTGCTCAGTGTGTCCGTTGTGCTCCGGCAGCAGCCAGCTCCACCACCGGCCCCGAGGCGCCGGCGCCGGAGCCGCCCGGCAAGCACCCGTCCACCTGGTCCATCGAGGAGGTGATGCAGTTCGTCAGGGACGCCGACCCCACGGCGCTAGCGCCGCATGCCGAGCTGTTCAGGAAACACGTGAGTTACCTTCAAGACCGCTTCCTGCGTCCAGAATGTTTAGAGGTTCCCCCAAACGGAACCAGAACGTTAAGGGTTCCCCCAAACGGAACCAGAACGTTAAGGGTTCCCCCAAACGGAACCAGAACGTTAAGGGTTCCCCCAAACAGAACCAGAACGTTAAGGGTTTCCCCCAAACGGAACCAGAACGTTAAGGGTTCCCCCAAACAGAACCAGAACGTTAAGGGTTTCCCCCAAACGGAACCAGAATGTTTAGAGGTTCCACCAAACGGAACCAACATTTGGCGCCGGTGCTTTTTTTGTTTGATCGTTTGATTATTTTATGGTTTTATTTATTTTATACACAGTCATGTTTTTATGCTGTGGATTTAGAAATATTTTATATCTTCTTTTTATTTTAACTCTTACTTTTTAAAAAATTTTTTTTAAATGTTTTAAAAACCAGAAGAGACTATGAAGAGACTAATGCACACTAAATAAAGGACATTAATAAATAAATAGTTTATTATAAAAATAATTTATCCTCTTTGTTTTGGTCAATCTTTTGAAAAGGTTCTGTGCTAATAACACTTTGATTGGTTGGTCGCAGCAAGTCGTGTCTCGCTGCGTGTTCTATGTATTGATGGTTCTCTCGTCCGGTTCTCCAGGAGATCGACGGTAAAGCTCTGATGCTGCTGCGCAGCGACATGATCATGAAGTACATGGGGCTGAAGCTCGGCCCCGCCCTCAAGCTGTGCCACCACATCGAGCGGCTGAAGCACGGGAAACCGTGAGGGACCAGGACTCATGGGGACCAGGGCTCATGGGGACCAGGGCTCATGGGCTCATGGGGACCTTGACTCATGGGGACCTTGACTCATGGGGAACCTGGACTCATGGGGAACCAGGACTCAATGGACTCATGGGGACCAGGACTCATGGGGACCAGGACTCATGGGGACCAGGACTCATGGGGACCTGGACTCATGGGGAACCAGGACTCATGGGGACTTTGACTCATGGGGACCTTGACTCATGGGGACCAGGGCTCATGGAGACCAGGGCTCATGGGGACCAGGGCTCATGGGGACCAGGACTCATGGGGACCAGGACTCATGGGGACCAGGACTCATGGGGACGCGGTCTGGACCTCATGAGGGACTGGACCTCGACCCCCCCAAAGGAACAGAACCTCTGCCGTACTCACGTTCTGCTCAGCACATCGAGGTGGAACCTTCTGATCCCCAAAGAAGAGAACGTTTCTTATCTACTGAGAAAAACTAAACTAAAGTCAGAAGTTCTTCCTTCAGGAGGAGAGTCTCTCTCTCTCTCTCTCACTCTCTCTCTATCTCTTCACTTGTTTGCCTCAATCTTTCATTTTATTTTGTAGAGTTTTTTTAATCGCCTGCAGAACGCTGATTGGCTGATTGATGATGTCATTGCTCGGCCGCGGTCACACTCGTCTTCTCGGCGCGATCGATATTTATTTTGTGGTTTTAAAAAAAGAGCGGCTGTGAAACGGCGGATAAACATTTCATTTCCTGTTAGTTCTCGTGGGACTCGTGGACTTTAAGAAATAACAAAAAGCACATTTGACTATCAATACTTCACAAACCGTTTCATCGGTTATCGAAATAGTTTTAGATTAATTTAAAGTCGACACGCGGCTCTCCTTCACAATAAAAGTCCTCCGTTCTCGCCGCTGCTTCCTCTCCCGTCGTATCCTGAGACATTTTACTATGAATTCTTCACAATAGAGCAACTTTATTTTCATTGTGATGAGTTGTTGATGTTTTTATCAGTTAATTGACGAGTTGTTTTCTCGTTTTTAACTGTCACAGAGGAAGGCTTTTTATATTCAATCAAATAACTCAAACTCATTCATCAATTATCAACACAGCTGCTGATTAATGTAGTAGTCTACAGATCGTGCATTATTAGTAGACTTTTACTATTAATTCTTCACATTGTGGCTTCAAATAACTATGAATTCATCCACGATCATTTTCTGGATTAATTTATACGTCTTTTTACTTTTTCTTTTGACTCAAAGAAAATGAAAAAAAAAACAATTAACTGATTAATTAATCAATTAATTATTGTTCCTGCCGTGTTGGTGGACGGAGTTTAATTCAGTTTATTTTGTATAAACTGAATCACTAATCTGCCTCTGAGGTTTACAGTCTGTACTCCTTCTTATCGAGTCTTTAAGACTTCATGTTGAGGAAATCCTCCGAGGAAACTTCTCAGAGGGCCGGTCTTCCTCCTCTCCTCGTTAGAGGAAGACGAAGGGCGCTCTCCTCGTTAGAGGAAGAGGAGGAAGACTCTCCTCGTTAGAGGAAGATGAAGGACGCTCTCCTCGTTAGTGGAAGACGAAGGGGGCGTCGTCTTCGTTAGAGGACGACCAACAGACGGGTGTAACCTCAGACGGACGTCGTCTTCTTCCGCCTCGAACGTCGTCACCTTTCATTCCCCCGTTCTGATCGAACCTCACGAGTTTCCTGCATCGTCATCATCACCTTCATCACCACCACTGCCCTCCTCTGAGCCAGTGGATGGCGGTTGGTTCGTGGCCCGGCTCCTGAAGGGCTCTGGTTCTGTTCCAGTGAGAACACATGTACAGTTTTATGGGTTTCACCATGAATATCAGCAAAGAATGTACATTTTTGTAGAAACGTAATATTTTAAAAGGAGATCGTTTACCCGAGTTAGAAATGTGAAGATGAGAAGAAGAAGAAAAGCAGATTTCCAGTCTGCCTTTCTGTCTGTTTTGTTGTTTTTAATCTTATTCGACGCTTCATGACATCTCTCAGGTCTACGTGGTCTTTGTGAGTCCGGTGGTCTTTGTTAGTCCACTTTTGTAGCAAACTGTTTCTAAAGAAGTTTCCTGTTTCCTGGATCTAAACACAAAGACTTGTGCCAAAGGAGAACCCGAGGAACCGACAGCTGGAGGTTCTTCTTCAGAACTACTTGAAGTGTCACGAGTCCATTTTCTGTCACGCCAGATAAACAATGTGTGTTTAAGACGTTGTGTATTTCCTTTTCTTTATATATAAACCTACCAAAAACTAAAAGATGTGTTTTTACTGACTGCAGCAGATTATTTATACCAAGAATGTATTCTATTAATAATTTATTTTATAATTATTTGACATGAACATTTTATGGATTTATTTCATATTAAATTAAACACATAACTAACAATAGAGAACAACTGATAATAAACCTAAAAAGTGAGCAATATAATATAAACCAGGAAGTTTGTTTAAAATGAGCGATTTTTCCTCAAAAATTGCGAATGGTTTGCATCTCCATACTAAACACAGAAAATCTCCTCAACCACAAACGCTATTTGAAGCCGTTGTTATTCTGTTTACTTTGTTTTGACCTAGTGGACACCAGGAGAATAACATGTATTATCCCTATAATACAGCAGTGATGCCCCTAGTGGACACCAGGAGAATAACATATATTATCTATATAATACAGCAGTGATGCCCCTAGTGGACACCAGGAGAATAACATGTATTATCTATAATACAGCAGTGATGCCTCTAGTGGACACCAGGAGAATAACATGTATTATCTCTATAATACAGCAGTGATGCCCCTAGTGGACACCAGGAGAATAACATGTATTATCTCTATAATACAGCAGTGATATATGTGTGGCTTTTTAATGCTGGATATTTTATCAGAACGTCTTTAAATGAGTAAATTCTGACATTTCAAACCAGTTCCAACACAAACAAACACATTTGAGATATAAAATAAAATAAAAGAGAGACACATAGTCGACCTCGGCGATTTTTAAGTTCACTTCCATATGAAAAGCACACAAACTGTACAGAAAGCAAACATTTAGGCAGCACGTTTCAATCCAAACAAACAGGTTTCTGAAGCGAAAAAGAGCTTCAGGAGCCGTCCGGCTACGAAGGAAGCTAGCCGCTAGCAGTCGCACAGATCGTATAAATAACAGTTGTACAGTGAATAAATTAGGGTGGAACCCTGCAGGACCAGAAGGGATCAAGTCCAACTGACAGGAGCTGAAGTTCATGAATATAAATAAAGAGGAGGTCCTTCGCTCATCAGTCCGCCGGCTTTCACAGATTCACAGAAGACCCTGCAACGCTTTCTCAACTAAACTATGACAAAGTGCACTCAACGGGATAAATAAACGACACATTCACAACTCTGGTCGTCATCGTGGAACAGAAACCTCCATGTAAAAAAATAAAAAAGACACCAAACCACGTGGAACTAATGTGTCTAATAACAGACTAATAACACTTCACTAATATCACCAGCGGGGGTTCTTCGTCTTTAACCTGGCTGTAAGTTCAATAAGTGAAACCCACATTAAACCTGCACTAGTCTGTTAGAGGGAACAGCAGCGGCGGGTTCTGGGCTTCATGCACCTTGCTCTCTTTTTCCAGAAAACTAAAAAAACTTTACTCACAGGCACGAAGAAAGTTCTGATGAAATGTGAAGACTTCCGTTAAAAAGGAAGTCGCCAACATTCATCTGAATGAATTCATGCCAAGTCACGATTAACCCCGCCCTGCTAAACCCCCGACCAATCACAAGAGAGGGAAACGCTCCAGTGATCCGCTGAGAACCTCAAGCTCTTCTTTTAGGTTTTAAATTAAAAAATTAAAAAAGGGACTAGTGGAAACAAACCGTGATCCCAAATGGAAACCTGGAACCCAAAGTGTCTTTTCTGTTCCTCAACATCTCTGATCTAGAAAAGACAATCTTCAAAGCCACGGAGAGCTAAAGGGACGGATGCTTGTAGGAGTTCTTCTGAGAGTTTTACTGACCCTAACCCCTAATCCTATTTATTGTTTGAGTTGTGTTTAGAGGTTGTTCATGGGGATTATATATTATTGTAGCCCTGATTTTTATGTTTAATTTGATACCTAACATGTTCTTTTTGGCGGGGGGAGGGATTGATACCATGATTTTTTCTTGATCTTCCTGATATAAAAGGGTACCCCAATTAGGGGACCCTAGGGTTTAGTGATTCTTCTAGGAGTCTAAAATACGACTACACACAACATCACTTTGCTGCTTCTGCTGCAGAAGAACTCTGACCTCTAAACACCGTACTGTCCCTTTAAGCTGGCAGACAACAACAACACTTGTGGTTCAGTTCATCGAGTGGAGCGTTACAGACAGAAAGCGTCTCGGTGGCTTCTGTGTTCCCCGTCAGACATTCATGAGCTTCAGTCTGGAGCCGAACGCTCTGATTGTTCATAAGTTTGATTACAGAATGTGTTTCATGTTGCTCTGGCCGGGTTTCCAGCTCTCACTTCCTGGGAAGCAGCGCTGCAAGTCTCTGCTTCTTCATGGGGAGGAAGTGGATCTCCTGCGTGCTGACCTTCTTCAGCTTGATGGCCCGGCTCTTGGGGAGCTTCTTATGCGGGTTGTTGGGGTCGTGCTGCTCCCCGTTGGCCGCCGCCGCCGGCACCCCGTAGAGCTGCTGCAGCGCCGCCGCCGCCTGGCTGCCGTCCCGCTTGATGGAAAAGTTCTTGGTGGAGACGCCCGAGAGGCCTTTGATCTTCCCGCAGAGGATGGCGGGGATGGCGTCCTTCACCGAGACGATGACCTTGGCCGTCTGCGAGGCGCTGACTATCTCCAGGGTCCCGGCGCCGCCCGGCTGACTCAGGGAGCCAGACCCGCCGGCGGTGCTGTCGACCACCCACTTGTGCTGCCGGCTGAACTGCAGCGACGCCAGACTGCCCAGGAGTTTGGAGTCGACGCCCAGAGACAACGAGGCGCCGCCGGCGTCCGGACCGGCACGGAAAGACTGGACGCACTTCCTCCTCGCGGCCGCCGGCACCGACAGGTCGAGCACGTCGTCCTGATGGGGACTCGGGTATTCCTGTTTCGGCACGACCGGGCACGCTCGGACCGAAAGGTCCAACGCCTGCCCGTCATCGACGGGAAGCAAGGACGGCGAGGCGTGAGGCGGCGGGAGCGAAGGCACGTATCGGCGTGAGGACGGCGGCGGAGAGGTAGTGTCTTTAGGAGACGTCTGAGTGCTTTTACTCGCGGTGCAAACCGGTTTTGGCATGTTCCCCTTTGAGTCCTCGGCCTGGGGTGCGGGGACCGGGATGGGCAGAGGGACGGGCAGCGGGACGGGCAGCGGGATGATGACCGGGTACGGGACCAGGAGCGTGGCGGGCGGCACCAAGGGCGCCAGCGGCGAGGCGTAGGGCGGCGCCAGGGGAGGAAGCGGGAAGAAGGCGGAGCCCGGCGACTGGCAGGCGGACGCGCCCGCCTGGGAGGGGAACAGGTCCTGCAGGATGGCGGCGAACGCCGGGTTCTGCAGCAAGGAGAGCAGGTTGGCGTCCTGCGTCTGCCCCGCCGACTTGTGTTCGCCGGCCGGCGGCAAACCGAACGTGTTCTGGGGCATCACGGAGGGGCCCATGTGCTGCAGGACCTGCTGATCCAAGACCAGCGGGAGCGAAACCGGGCTCTGGCTCGCTATCAAGTACGGCGCCGCCCCCATCTGGCCCATCTGGCCCAGCTGGGCCCCGGCGGCACCGGCCATCTGGAGGTGGATGGGCAGCATCAGCGGGCCGTCCCCCAGGCACACCGGGTGCAAGACGGTCGTGGCCACTTTGAGGGCCACGCCTCCTGGGGACTCGCCGGCGGGACTCGCCACCGTCGCTGGATGCTCCGCCCCTTTGCTGCCGCAGGAAGCAGCCGGAGCGAGCGGGCTCGCCCCTTCCTCCGCTTTGCCGGTGGCGTCTCCTCCTCCCACCGCGGCGCCGTCAGACGGGCTCTGGGCGGCGCTTCCCTCCATCGTTCAGCTTGAGGAGTCGGTGAAGTCTCGGTCCAAAGGGCTACTGACGGGTCTCCTCCATGGGTCCTCCGGGCGGCCCTGCAACAGGAAGCAAAGGGTTCATGTCTTCGTCATCTGAGGACGGGAATGTTGGACGTTATGGTTACGCTGACGACGATGAAGATGACGAACAACATGGACGCCGAAATATAACGATGGGAGGCGACTCAGAACCTTTTGATGGCGCTTTAAATTACGACAGAACAAATTCATCTTATCTTCTTTTTGGTTCGTAATGAGAGCAGTTGATATTCTGGAGTTATGGAGTCCAGATGGGACGTCCTCGTCTCAAACCTCCTCTCTCTGTCTCTTTGTCTCTTTGTGTCTCTTTGTGTCTTTGTGTCTCATTGTGTCTCATTGTGTCTTTGTATCTTTGAG